>NC_141058.1:30942914-31513914 GCF_041138505.1 Cibotium barometz
TCTCGCCGCTCTACAAGTGGTTCCTATTCCCAATCTTTCCTCTCTGAGTTTCTCTCATCTAGGTCTTGCTCCCACCCCTACCCACATACCATCCTACAATCCTCACCAAGTCAATGACTCCATGAAGCTTTTCGCAACCAACTATCATACTTGGTCTTTCTACACTCAATTGTTGCTAGAAAGAGCCGGTGTGTGGATGGCTATCTCCACACCTCAATTGGTGGAGCCTCCTTTGAGAAGCATATTGGATGCTCAGGCTCATCTTATCATCATCCATTGCATGAATCCATCCATACAGGCGCAATTTGTCTCCTCCCAGAGTAATGCTCATCAGAAGTGGACAAAGATCCAGAGGAGGTATGGGAGAGTTTCGATAGTGAAGATTGCCAAATTGGAGTTAGATTTGGAGAAGGTAAGTTACTTGCTTCCTTTGATTCTTTCAAGGATAATATTTATTTCCGTGATCCTCTCCCCACTTTTGAGGAAGTCGTGAGTTATCTCCATGACAAGTGCATGCTTCACAGGAAAAGGCAAGTCGGAGTTTGCTTTTATCGCCTCTACAAAGGGCAAGGGCAAAGGCAAAGGTAGAAAAGGGAATTCCAACAACAAAAAGCAAAAAGTCACCACAAAGTCATCTTCTGACGACGACGATTTTGACAATTCTACAGCATCAAGGGTTCCAGGATGAAGGAATCTTGTGAGTTTTGTGGCTGACTTGGTCATTCAGAGGCCAAATATTTTGCCCGACAGGCTGCTTCTCGCAAAGCTAAAGAAAAGCACAAGTCCTCCTCCGATGGCTCAAACACTTCACCCATGACAGATGGCTCAGATACTTCACCAATGACAAAGGAGAGTATGAATTCTCATACTAATATGGCTTTTCTTGCTATCTTTGATCCCGTTGTTCTTTCATCTTCACAGGAGCAAGATGAGTCCATCCTGGTGGTCACAAAGGAGACTTCTGATTTAGAAGTCAGTGCCTTAGAGGATTATTTACACGAGTTTCTAATAGAGACCTTATCAGTGGATGAGTATCTTCCTTCCCTTGTGCTATTACATGCTGATGCTATTATTGAAGATTTTCTTTCCTCTCTTTCAAAGGAGGATAATGGTTCTTCTATAAAGCAAGTGGATGATTTTGTTGAGATATCCTCACATATTTTGGAGCTTCCTACTTTGGTGGCTTCTCTCCTGGCAATTGCTTCTCCTTCTTATGTTTCAAAGGAGGCATCTTCCACTATCTTGGAGCTTGTTCCTACTTCAAACCTAGCAAATTCAGCTATCACTGCTGATGATCAGTTTGTTCCAGTGGTTGTTTCATTACCTTCTTCTTCAGAGGAGGATTCTATTTTGGTCCTGATACTTGTTGTGTAGATGCAAAGGAGGTACCATATTTTTCGGAGCCATCAATGGTTCCATCTCCTAAGGGCTTCTCTCTCCAAATTGATCCTGGTGTTTCGTCTTCAATATCTTCTCGATCTTCTTGTGGCTTCTTCCTGGAGAACTTCTTGGTATTTAGATGTACCATATCTTCACGAGCTTTGTGTCTTTTATGAGGAGGTTGTTCCTTCAGACTCTTTGGAGGATTTTTTGTAGCGTGCCGGAGTTGGTCCACCCATCTGGTGCTAAAGAGGAGGTGTTGGAAATTATTTCATCCTGAGATGGACTTTCCCATGCATATTCATGCTTGTATCTGCTCCAATTAAAGCCATGCATTGGCATATCTTAGCAGAGATTTTTTAACATTTTTTCTACCATTTTTGGTATTTTTTAGGCATTTTATAGCATTTTTTACTATAGCCTTGATGTCGGCCTGCTACAACTAGGCGACTAGCATACTGAGGGACTATAAAAGGGCTAGCTCCCTTTTCCCTCATATCATCTCATTTTTCAACATTCAATTGAGGTTATTAGCAGATGCTACTACTTCTCATCATTGTACAGCACCTATGAGCTTCCCTCGTGCTCAAATTTCAGTAATAATAAACATCAATTTTTAGCATTTATAGGTCTTGTACCTGGGCCTACATCTATGTTTTATATTTGCTTCACTTTCTTTCAAGTTCTACACCCACTATTGGGCACTGATGACGTTAGTGGGGATGTCATAGTATCTAGTCCATACTATGCATGATGGAGTTGATAGTTATATAGTCTTGTGGGTTGACTGCCATGAGTATATAACATGCACGTTTGTAAAAGGTGAATTTGGGCATGTTCCTAGATTCATCTAGGTATATATAGTCTATATATAGTGCCCAAGGTAGGAATGGATGTTGATTTGACCACATCACAACCAACTTACGACCCACAACTTGGTCCAAAATGACCAACTGGCCATATCATCTTATTGCAACCATGTTAAGACATAATGTAGTTAGCTACGAACATTGTGCACCTCCCACCACTATTTGAGAACATTTGGACCCTCAAACGAGTCTTGTAATTCCAGAACACTATGTTCTCAGTTTGCACTTAATCATACTAATACATTCACTTAGCTCGCATTTGGTCATGCGGCCACCGTCGAATGTCTAAATTGGGAACTGTCGGGTGCCCAAGTGCTCAAAAGAGCTGCTCCTCATATAAGGGACCTTATAAAATAGAGCATATCCATCACCCATAAGGTGGAGAATTGAGCAAATGATTTCCAACAACCCCCCCTCTTAATGTCCACCTGCAGTAGTAGGTAATCTACCTCTTCATTCCAACACCGAATTGATGAAGATGGCACTCCTCTTTAAAGAGCCTTTATGAAAATATCTACATAATTCTCTATTGTTTCTTTGTCATTAGGTAGTAGACAAGCTTCACCTCTCCATCCATGATGAGTAGCTCATGCACAAAATTATATTGTGTATTGTATCTCGATGTGCTTCATACGAGCATGAAAAATCAGGTAAGACAATATTAGATAATTTGGAAAAAATCTCATACTTTGGGAATTACCTTTTCAACATAGTTTTGGCCATATCTTGAGCATATTAACTCCAAATTTGTCGGACATTATAGATTTAGATCCTACTCTTTAAGATCTTTCTAATGATATGCCACATGATGGGGTTTTGACAAAAGCTTGGATAGGTTCACCATGATCCCATTTTTCAAATGGGAATGGGATTTTTCCCAAATTATCTAATATGGTGTTGGGTTCTTGGCAAGTGCCATGAAAAATCGGGTTCTTGGCAAGTGCCATGCAACTCTAACTGCTACACATCAACATTGTCACTCCCTTTTAAAGCAATGCCCATGTCTCCTAAAATCTTTCTCAACTAGACTGCTTTACATGAAGCAAAGCATGTTGCGCATCTATAAGAAATTATCATTGTAGGAGGTTTCTTTTCTTGTTGGTCCAGGATGTAATTCCAAACCCAATAAGAAAATAGTAACCAAAATATATTTTTTACTCTACCACAATCTCCTGCCTAATCTAAAATCACAAAATCAAGTCAAGGTATTGCCCAATGTGTAAGAGATTCCATATTTAGTGATACCTTTGATGTAATACTACCCACATCCCTACCTTCCCAGTACTTCTCTCAAGGCTAATTTAAGAACATGCTAAGGACACCAACTACAGATGTCATGCCATGTATTGCATAGAAAGATCAAACTCTCCTCCAACCTTCTATACTCAACCTCTTGTAGTCCTTCATATCCACAACTATAGAAACATCTTCCATAGAATTAAGCTTTGCATCAACATCCAATGCCTTCAAAATTTCTCCTGCAAACTTTTGCAGGAGAAAAGATTCCATCTAATTCTTGTTACACCTCAATCCCAAAACAAAAATGCATAAGCTCAAGATCTGACATTTTAAACTCTGAACTCAACATGTCCTATGTTTAGATCTTCTCTTCATGATTTTTTGTCATAATAAGATCGTACACATATAGGACAATGATGAGGTATCTTCCTTACTCTAAGAAAATATACAAATTTGTATTTGATGGGCTTTTAAAAAGATTAATACTTACAAATAAAGCATCTATTTACTATTACCATGGTCGAGGGGCCAAAATGTTTCAACCCATACAATGTCTACACTCCTTATTGTCTGAATTGGATATCTCAAACCAAGTTAGTTGTATCACATAAGTCTCATCCTTGAGATGACCGTTTAGAAATGTCGGCTTCACATACATTTGTAATATCCCATAAGTGGCCAAGGGTAGTATTGTATGAATAGTGTGTATGAGTAGTGGATAATCTTGGCTATGGGGGGTGAACGTCTCCTAAAAGTTGAACCCTTCAACCAAGAAAAACCCTTCACCCATGAGCTTTTCCTTATACTTATCCAATGTACCATTAGAATTTTACTTGGCCTTCTAAACTTGCTGCTTGGTGCCAGTAACCTTCCATTTTGGAGGACTTTCCATAAGATCCCAAGTGTTGTTTCTCATGATTAAGTCATAGTTTGATTGTATGGCCCCCCTCTAGTTTGCATATGCTAATCTTTTCTCTAAGATGTTTGCTCTTGTACTTTTATTATCTTAGACTTCAAGGCCATATTGACAATGTGAGCTGAGACCCTCTTTGTCACCTCTATTCTCTTAGATTTGCTAATATCTATTGACTCTTGTTGTGAGATCCCTCTGCCCCCTCTGCACACCAGACTCCCGGTAGTAGCTGACAGAGCAGAAGCAGCCTCCTCATGCGCGGGGTAGGGTTTCTCACTCGGGGCCTCACCCTCGAATGTCCGAGCACGAGACTAGGCTGGTGGTCACTCCGAAAACCGAAACCGAGAAAATTTCCCATGCCCGAAAAGCGGGGACGATTCCACCATTTTTATTTTATTTAACGAATTTTTCTAAACAAGGTCAAGGTACTAAACTAACCTTCATCTGATAAAACCAGATAGAATGGAAACTATCACTGATATAATTTGATCATTTTAGTAAATTCAACGCTTTTTTCCTGATCAAGATCAGGCACAGCCGCCGTTGATCCACTCATTTGAGAAATTTATCAGGGAATTGACTAGCTACTCGAATCCTAGCGTAATCCTAAGATTTTTCAGTTTGATTATTAAAACTCCACTGATTCCAGCCTAACCCCATCCGGCCCATGGGCTAGCCACCACCCTACCACTGGAATCGGTGGAACCAAAGAAGTACTCACCACCCATAATTGAAATACCTTTCTTAACTTTAGCTTTAGAAAATAGATATGCACACACTCCTCTTTATTAAAACTTTTATTAAAAAAAACAATCCATTGGCATTCAATTTACGGGTTATACATGTCATACTTCAAAATTTCCATTAAGTCTTTGTTTCTCACAAAACAGTATCACTCCGGACTCTCCGTTGAGACCAGCGAGTCAACACCAAGATCTAGTGTGATAAATTACAATAAACATAGGTCCATCATATAATATCTTCCTCGACATACGCATGGATGTCCTCGGCACCGCGAGCCCATGCATCTCCTGGTCAGAACCCTCCAGGATCCTCCTTAGGTGTCCTGGCACTCCACTCAGGGACCACTTCGTCGGTCCTCGTCCATCATACTGGAAGCTCACCATTTTAACCATACCGAGGTTGGTCAAGACCTGGGCAGGCTTTGCCGCGTGAGCTGTCCCTTGAACACTCCCCGCCAGCTGTTGCAACCGAACTTCCCTTAGATAAACATATATACCAAATGCTCCCTCCAACATTCTGACGTAAGATAGTCTTTTAAGAAAACAAGGTTTCTATGCAAGTTTTCAGTTTTGATTTTCTTTTTGAATACAATGAGTATATCTTAATTTCGTATCCAAGATTTCTAGATCACAGGACTGGATTCTCAAGCAGAATTCCTCGAATTTTGAATTCTTAACCTTAGATCAAAATCAAAGGTGTCAACTTAGTTTCGGATTCGGTGGGTGATTTGAGTATAAATTCAGGAACTAGTTGCATCATCATTTCTTGAAACTAACGAAGGAATTACATCTTGGTCAAAGTCTGATTCAGGTTTTTGAGTCTGGAACGGTTCTTCTTGAACTATCTTTCTCAAATGGTAATATTTCAATTACTACTTTACTAAATTTAAAACTAATCATTTACCAATATTCATGGGAATTAGTCATAGGATTAAGAGAATTCTTATCTTAACATAAAAATATTCTTTCATGCATACGTTTATGCATAAAATCAATAATGATAAAAGTAACACTTTAATAATAATAAAATATTCTTTTATGCACAAAAATCTATTTTGATGAAAGTAACACTTTCATAAAAAAATTATTCCTTTATGCATAAAAATCTATTTTGATGAAAGTAACACTTTCATAATAAAAAAATTTATTCCTTTATGCATAAAAATCTATTTTGATGAAAGTAACACTTTCATAATAAAGAAAATTATTCCTTTATGCATAAAAATCTATTTTGATGAAAGTAACACTTTCATAATAAAAGAATTATTCCTTTATGCATAAAAATCTATTTTGATGGAAGTAACACTTTGATTAAAAAAAATTTATTCCTTTATGCATAAAAATCTATTTTGATGAAAGTAACACTTTCATAATAAAAGAAAATTATTCTTCTATGCATAAAAATCTATTTTGATGAAAGTAACACTTTCATAATAAAAGAAAATTATTCTTTTATGCATAAAGATCTATTTTGATGAAAGTAACACTTTCATAATAAAAGAAAATTATTCTTTTATGCATAAAAATCTATTTCGATGAAAGTAACACTTTCATAAGAAAAATTATTCCTTTATGCATAAAAATCTATTTTGATGAAAGTAACACTTTCATAATAAAAGAAAAATTATTCTTTTATGCATAAAAATCTTTTTTGATGAAAGTAACACTTTCATAATAAAAGAAAATTATTTTTTTATGCATAAAAATTTATTTTGATGAAAGTAACACTTTCATAATAAAAGAAAATTATTCCTTTATGCATAAAAATCTATTTTGATGAAAGTAACACTTTCATAATAAAAGAAAATTATTTTTTTATGCATAAAAATCTATTTTGATGAAAGTAACACTATCATAATAAAAGAAAATTATTCCTTTAGGCATAAAAATCTATTTTGATGAAAGTAACACTTTCATAATAAAAGAAAATTATTCCTTTATGCATAAAAATCTATTGTGATGAAAGTAACACTTTCATAATAAAACAAAATTATTCCTTTATGCATAAAAATCTATTGTGATGAAAGTAACACTTTCATAATAAAAGAAAATTATTCCTTTATGCATAACAATAATCAATAAGCAATTTCTATACATGAAAATGACGCTCTTAGAGTATAGAATTGATAGGAATTACTCTTTTAGCATAATAAAAGATAATTCTTATTTCTAAAAAAATTTACCATAACCTCCTTTGTATGGCTGACCATTTTTTAAATTTTCCTACTTGATTTTGTTATAAAAATTGATTCTAATTGATTCTAATTGATTTAAAGTAATCTATACTACTCAAAATTCACTTATACAAGAGAAAACAGTATAAAAAGTTCAATTCCATCCATTATCACTTAGCTAGGATAAAGAAGGGTTGATTTACTAGAGAAGAGAGAGGGGAAAGCCTTTCGATGAAGGGATAGCTTCCATTTATTACTTCAAATAGTCATAAACATTAGAAAAACATAAAATTAATAAAGAAAATTACAAGAACCTCTACTTACATAGTTTCTTGGAGCTCTCCTTTGGCTTGAAGGTTTGAGGGTTCAACTCTTGTTTGTAACAAGAGTGACCACCTATCTTTGGAAGAGGAAAATGTCAAAAACTAGTGAATTATTAATGAATTCACAGTTCTTGGCTTGGGAAGAGTAGAGTAACAGTGCATAAACACTATTGAGTTTCAACAAAGGAGAAGGCTTCTATTTATAGGAAAAAGTGAGCTCCTAACCAAACAAACTGATTCTAGAATTTTCCAATTGAGTTTGGTCAATTTTTGACCATTTTTAGGTCAGTTGAGCTAACTTTTTGGAACTAGACTTGAATTAGGAGAGAGGAGAGATGAAATATCTCAATTTTTGAAGATTTAAAACTCAATTGCACATGTGAAGTAGGCACCTCATTCACGAGGGGGAAATCCCCATGCAGTGGTGTCAAAAATACATCATTACTTCTAAATATCTCCCCTTTTTAACTATTAGTCTTGCCCTTAGTCAACTCTTCATCTTATGTGAGTATTTACTCATTTTTGGGAGATTTTTCTTTTATTTCTTCATTTATCTCCTCCTTACATTTGGATGAATCTTATTGGTCTATAGGAACCTTAATTTAAATTTTTGAAAAAATCTTCACCCCTAGGATAATACCTCTTGAACATATTATACTTAATTTCTAATGCACCTTCTGAAAATCTTTTTGAACTTCTGTTTCAGGGGAACTTATTTTAATAAGATGAGATATTTTTTTATCCAAAAATATTCAAAATCTAAATATTCTCTCTCTAGAATATTTTCTCTCTCTAGGCTAAAACAGTTAGAAACAAGATCTTTTATATTTCTGAAGAGGAATTTGATTACACGGGAAGATGCTGGACATCGTGAGAGGCTGGGAAGGAATCTTACATTCTCTCCCACTTAAAAAAACGCGAGATGTCCTCATCTCGCAAACTGGGGGTAATCCCGCAAAATAGATCGGCTTCAGTCTCCCAGGTGGCATCTTCAAAAGGATAGAACTTCCATTTTACTAATAATTCTCTAAGAATTCTGTTCTTGAGAATCTTTTCTCGAACATCAAGAATTTCTTCAGGTTGGAGTTCCATCTGCCCTTGGGTTGAAGAGGTTAGGATTTCATCATCAAGCATATGATTTGGGTTTGGCACATATTTCTTTAGAAGGCTTAGATGAAATACATTATGAACTTTGAGATGAGGAGGCAGAAGAAGCTCGCAGGCTAAGTCACCTACTTTCTTTGTAATCAGATATGGCCCACAATATCTGGGGGATAACTTCTTGTACTCTCCAAGAGATAAGGAACTTCTTTTGAGCCGTACTCGAATGAAGACCATATCTGCTTCTTTGAATTCTCTATCTGTCCTCTTCTTATCTGCATATTGCTTCTGTCTATCCTGGGCAGTTTTTATATCTTTACGAATTGCCTGCATCTGCTGCTCCATGTCATCAAGCATCTGTCTAGACATCTCGATCCTAATCAATGGGTCGGACCAAGTTAATGGAGTTAAGCAATCTTGTCCATACAAAGCTTTGAAAGGGCTCATCCCAATACTTCTGTGATAAGAAGCATTGTAGGCGAACTCGACTAGGTGCAGATAGTTTAGCCACTTCTTGGGTTCCCTGCCACAGCGTGACCGAAGTATATCTTCGATTACTTGGTTTACCCTTTCTGTTTGACCATCGGTCTCAGGGTGGTAAGCTGTGCTGAGATCCAAGAAAGTTCCCACTGCTTCGAAAAATGCAGTCCAGAACCTTGAAGTAAACTTGGATCTCCATCACTTACTATTCTCCTAGGTAGGCCATGCAATCTGAAGATTTCTTTGAGGAACACTCTGGCCACATCCACTGCAATGTAGGTTTCTTTTACTGGAATCAGATGGGCAACTTTGGTTAGTCTTTCGACTACCACGAAGATGGAGTTGTAACCTGATTGCACTGAAGGTAATCTAGTAATGAAGTCCATATTGATACATTCCCACTTCATCTGGGGGATGTCTAATGGATGTAACTTCCCAGGCATTTTTACTCTCTCAGCTTTGACTTTCTGGCATGTCAGACATTGACATACATGATTTAGCACATCCTTTTTCAAACCAGGCCAAAAGAAGCTTTTCTTTACGGACATGTAGGTCTTGATGAAACCTGGATGTCCTGCAATAAGGCTGTCATGGGCTTCATTCAGAATTTGCCCTTTGGTTCCTTCATCATTGGGGATGCATAGCCTGCGATTATAATACATAATGCCATCATCCAGGCTGTATCCTTGAACTCTGTTCAACTCCTGTGGAGTTTTGCTTTCCTGCATAAGTAGGGTAGCAATAGGGCCAAAGAATCTATCCTGCATGATCTTCTCACTTGCTTGAATAATCAAAGGATTTGATATTATAGTAATTGCAAGCAAGGAGGTTTTTCTGTTGAGGGCATCTGCTACCACATTTTCTTTGCCTGGGCGGTACTTGATTTCAAAATCAAATTCCTGCAGGGTCTGCATCCACCTTCTTTGGCGCATGTTGAGATCCTTCTGAGTCATCAAAGTGAATCTTTGACCCACTAGGTAATGTCTCCACAATTTTAGAGCATATACTACTGAAAGTAGTTCCAAGTCATGGACATCATAATTCCTTTCATGCGTTCTGAGTTTTCGGGATTCATAGGCCACTGCATGACCTTCCTGCATGAGTGCACCTCCCAGGGCAAAACCACTAGCATCAGTTACTACCTCAAAGGGTAGAGAGAAATTTGGCAACTTCAGGACCGGATTGGTTACTAAGGTAGTCTTTAGCTTATCAAAAGCATTCTGGCACCTGGCAGACCATTGAAACGGAATATTCTTCTGGAGAAGATTAGTCAGGGGGGAAGCTATGAGAGCATACTTTGGTATAAAAATTCTATACCAACCAGTCAATCCCAAGAATCCGCTGACTTCTTTCACTGTCTTTGGTTCAGGCCAGTCTATGACTGCTTGGACTTTTGCGGAATCTAGAGAAATTCCATCTTTTGATACCAGAAAGCCCAACTATTCAACATGGTCGGCAGAGAAAGTGCATTTGCTCTTTTTGGCAAAGAGTTGGTGCTTCCTTAGAATCTCAAGAATGAGCTTCATGGTCAGCTGCATTCTTTGAGTAAATCAGAATATCATCAAAGAAAACAAGAACAAAATCATCCAAGTATTCTCTGAGAATGTCCTGCATTAAGCGATTGAATGTAGCTGGGACATTTGTCAATCCAAATGGCATGACAGTGAATTCATAATGCCTATACCGAGTATTGATGGCATGACAGTGAATTCATAATCCAAATGGCATGACAGTGAATTCATAATGCCTATACCGAGTATTGATGGCTGTCTTCGGGATATCTTGCTCATTAATCCTGATCTGATAATACCCTGATTTAAGATCTATCTTTGTGAAGATCTGGGCTCCACTTAGCCTGTCCAGAAGCTCATCAATTCTGGGGATAGGATACTTATTCTTAAATGTCAGTTGATTTAGACCTCTGTAGTCTACACAGAGTCTTAGCACTCCATCTTTCTTTTTCTGAAAGAGAACTGGCGCACCCCAAGGTGAAACACTAGGTCTTACAAACCTTTGTTCCAACAGCTATCTAAGCTGTTCCTTGAGTTTGATGGCTTCAGGAACTGGCATTTTGTACGTGCGCAGGGCTACTGGCTGAGCTCCTGGGGTCAATTCTATCACATGATCTACTTCCCGTATTGGAGGCATCTCTGTTAGCTCTGCTGGAAATAAATCATCATGTTCACTTAACCAATCAGGTTCTTTAGCTTTTAACTTACAGTCTACTGGATTCATTTTGACAAGATAAATGCGCTGCTTTTTTCTAAGTCCTTTTAGTAACTTAGAAGCCTTTACTAACTCCAGACTTGTTGGGGATCCTAAAATTCTAGTTCCTTGAACTTTGTTTCCGTGAAGGTCACGGAAGGAAATGGTTCCATTATGACAGTGAATGTCAGCTTGATTTTTGTGGAGCCAATCCATTCCAATCAAAAACTCCCAAAGGTATAACTCTGAACTGACAGCAGTCAGTTAAATTCCCATCTAGATGGAACTGAATACGATCTGTCTCAAGGTGAGTGAAAAGAATCTTTCCACTTGCCAATTCAACTTGCATAGGTTTTCCTGATTTCTGTTCTAAGACTAGCTTACGCAAGCATCCAGGGGAAATGAATGAATGAGAACTGCCTGAATCAATCAAAAGCTTAAAAGGCTTACCCTGATATTCTGCTAGAGCATGGATGACGGAGAACTGCTGGTTAGACCCTTGATTTTCAATTGCAGCATAGATCTGCCCCTTTTCCTCTTCTACTACATCTGAAATTGTGACTGCTCTAGCTATTGCGGTCTGAGGTGGAACTCTTTCTCTTTGGTTGCCCAAGTTCTGGGAAGGAGTTCTGAGATTACTCTGGATAGAGGCAGATGGCTGAGTTGGAGTTCTCCTAGGATTTCCCTGATTCTGACGTGGGGAACCTTGATTGGACTGATAAGAAGGAGTCTGTCTCGAAATTCTAGGACCCTGGCTTCCTTGACCCACAGAAGGAGATGGGCAGTCCTTGAGCTGGTGCCCAAGACCTTGGCATCCGAAGCATCTGTCCTCGCTTCGAAGGTCCTCTCTTTTCATTTTGGAGAGAGTCGGAGTTCCAGAGAATGTACTTCGAGGGAAAGGTCTCCCTTCATTTCTAAAGTTTCCCGTCTCCACATTCTGAATAGGACCTTGGAGTCTCTTTGGACGCGGAAAGTTGGGAGAACTTCCCGGTGTCTGAAATCTCTTGAAGGGTGAGGGAGCTGGCTTTGGCGGAACTTTTACGATGAAGGCCTTGGCAAAGTCCTTCGCCATTCTGACATCTTCAGCCATGGACACTGGCTTGGCATTTTTGACCAATGTGTCCAAGGGTTCGTTCATTTCCCGAATGAACCTTGCCATGAGTTGCTCTTCATCTAGAGGTGGTGAATATTTGAGTAGAAGAGTGAAGGCCTGGTGATATTCCTCGATGGTTTTGCTCCCCTGCTTTAGCTCTAAGAATTCGTTCATTTTGGTTTCCAAAAATCCACGGGGACAAAATCTCTTTCTCAAATAGGTTTTTAGGTCGGTCCAGGACTGAGTATTTCTGTCCAGACAGTTGGTGTCACAGTGGTTCCTCCATGCTACCCGAGCTGTTTCCACTATTTTTAGCCTGGCAAGAGCCATTTTGCTCCGCTCGTTGTAGCCTGTGACATCAAAATATTCTTCCATGGCTTCCACCCATTTCTCCACAGCCTCGCCTAGGTTCTCCCCTTCTCCTTTGAAGGGTCATGGGACTGAGTCCTATGAAGAGCCTTGCGAACATCAGGGTCAAGCTCATCATCTTCAGAGAGAGGGTCTGGCTGACGGCCACGGTTTCCTCGTCTCATGATTCTGCCAAAATTTATATATTATTAAATTTTTATTTTGATATCATCCACGAGATCCTAAGACTTAAGAGGTTCGAAAAACAATTTCTTAAATAAGACAATGATCTTATTGGGGATCTATGACATATGTCCGATAACAGATTTTTCTTTTTCAGATCGTCTATAAACAATCACTTATACAACAGGGAATTTTTCTCCATAAAACATTTCTTTATTTATATATAAGTTGCAATATGTACATAGAGCAGCTCGGCTCCAGAATTCAAAATCTCCTCGGGAGACGCAAATGACGACGGTACTGGGCCATAGCCATGCCCTGATACAAACGTCCACTTACTGAGACAAGGGAGCTATTATCTTCCATGTAGGAATAAAACAACCAAGTCTACAGACTCCTTAGTTGTTTTATTCATGCCAAGTCTACAGACTCCTTAGTTGTTTTATTCATGCCAAGTCTACAGACTCCTTAGTTGTTTTATTCCATGTAGGAATAAAACAACTAAGGAGTCTGTAGACTTGGCATGAAAGTCTGAAATTCCGAGGCGTCGAATGATATAGAATAACGCCACGGACCATTTTCAGCTTTAACAAGACCATAGCCAATGAGAGGTTCTGCCACAGCATTGCACAGCGGTCGCAAGAGACGTGGACATATTACCCTGCAAACCACTTATGCTGAAATCTCTCCGCTGGGTTAGGAAAATATAAATCCTCGAAATGGCATGCGCGTCTTGCTCGGCTTGTTCGAGTTGAAGCAGAAGAGATGAGATGCTCGAAGGCAAACACAATCATATCTTGAGACTGGGTGAGGTCGGGAATACCAGATAAATAGGGAACTTCCATCTATAAAAACAAAATCTTTGATTAAAATTTTTTCATTAAAGAGGCTTACGGAATGAAAATACATTATGAAAATGCTTTTTCTGAGTTCTTATTATCAATTTCTGATAAGAATTTATTTATCCTTATTAGCTTTCAACCTGGCTCTGATACCAACTGTGAGATCCCTCTGCCCCCTCCGCGCACCGGAATCCCGGTAGCTGACAGCGGAAGCAGCCTCCTCATGCGCGGGGCAAGGTTTCTCACTCGGGGCCTCGCCCTCGAATGTCCGGGCACGAGACTAGGCTGGTGGTCACTCCGAAAACCGAAACCGGGAAAATTTCCCATGCCCGAAAAGCGGGGACGATTCCACCATTTTTATTTTATTTAACAAATTTTTCTAAACGAGGTCAAGGTACTAAACTAACCTTCATCTGATAAAACCAGATAGAATGGAAACTATCACTGATATAATTTGATCATTTTAGTAAATTCAACGCTTTTTTCCTGATCAAGATCAGGCATAGCCGTTGATCCACTCATTTGAAAAATTTATCAGGGAATTGACTAGCTACTCGAATCCTAGCGTAATCCTAAGATTTTTCAGTTTGATTATTAAAACTCCACTGATTCCAGCCTAACCCCATCCGGCCCATGGGTTAGCCACCACCCTACCACTGGAATCGGTGGAACCAAACAAGTACTCATCCACCCATAATTGAAATACCTTTCTTAACTTTAGCTTTAGAAAACAGATACGCACACACTACTCTTTATTAAAGCTTTAATAAAAAAAACAATCCATTGACATTCAATTTACGGGTTATACATGTCATACTTCAAAATTTCCATTGAGTCTTTGTTTCTCACAAAACAGTATCACTCCGGACTCTCTGTTGAGACCAGCGAGTCAACAATAAGATCCAGTGTGATAGATTACAATAAACATAGGTCCATCATATAATATCTTCCTCGACATACGCATGGATGTCCTCGACACCCGCGAGCCCGTGCATCTCCTGGTCAGAACCCTCCAGGATCCTCCTTAGGTGTCCTGGCACTTCACTCAGGGACTGCTTCGTCGGCCCTCGTCCATCGTACTCGAAGCTCACCATTTCAACCATACCGAGGCTGGTCAAGACCTGGGCAGGCTTTGCCACGTGAGCTGTTCCTTGAACACTCCCGCCAGCTGTTGCAACCGAACTTCCCTTAGATAAACATATATACCAAATGCTCCCTCCAGCATTCCGGCAAAAGATAGTCTTTTAAGAAAACAGGGTTTCTATGCAAGTTTTCAGTTTTGATTTTCTTTTTGAATACAATGAGTATATCTTAATTCCGTATCCAAGATTTCTAGATCACAGGACTGGATTCTCAAGCAGAATTCCTCGAATTTTGAATTCTTAACCTTAGATCAAAATCAAAGGTGTCAACTTAGTTTCGGATTCGGTGGGTGATTTGAGTATAAATTCAGGAACTAGTCGCATCATCATTTCTTGAAACTAACGAAGGAATTACATCTTGGTCAAAGTTTGATTCAGGTTTTTGAGTCTGGAACGGTTCTTCTTGAACTATCTTTCTCAAATGGTAATATTTCAATTACTACTTTACTAAATTTAAAACTAATCATTTACCAATATTCATGGGAATTAGTCATAGGATTAAGAGAATTCTTATCTTAATATAAAAATATTCTTTCATGCAAACGTTTCTGCATAAAATCAATAATGATAAAAGTAACACTTTTATAATAATAAAATATTCTTTTTTGCACAAAAATCTATTTTGATGAAAGTAACACTTTAATAAAAAAACTATTCCTTTATGCATAAAAATCTATTTTGATGAAAGTAACACTTTCATAATAAAAAAAAATTATTCCTTTATGCATAAAAATCTATTTTGATGAAAGTAACACTTTCATAAGAAAAAAAATTATTCCTTTATGCATAAAAATCTATTTTGATGAAAGTAACACTTTCATAATAAAAAAAAGTTATTCCTTTATGCATAAAAATCTATTTTGATGAAAGTAACACTTTCATAATAAAAAAATTATTCCTTTATGCATAAAAATCTATTTTGTTGAGAGTAACACTTTCATTAAAAAAAATATTCCTTTATGCATTAAAATCTATTTTGATGAAAGTAACACTTTCATAATAAAAGAAAATTATTCTTTTATGCATAAAGATCTATTTTGATGAAAGTAACACTTTCATAATAAAAGAAAATTATTCTTTTATGCATAAAAATCTATTTTGATGAAAGTAACACTTTCATAATAAAAGAAAATTATTCCTTTATGCATAAAAATCTATTTTGATGAAAGTAACACTTTCATAAGAAAAATTATTCCTTTATGCATAAAAATCTATTTTGATGAAAGTAACACTTTCATAATAAAAGAAAATTATTCTTTTATGCATAAAAATCTATTTTGATGAAAGTAACACTTTCATAATAAAAGAAAATTATTCCTTCATGCATAAAAATCTATCTTGATGAAAGTAACACTTTCATAATAAAATAAAATTATTCCTTTATGCATAAAAATCTATTTTGATGAAAGTAACACTTTCATAATAAAAGAAAATTATTCTTTTATGCATAAAAATCTATTTGGATGAAAGTAACACTTTCATAATAAAAGAAATTTATTCTTTTATGCATAAAAATCTATTTTGATGAAAGTAACACTTTCATAATAAAAGAAAATTATTCTTTTATGCATAAAAATCTATTTTGATGAAAGTAACACTTTCATAAGAAAAATTATTCCTTTATGCATAAAAATCTATTTTGATGAAAGTTACACTTTCATAATAAAAGAAAATTATTCTTTTATGCATAAAAATCTATTTTGATGAAAGTAACACTTTCATAATAAAAGAAAATTATTCCTTCATGCATAAAAATCTATTTTGATGAAAGTAACACTTTCATAATAAAAGAAAATTATTCTTTTATGCATAAAAATCTATTTTGATGAAAGTAACACTTTCATAATAAAAGAAAATTATTCCTTTATGCATAAAAAATCTATTGTGATGAAAGTAACACTTTCATAATAAAAGAAAATTATTCCTTTATGCATAAAAATCTATTGTGATGAAAGTAACACTTTCATAATAAAAGAAAATTATTCCTTTATGCATAAAAAACTATTGTGATGAAAGTAACACTTTCATAATAAAAGAAAATTATTTCTTTATGCATAAAAATCTATGGTGATGAAAGTAACACTTTCATAATAAAAGAAAATTATTCCTTTATGCATAACAATAATCAATAAAAGAAAAAAATTACCATAACCTTCTTTGTATGGCTGACCATTTTTCAAAATTTCCTACTTGATTTTGTTATAAAAATTGATTCTAATTTATTTAAAGTAATCTATACTACTCAAAATTAACCTATACAAGAGAAAACATTATAAAAAGTTTAATTCCATCCATTATTACTTAGCTAGGATAAAGAAGGGTTGATTTACTAGAGAAGAGAGAGGGGAAAAGCCTTTTGATCAAGGGATAGCTTCCATTTATTACTTCAAATAGTCATAAACATTAGAAAAACATAAAATTAATAAAGAAAATTACAAGAACCTCTACTTACATAGTTTCTTGGAGCTCTCCTTTGGCTTGAAGGTTTAAGGATTCAACTCTTGTTTGTAACAAGAGTGGCCACCAATCTTTGGAAGAGGAAAATGTCAAAAACTAGTGAATTATTAATGAATTCACAGTTCTTGGCTTAGGAGGAGTAGAGTAACAGTGCATAAACACTATTGAGTTTCAACAAAGGGGAAGGCTTCTATTTATAGGAAAAAGGGAGCTCCTAACCAAACAAACTGATTCTAGAATTTTTCAATTGAGTTTGGTCAATTTTTGACCATTTTTAGGTCAGTTGAGCTAACTTTTTGGAACTAGACTTGAATTAGAAGAGAGGAGAGATGAAATATCTCAATTTTTGAAGATTTAAAACTCAATTGCACATTTGAAGTAGGCGCCTCATTCATGAAGGGGAAATCCCCATGCAGAGGTGTCAAAAATACATCATTACTTCTAAATATCTCCCCTTTTTAACTATTAGCCTTGTCCTTAGTCAACTCTTCATCTTATGTGAGTATTTACTCATTTTTGGGAGATTTTTCTTTTATTTCTTCATTTATCTTCTCCTTACATTTGGATGAATCTTATTGGTCCATAGGAACCTTAATTTATATTTTCGAAAAAATCTACACCCCTAGGATAATGCCTCTTGAACAGATTATACTTAATTTCTAATGCACCTTCTGAAAATCTGTTTGAACTTCTGTTTCAGGGGAACTTATTTTAATAAGATGAGATATTTTTCTATCCAAAAATATTCAAAATCTGAATATTCTCTCTCTAGAATATTTTCTCTCTCTAGGCTAAAACAGTTAGAAACAAGATCTTTTATATTTCTGAAGAGGAATTTGATTACACGGAAAGATGTTGGAAATCTTGAGAGGCTGGGGAGGAATCTTACACTTGTGTGATTGCCAATGGAGCTTTCCCATCCAAAAGCTACTTCACCCATTTTAAGGATATGTTACATCGTTGCATAGGCTGCCATAGCCAAGGAGGGCTCCGAGCTCTTAGTCACCACCTAACCATAGAGGAATGTGGATAAGTGTCCACACTGATGGGCTTATATAATGGTCTACCTGCCCACACTAGCCTGACCTCCCACGATCCTCTAACCCAAGCACCTCATGCCTGAACCGCAGACAGACTCGCACACATGCTCCAGCATGCAGACTCTGTGTCCGGTCGGAGCTCTGTCCACCCATTGCTACTACAAGTGACTCACGCATGCTGTTATTATAGGCTACGTGATATTACTCCCCCCTTTTAGAGAGTTTTGTTTGTAAAAATAAATTATGAAACATTGTTGGTAAGAATATTTAGTTGTTCTCACTTGAGACCTTTTCTAGTTTATCCTTTCACTTAACAAATGTACATAGTAAACCTCATGTTTTAATCTCTAAACCAAAACTTCAAGTAAAACTATGTGCCATAGTTTTTGCATTCCACTAGCACAAAATTTAGATGTACTTGAGATCTCTTTGGGAACGCAAGTTTGTACACTACACTACCAACCATTTTTAGACTATGCTACTAAATATTTCTAGACTACACTACCATGCTATGCTACCAACTTGTTTACTCTTCTCCTTGCCTATCTCTACAACTGTCTAGATTAGAGTCCATAAAATAATGTAAATGGAGTAAATCTAGTTATGAATAATAAAAAACAGATTCTTGGGATGAGAAGTACTCTCCACTAGATTATTCATCTACACACAAGCATATGCTCTAGAACCTCGTTGGGTTTTCAGTTTTATTATTTTCAATCTATGGATGGTTGGCCTCACTCTTACTTAGAGTGATATTTAATCTTTGAAGGTTTTCCTTCAAAGATGATTATCAAACTTTCTATCTCTGCCTCACTATATCTACGGGCAAGCCATATAGTTTGTAGAGATGCTTGATAAAGAGTCTTATTAGTTGGTCAAATGTTGGCCTTTTTGCTTTTCCCTTCAAGAAGAGTTTTTGTCCATAAAAATGGTTTAGAAAGTTATAAACAAGTGTTTGTATGTAGACCATATGGTCATTTATGCTTGTAATTTCCCTAAGTACTATGACAAGGAAAGCAAGACACACAACACATATTTTTTCTAAGTCTACGACAACCAAGGAAACATGCAACACTCATGTTTCATCTAGAACACCAAACCATAGTTACCACTTGAAATTATGAAAGATGTCAATAAAACACATATTACTACTAAGGCATCGAATAACATCATGCCTTTAGAATACTCGAGGAGTTCTCAAATCCTCCAAAACTTCATAATGAATGTGCTCAGACATTCAAGGAATTCCTTTACATGTTCTATGACATCAAAGATGTTTTTCTCTTATGGTTAGAAACCACATGGACTTTAATTCAACAAATTTATGTAATTGTTACAAGTCTTTAGCAAATTGTTCTATAATGTGGTAAATTTCAATTGACCTTACAGATAGTCTAAGCAAAGCTACACTTTCCTCTCTCCAAAAGTTCTTACATTCATCCAAGAACACTTTACACATCTTTTTTTGCAACGAAGTTGATTTTTACATAGACAATCTCTATGTGATATATAGTGTCTACGCACTACTAGAAAATAAAGAGATGTACACCAATGAGAGTACCACTCCCATCCCACAAACGAGTAGATACATGCCTATCCACATGTCTACTCCTGAAACCACATTGGTTTCTTGGCAACACATATCTATGTCTCTACCACCAACCATGTCTCTACGAACATGTTTATGGGCTATCTATGGTCACATCCAAAAGCTAATAGCACCATCCAGACACACCTCTTCAAGTGTGATCTCACTAGACACATCTACTAGGTGAAACAATATCGTAAACCATTTCAATTCTAGGAAATGATTTACTATAAAGTAATAAATGAGAAATTCTTTATTGCTTACCCAATCTGTATATACATATGCTATGATATGTGGATTAGGTATGCCTCCCAACACACCTTACAACAATAGATAAACAAAATCAATTTATGTACTTTGAGACTACTTTGACATGAATAACATAACATCCAATTCGTGTTCAATACTAATACAAAGTCTGGCATATAACAAATCTCTGTTGCCTCCCCATGATAGTGGCAGAGTGCTACCTACCTGTAGGTTGCAATATACTACCCAACTGTAACCGATGACAACAAAATTTAACAGGTCCTTGTACACACTTCATAAACATATTACAAAACACAAATGTGTATACTCTTTATTTTCCTAGCGAAGTAAAGATGAAAAATTCCCACTTTACTCTGACTATCAAAACACCAAATCTCTCTCTCTCTCGATTTGGCCAAGGAACTCCAGACATTTCTATTAGTAACTCCATACCCAACGATATACTCTCATGCGTCGAGATATCCAAAAGAGACATCTCTTTTACAAGACAACTGATCCACTTGAAGTAAAACCTTTCGCACTATGGCACAAAGTCATGGGCATTCAAGCACCCAGTTCTTGTTGATCCAAACTATGTCAATCTATGAACTCTACGATTCAGTATGTAGCTATGAGTCCTCCTAGGTTGTGATAGTAACCGTAGACTCAACTTTCAATGTGAATAAAAATAGCAAAGTCCTTCAACAAGAACTTGCCCTAAATATTTTATGGATCCACCTCATGGCTACTACCATGCATGAGCATAACGTGGAAACAATTACATTCCTACCCAAATTACACACTGAACACTCTTGGTGGCGATTTGGCCAAGTAAATTGACAAGGTCACGGCTTTATCTAGAATATCAAGCACCTAAGGTATGTGACTTTCCATAAAATTTGAGCTCATTGGAAGTCAACACCTAATATCACTTAATAGATACTATCACTTCTTTCTCAATAAATTTTTATCACCCCCATTTGACACAGGGTCAAGTAGGCATGAAGGTTCCACCCCTACGCACCCCGTCTCATTACATAACCCAAGAGATTTGTATGATCACTCTAGATCAGTGCTTACTCTTCTTATCTTAAAAACCACAACTTATCCCTCTAAATCACAACACACCTTTCTAATGAGGAAGGCGATGATTGTTGGAAAGTGCATGCGTGTCCATCAATATCATGCCTAAGTATAACAAATCCTCAAGATAACTATTGAGCTCTCCATGCTAGGATCAAGATCAAGATCTGCATAGTGTAATCACTTTGGATTATCACCAAATCTATTATGGTTTACCTCTGATCTCTCTAGATCAACACTTAATCTGGAGTTTTCTTTAAACCATCATGTTCAACCTTAAAACTCTAATATCCATGTCAAGAAACCCATCTCATCACTCCGGATCAGCATCCTACTTGACATAGTAGAATAGTAGACAACCACCAATGGTCAATCAAATAACATAGATTGTGCAGACATAATGTATGTAGTGACTACGCACCACAAAATCAAAATCCAAGAAAGTCCATTTCTAGTGTTTGCCTTGGTGTCCCATACCACCAAGGCCACAAGAGTTTGCACGGAGCAGTTGATGTCCCATACCACCAAATGATCACAAAAACTATTGTGACACAAAAAAAAAAGATTGAAATTTTTATTTTGGTTGGATGATTCCACATCCCCAAAACCCAAGAGTGATGCAAAATATCACCATTTGTATAAGGCACAAATTTTACCCATGTGTTCACCATTTAGGACATTAAAAATCTAATCTCAAAATTCTACAATGTCCATTTCGGAGTATGTTTGTAGATTAACCGATAAATCATGGGGTACATGTAACCCCAACCACTTGCATTTTCAATTTTACAGAGTTACACAACAAACACAAGAAAATTCATGATAAATCATGGGGTACATGTAACCTCACTTGGATTTTCAATTTTATGGAGTTACACAACAAACACGAGAAAACTCACCGCTAATATTTCCTAAGATAACATTACATGTCATATATTTCCCCAATTTATCAAACAGATGGAATCTAACCCTAATTCTAAGATAAATCATGGGGTACATGTCATATATTTTCCAAATTTATCAAATAGATGCAATCTAGCCCTAATCCAATCTAACCCTAATTCCACGATAAATCATGGGGTACATGTCATATATTTCCCCAATTTATCAAACAGATGGAATCCAACCCTAATTCCATGATAAAACATGGGGACATGTAACCCCACTTGGATTTTCAATTTTATGAAAAATCCATTGCTAATATTTCCCGAGATGACACTACATGTCATATATTTCCCCAATTTATCAAACTGATGGAATCTAACCCTATTCAACTTAAACTTGAGCAAATATGCACTAAAATGTAAACACAATGTGCAACAAACAATAAATGTCCTTAATAGTGGGTTTTACGTACTCAAAGCTGACTGATTTTGAGCGTGGGATTTCTACGAACCCCATTAGCCTAGGATTATTACGAACCCCATAGCTTAAGATTACTACAAATCTTTAAAGATACATGGTCCAAACATCTTTGTAAATGAAAGATATCCTACTACACGGACCATGCACTAAGTTCGTCACTCACAAATTGATGATCACTTATACAATCATGCACTTGCACTTTGCCCTAGCACACACATGCTACTCTACCTAGGACTTATGTCATCATGTGTGTGTCTCACACAGACCCCCACACACACACTTAAAGTGTGTATGAGGTTACTTTCTGTGGGGGAACCTCCCCCAAAGCATTTTTAAAAAAAGCATTTTTAAAAAAATCATTTTTTGTTTTTTTTTTAAATATTAAGTCTCTAAGACCTGATCTTTATCTTGTGTGGCGCTCACGTGGTTGCCTTGTGCTTGAACTTCGCATGCACTGCATAGAGATTTGCACGTCGGTGCAGATCTGCACATCAGTGCCTCAGCTCCCTTACCACACCAGCAGAGCCTCACTTAATTCCCCTCCTTTTCTAACTCAGCACTGATTTTTGCACTCCTAGGCCTCCGTATCACCCTCTTTCACGTAGCCTTTGGAACCTCCAATCTGAGATCTACATTCCTCAGCTTTTGCTCTATAGTTTTTTTTTAAATGGTCCCTTCTCTCTTTTTCTCTGTCGAACCTCTTCTCGTCAACTTGAGATCTTCACTTTATTTTGCTCCTACCTTGTTGCTTAGTTACATTTATCTCTAACACTGGTTGCGGATTACCTCCGCTGTGAGCTTAGAGTTCAACCTTACCCCTCCAAAAGGCAAAACAAGAAAGCACACACAAAGGCACTCACATTACAGAGCAAAGAGAAATAAGAGAGAAAAATAACCAATAATTTTTTTTAAGACAAGCCTTATCTCTATCAACGCTCGATCACACACGAAGAAGCAAGATTGGGACAATGGATCGAAGCACCGCTTTGATACCAATGTTATATTGCTACGTATGCTGCCATAGCCAAGGAGGACTCTCATATCTTGGTCACCCACCAACCATAGAAAAATGTGGATGCGTGTCCACACTGCCATGCTTATATAATGGACTGCTTTCCACACTAGCCCAGTGGCCTGCTGCCCACACTAGCCCAGTGGCCTGCTTATATAATGGCCTGCTACGCCCACACTAGCCCAGTGGCCCACTACGATCCTCCAACCTAGGTGCCTTACTGTCGCTGAACCTCGGACACACTCGCCATACGCTCTTTCCTGTAGACTCCAAGTACGGTTGAGCTTTGCTATCGCTATAGGTGACTCACGCATGTTGTTTACAGGCTACATGACAGATATGGCCCCTTATGTTGTGTTGCAAGCTTCTCTTCTTCATTATATCTGATGAATCCACCTCTTGTGGAGTTTTAGTGGTGTCACTCGTGGTGGTTGTGTCTACTGGGCTACTTCTTCATTGAAGGATAGTGTGGAGAATTCCTTCTCCTCCACCTAATGAGGTTGCTCCTCAAACACCACATCACAGTTGATAATTATCTTCTTTGCCTTCGGGTCATATGGTCGGTAGCCCTTTGACTCCATATTGTATCATAAGAAGACACACTTCTTGCTCTTGGAATCCCACATGGTTCTGGATGAGTCTAGAACATGCACATAGTAATCATATCCTAATGTTTTAAAATATGCAACTGATAATTTCTTACATGAATAAGCCTCTCGATATGCCATGCCCTTCATTGTCTTTGTTTAACTTCTATGAAGCATATGTATTACAATTTGAACTACCTCGTCTTAAAAAGAATGTTGTGTTCCTTTCCCTTTGAACATACTCCCCTATGCCATATCTATAATTGTGTGATTCTTACACTCGACAACAACATTTTGTTGTGGAGTATGACCAACTCTGTGAGATCCCTCTGTCCCCTCCGCGCACCGGACTCCCGGTAGCTGACAGCGGAAGCAGCCCCCTCATGCGCGGGGCAAGGTTTCTCACTCAAGGCCTCACCCACGAATGTCCGGGCGCAAGACTAGGCTGGTGGTCACTCCGAAAACCAAAACCGGGAAAATTTCCCATGCTCGGAAAGCGGGGGGGTTGTTGCAAGTTCAGGGTATCTAGTTTTGTCCATGGACTGGGACAATGCTTGGAGAGAAAATTTGGGGAGGCACGGTACTTCAAATGAGATCAAGAAACTAATCAAAAATACACATGCACTAAAATGGACCCAATAAAACTTAAATTAGTATAAATTAGTTAATTATTGAAAATTTATCAAAAATATGTTGAAATGATAAAAATTTGATCTTTTCATACTTAGAGTGATCCAATTTTTTTTCCATAGATGCACCACAGTCCCTATAGGTTTTAGATTATTTACTTTAGAAATGTAATTTTACTAATTAGATTATTAATATATGCAAGCCTTCTGAGAACCTAGAGGAATTTTGAAAAATATATCATTAAAAATCCAACCATTGGATTTGAAATTTTGTCTAACCACCACATTCTACTCATGTCTCTTTATCTAACACTCTTTTGATCTACACGATTGAGCATTTTAAGTGGTAGATATTGTGGGTACAAAAAGTGCCATATATTATAACACTTTAAAGACCTTGAAATATTTAAATAAAATAGACAAATAGCTTAAAATTTTCTCAAAAAATCAAGTTAAGCTCTATATTATGTGAAGATCTAATGTCCAAAGTGGGAATCTCATATGAGTTTATATGTAAAAGATATTAGTATTTTATGGAATTCGTCCAAATTTAGGATAGGGTGTATATATTGACGTTGTACCTAAGGAAATGAGGACTTTTGACTTAATGCTTAATCAGATTATGCAACTATATTCCAAATTTTGCATGTGATGTTCCAACAAAAGAACTTGAAAGGAAATTCCTTTGTTAGCTAGGAGAGATTAGCCACTAAAGGTAAACAAATGCCTATTTTTTTACTATTTACAGGGTGCCTGAGTGGACAAAATTGGGCACCCTAACCCTGCAACCACCCGGGGACGATTCCACCTTTTTGAATTTTCTTAACGAATTTTTCTAATGAGATCAATTCTAAACTATCCTTCAGCTGAATAAACCAGATAGAAGGAAACTATCACTGATATAATTTGATCATCTGAGTAATTTCAACGCTTTTTTCCTGATCAAGATCAGGCACAGCTGTTGATCCACTCAATTGAGAAATTTATCAGGGAATTAACTAGCTACTCAAATCCTAGCGTAATCCTAAGATTTTTCAATTTGATTATTAAAACTCCACTGATTCCAGCCTAACCCCATCCGGCCCATGGGTTAGCCACCACCCTACCATTGGAATCGGTGGAACCAAACAAATACTCACCCACCCATAATTGAAATGCCTTTCTTAACTTTACCTTTAGAAAATAGATACGCACACACTCCTCTTTAAAACTTTAATATAAAAATAATCCATTGACAAAACAATATGGTCACAAATTTCATAATTCAAAATTTCCATTCAATCCCTTGTTTCACAAAAACAGTACCACTCTGGACTCTCTGTTGGGACCAGCTGGTCAGCAACAACGAGATCTAGTAACAGATTACAATAATCACTTCGTCACCATACATATATATATCTTCCTCGACATACGCATGGGTGTCCTAAGCACCGCGAGCCCGTGTATCGCCTGGTCAGAACCCTCTAGGATCCTCCTTAGGTGTCCCGGCACTTCACTCAGGGACCGCTTCGTCGGCCCTTGCCTATCGTACCAGAAGCGCACCATTTTTCACCATACCCAGGCTGGTCAAGACTTGGGCAGGTTTTTGCCGCGTGAGCTGTCCCTCAAACACTCCCCGCCAGCTGTTGCAACCGAACTTCCCTTAGATAAACATATATGCCAAATGCTCCCTCCAGCATTCTGGCGTAGACAGTCCTTTAGAAAACAGGGTTTCTATGCAAGTTTTCTGTTTTGATTTTTATTAAAAACCATAAATAATCTTAAATCCGTATCTCAATACTTCTAGATCCAGGTCTGAATTTTAAATAGAATTCCTCGAATTCTGTCAACTTGATCCTCAGATCAAAATCAAAAGTCTTAACTTAGTTTCAGATTCGGTTGGGGATTTGAGTACATTTTTCCTGAACTGGGCACATCATCATTGATTGAAACTGATGAATGAATTAGGTCTTGGTCAATAGTCTGAATCAGAGTTTGGATCTGGAAAGGTTCTTCCTAAACTATCTTTCTCGAAAGGTATTATTTCAATTTCTCTTTTTCTAAATTTCGTTCGACCGAATATTTGCTTAAAGATTTCTAAAACATGAATTTCTTATGAGGAATAGAATAATCATTTATCTCAATCTCCGTCTTCGATAGTTTAATTGAATTTTCTTATTCCTATCTTAGTGAATATGAAACGGTAGAATTTCTTCTCCCATATTATCTGCCTATTCATATTTCCAATTTTTATGAAAATTAACAGAGGATTAAGGAGAACCCTTATTTAATTATAAAGATTCTATATGCATCTAATTATGCATGAAATCCAATTCTGATGAAAGTCACTCTTTTGTCATCATAAAAATCATTTATGATGAAAATCACTCCTTTAACATAAAAGAATTTCTTTTATGCATATGTTTATGCATAAAAATCATTTATGATGAAAATCACACTTTTAATATAAAGAAATATCTTTTATGCATATGTTTATGCATAAAAATCATTTATGATAAAAATCACACTTTTACTATTTAAAAAATATCTTTTATGCATCAAAATCATTTATGATGAAAATCACACTTTTAATATAAAAAATATCTTTTATGCATATGTTTATGCATAAAAATCATTTTTGATGAAAATCACTCTTTTAATATAAAAAATTATCTTTATGCATATGTTTATGCAAAAAATCATTTATGATGAAAATCACTCTTTTAATATAAAAAAATATCTTTTATGCATAAAAATCATTTATGATAAAAATCACACTTTTACTATAAAAAAATATCTTTTATGCATCAAAATCATTTATGATGAAAATCACACTATATAAAGAAATATCTTTTATGCATATGTTTATGCATAAAAATCATTTATGATAAAATCACACTTTTACTATAAAAAAATATCTTTTATGCATCAAAATCATTTATGATGAAAATCACTCTTTTAATATAAAAAATATCTTTTATGCATATGTTTATGCATAAGAATCATTTTTGATGAAAATCACTCTTTTAATATAAAAAAATATCTTTTATGTATATGTTTATGCATAAAAATCATTTATGATAAAAATCACTCTTTTAATATAAAAAAATATCTTTTATGCATATGTTTATGCATAAAAATCATTTATCATGAAAATCACACTTTTATTATAAAAAAATATCTTTTATGCATCAAAATCATTTATGATGAAAATCACACTTTTAATATAAAAAAATATCTTTTATGCATCAAAATCATTTATGCTAAAAGTAACACTTTTAGAATAAAAAAATTATTCTTTTATGCATACTTTTATGCATAGAAATCAATAATGATGAAAATAACACTTTTAAAATAAAAATAAATTTCTTTTATGCAAATAATCAAAATGCATCTCTATGCATGAAAATGACACTTTTAGAATATAGAAACCATAAGGATTACTCTTTTAGAATAATAAAAGATAATACTTATTTCTAAATTTTTGAAAAATTTTACCATAACCTCCTTTGTATGGCTGACCATATTTCAATTTTTAACTCCCTAGAATTAATTAGAAATTCTCCAAGAGTATTTAAATCATTCTAAAGTAAACATTTTCTACTTATTTTAAGAGAAACATTATGAAAAATTTGATTTTATCCATTAATCATTCATCTAGGATAAAGAATGGTTGGATTTTCTAAAGAAGAGAGGGGAATGCCTTTTTTTAATGAGGCATAATATCATTTTCATTATAGAGAAGACAAAAATCATAAAAACCATAAAAAAAACAACCATAAAATGAATAAAAAAGAGAAGAATCTCCAACTTACAAAGGAATTTGAGAGCTTTCCTTTGGCTTGATGGTTTGAGGGTTCTACTCTTGTTTTGAAACACCAATCTTTTAGAAGAGGGAAGGTCAAAAAACTAATGAATTATGAGTAAATTCATAGTTTTCTGGCACTTGGGAGAGGCAGGGTAACAGTGCAAAACACTATTGAGTTTCAACAAAGGGGAAGGCTTCTATTTATAGGAAAAAGTGAGCTTCTAACCAAGCCAACTGATTCTAGAATTTTCCAGATCAGTGGTCAATTTTTGACCATTTTTGGGTCAGTTTTGGTCACTTTTTGGATCTAGTTGAAACAGGAGAGAGGAGAGATAAAAATATCTCATTGTTTGGGAGTTTGAAACTCATTCAAGCATGTGAAAAAGGCGCCTCCTTCATGAGGGAAATTCTCCCATACTGAGGTGTCAAAAATGCATCATTTCACCTAAATATCTCTCTTTTTTAACTATTAACCTTGTCCTTAGTCAACTCTTCATCTTATGTGAGTATTTACTCATTTTTGGGGGATTTTTCTTTTATTCTTCTATTTATCTCCTCCCTACATTTGGATGAATCTTATTGGTCCATAGGAACCTTAATTTAAAATTTTGAAAAAATCTCTACCCTCAAGATAATGCCTCTTGAACAGATTATACTTAATTTCTAATGCACATTCTGAAAATCTTTTTGAACTTCTGTTTCAGGGGAACTTATTTTAATAAGATGAGGTATTTTTCTATCCAAAAATATTTAAAAATTGAATTACCACTCTCTAGAAGATTTTCTCTCTCTAGGCAAAAACTGGTAGAAACAAGATCTTTTATATTTCTGAAGAGGGATTTGATTATAGGGGAAGATGCTGGACATCTTCAAAGGCTGGGGAGGAATATTACATTCTCTCCCACTTGAAAAACATGAGATGCCCTCATCTCACAAACTGGAGGTAATCCCGCAACAGATCGGCTTCATTCTCCCAGGTGGCATCTTCAAAAGGATAGAACTTCCATTTTACCAATAATTCTCTGAGAATTCTGTTCCTGAGAATCTTCTCTTGAACATCAAGAATTTCTTCAGGTTGGTGTTCCATCTGCCCTTGGGTTGATGAAGTTAGGATTTCATCATCAAGCACATGATTTGGGCTTGGCACATATTTCTTTAGAAGGCTTACATGAAATACATTATGAACTTTGAGATGAGGAGGCAGAAGAAGCTCGTAGGCTAAGTCACCTACTTTCTTTGTAATCAGATATGGCCCACAATATCTGGGGGATAACTTCTTATACTTCCCAAGAGATAAAGAACTTCTTTTGGGCCGTACTCGAATGAAGACCATATGTGCTTCTTTGAATTCTCTATCTATCCTCTTCTTATGTGCATACTTCTTCTGACAATCTTGGGCAGCTTTAATATCTTTATGAATTGACTGCATCTGCTGCTCCATGTCATCAAGCATCTGTCTAGACATCTCGACCCTAATCAATGGGTCGGACCAAGTTAATGGAGTTAAGCAATCTTGTCCATATAGAGCTTTAAAAGGGCTTATCCCGATACTTTTGTGATAAGAAGCATTGTAGGCGAACTCGACTAGGTGCAGATAGCTTAGCCACTTCTTGGGTTCTTTGCCACAGCATGACCGAAGTATATCTTCGATTACTTGGTTTACCCTTTCAGTTTGACCATCGGTCTCAGGGTGATAAGCTGTGGTGAGATCCAAGAAAGTTCCCACTGCTTTGAAAAATGCAGTCCAGAACCTTGAAGTAAACTTGGGATCTTGATCACTTACTATTCTCCTGGGTAGGCCATGCAATCTGAAGATTTCTTTGAGGAACACTCTAGCCACATCCACTGCAGTGTAGGTTTCTTTTATTGGGATTAGATGGGTAACTTTGGTTAGTCTGTCAACTACCACGAAAATGGAGTTGTAACCTAACTGCACTGAAGGTAACCCAGTAATAAAGTCCATACTAATACATTCCCACTTCATCTGGGGGATGTCTAATGGATGTATTTTCCTAGGCATTTTTACTCTTTCAGCTTTGACTTTCTGGCATGTCAGACATTGACGTACATGATTCAGTACATCCTTTTTTAGACCAGGCTAAAAGAAGCTTTTCTTTACAGACATGTAGGTTTTGATGAAACCTAGATGTCCTACTATAAGGCTGTCATGGGCTTCATTCAGAATTTGATCCTTGGTTAATGCATAGCCTGCAATTATAATACATAATGCCATCATCCAGGCTATACCCTTGAACTCTGTTCAACTCCTGAGGAGTTTTTCTTTCCTGCATAAGTAGGGTAGCAATAGGGCCAAAGAATCTATCCTGCATGATCTTCTCTCTTGCCTCAATAATCAAATAATTTAATATCACTGTAATTGCAAGCAAGGAGGCTTTTCTACTGAGGGCATCTACTACCACATTCTCTTTGCCTGGGCGGTACTTGATTTCAAAATCAAATTCCTGCAGGGTGTGCATCCACCTTCTTTGGCACATGTTGAGATCCTTTGGGGTGAAGATCCACTTTAAGCTTTGATGATCTGTCATCATCAAAGTGAACCTTTATCCCAGTAGGTAATGTCTCCACAACTTCAGGGCATATACTATTGAAAGTAATTCCAAGTCGTGGACAACATAATTCCTCTCATGCGTTCTGAGCTTTCGGGATTCATAGGTCACTACATGACCTTCCTGCATGAGTGCACCTCCCACGGCAAAACCACTTACATCAGTTTTACTACCTCAAAGGGTAGAGAAAAATCTGGTAACTTCAGAACGGGGCTGGTTACCAAGGCGATCTTTAGCTTATCAAAAGCACTCTGGCACCTAGCAGACCACTGAAATGGGGTATTCTTTTTGAGAAGGTTAGTCAGGGGAAAGCTATGAGAGCATACTTTGGTATAAAAATCCTATACCAACCAGTCAATCCCAAGAATCCTCTGACTTCTTTCACTGTCTTTCGTTCAGGCCAATCTATGACTGCTTGGACTTTTGTAAAATCTAGAGAAATTCCATCTTGGGATACCAGAAAGCCCAAGTATTCAACATGGTTGGCAGAGAAAGTACATTTGCTCTTTTTTGCAAAGAGTTGGTGCTTCCTTAGAATGTTCTATTTTATAATCAATGGTTTATATTGAAATTGCTATCTTTAAGAGAAAGATGCTAACTCCATTTCCGTGCTTGTGTAGCCGAGCGGCGTGGTTTGTAAAGCCCAAGATCGACCCATGGTATCCTCATACCATTGGGAGAATGAGGTTCGCCGATTGAGGCGAGTGATTGTGATGTTGTCTAGTTTTGAGGGCCCATGCTAGTGCGGCGAATAAGTCCACCCTAGCGCATAGACATCCCTTTGAGCGACAAGGCCTGAGGGGATGATAGGCCGGCTTGAGTCGCCAGTGTGTAAGATTCCTCCCAAGCCTCTCAAGATGTTCAGTATCTTTCCGTGCTTGTGTAGCCGAGCGGCGTGGTTTGTAAAGCCCAAGATCGGCCCATGGTATCCTCATACCATTGGGAGAATGAGGTTCGCCGATTGAGGCGAGTGATTGTGATGTTGTCTAGTTCTGAGGGCCCATGCTAGTGCGGCGAATAAGTCCACCCTAGCGCATAGACATCCCTCTGAGCGACAAGGCCTGAGGGGATGATAGGCCGGCTTGAGTCGCCAGTGTGTAAGATTCCTCCCAAGCCTCTCAAGATGTTCAGTATCTTCCCCTGTACTCAAATCCCTCTTTAGATATATAAAAGATCTTGTTTCTACCTATTTTGGCTTAGAGAGAGAAAATGTTCTAGAGGAGATTATTCAGATTTTAGATATTTTTGGATGGAAAAATATCTCTTCTTATTAAAATAAATTTCCCCAAAACAAAAGTTCAAAAAGATTTTCAGAAGGTGCATTAGAAATCAATTATAATCTGTTCAAAAGGCCTTATCCTAGGGGTCCAGATTTTCTAAAAATTTTAAATTAAGGTTTTGAGGTGTAAGATTTCTCCCCAGCCCCTCAAGATGTCCAGTATCTTCCCCTGTAATCAAATCCCTCTTCAGAAATATAAAAGATCTTGTTTCTACCTATTTATACCTAGAGAGAGAAAATATTCTAGAGAGAGGTTATTCAGATTTTAGATATTTTTGGATGGAAAAATATCTCTTCTTATCAAAATAAACTCCCCCAAAACATGTGTGGTGGAGTTTTAAATTCTCAAATGTTAAGATATTTCATATCTCCTCTCCTAATTCAAGTCTAGTTCCAAAAAGTAAGCTAAACTCACCCAAAAATGGTCAAAAATTGAGCAAATTGATCTGGAAAATTCTAGAATCAGTTTCCTTGGTTAGAAGCTCACTTTTTCCTATAAATAGAAGCCTCCCCCTTTGTTGAAGCTTAATAGTGTTTTATGCACTGTTACTCTACTCCTCCCTAGAGCCAAAAACTATGAATTTCTTAATAATTCATTAGTTTTTGACCTTTCCCTCTTCTAAAGACTTGGTGGCCACTCTTGTTGCAAACAAGAGTAGATCCCTTAAACCATCAAGCCAAAGGAAAGCTCTCAAAAGTTCATGTAAGTTAGAAATCTTACTTTTTCTTATTCTTTTAATGGTTTTCTAATTTTTTGTTATCTTTAAAATGATAATCTGATGTGCCTTGCTAAAAAGGCTTTCCCTCTCTCTCATTCTTAAATTCAGCCCTTCTTTATCCTAGTTAAGTAATCAAATTGTTTGAATTAAACTTTTCATATTGTTTCTCTTTTAAAAGTGAAATTTGATTAGTTTAGAATGCTTTAAACAAATTGGGGATAGTTTTTAAGTAAATTAAGAATAGGAAAATTTGAAAAATGGTCAGCCATACAAAGGAGGTTATGGCAAAATTTTCTTAAATTTTGTGAAATAAGTATTACCTTTTATTATTCAAAAAGATTAATCCCCATCGTTTGTGTATTCTAAAAGTGTTATTTTCATTCTATGCATAGGAAAATGCATTGTAGAAATATTTTTATTACAAAAGTGTTATTTCTATTAGATTTAAATTCTATGCATAGAAATATGCATATATATTTTTTAATTATAAAAGAGTGATTTCTATTTGATTTAAATTCTATGCATAGAAAGATGCATATTGGATATTGTTTTTAATTAAAAAAGTGTTACTTTCATCATTATTGATTTTTATGCATAAAATGATGCATAAAAGAAACTGTTTTATTGCAAAAGTGTTACTTTCACCAAAATTGATTTTTATGCATAAAATGATGCATAAAAGATTTTTTTTAATTATAAAAGTGTTACTTTCATCAATATTGATTTTTATGCATAAAAGAATTTTTTTTATTGTAAAAAGTGTTACTTTCACCAAAATTAAACTTTGTAAATAAAATGATGCATAAAAGAATTTTTTTTATTATAAAAGTGTTACTTTCATCAATATTGTTTTTTATGCATAAAAGAATTTTTTTATTATAAAAGTGTTACTTTCATCAATATTGATTTTTATGCATAAAATGATGCATAAAAGAAATTTTTTATTATAAAAGTGTTACTTTCATCAATATTGATTTTTATGCATAAAATGATGCATAAAAGAATTTTTTTTATTATAAAAGTGTTGCTTTCATCAATATTGATTTTTATGCATGAATAGATGCATAAAAGAGAATTTTTTTATAAAAGTGTTACTTTCATCAAAATTGATTTTGTATGCATTAATAGATGCATAAAAGGATTTTCTTTTATATAAAAGTGTTATTTCCGTAGAAGTTGGATTTTATGCATAAATAGATGCATACATAATTTTTTATATCAAAGTAAGAGTTCTCTTTAATCCTATGTTTAATTCCCATGAATATTGGTAAATGAATACTCTGTGAAGGAAAATTCTACTATTTCATATTCTCTAAGATGATAATGAGAAAATTCAATGAAGCTATCGAAGTCGGAATTTTAGATAACTGATTAATTCCTCATAGGAATTCGTGACCAGTTTTGAATTTGGTTAAGCAAAATACTCAATGAATGAAATTCAATAAAGTAGTAATTGAAACATTACCCTTCGAGAAAGATAGTTCAGGGAGAACCTTTCCAAACTCAAACCTAGAATCAGACTATGACCAAGACGTAACTCCTTCGTCAGTTTCAAGAAAAGACGATGTGATCAGTTCAGTAATCTACACTCAAATCACCCACCGAATCTGAAACTAAGTTGAGACCTTTGATTTTGATCTGAGGATCAAGAATTCAAAATTCAAGGAATTCTGCTTGGGAATCCAAACTTGTGATCTAGAAGTCTTGGGATACGGAATTAAGATATACTCATTGTATTCAAAAGAAAATCAAAACTGAAAACTTGCATAGAAACCCTGTTTTCTTAAAGGTTTGTCTTACGCCAAAATGTTGGAGGGAGTATTTGGTATATGTGTTTTCTAAGGGAAGTTCGGTTGCAACAGTTGGTGGGGAGTGTTAAAAGGACGGCTCACACGGCAAAAACCTGCCCAGGTCTTGACCAGCCTGGGTATGGTGTAAAATGGTGTGCTTCTTGTTGAAATTTGAGCAAAATGATGAGCTATGGTGGATCAAACACTAGAATCAACATGATTAACAAAGTGATTAAGAAATAATTAAGACGTAATTAGTGAATAATTACCAAATAGATTAATGTAGGCATGGATACTCAAAAACCAGCAAATTCTCATTAGGACTATGCCTCAATTTATAGAGTTTACATCAAGCATCTAATCCCATTGATTTCTCCATGATTCACTCCCTGAATATCTCCACCTCTTGCCTGATTCTCTCCACCTCTTCTCTTTTCCCTGATTATCTCCCAGAATAACTCCACACTCCTAAATTCCCTCATGCTACCCATTATTCTCTCCTAGTAGATTCCTCTAACCTTTTCACAGGTTCTTTCACAATTACATCTCCTCTTTTACAGTCTCTATCCAAGAGCTTGTTCCCACACACACCCTATTCACTTGTATTTTCAACACCTCCCCTCAAGTGAATAATCCTAGCACACCTAGACCCTATACCAAGTTTGCCTCCCCTTACTTGGCAGTCCGCGACCAGTGTCTACTCCTCCCCTCAAGTTATCTCAGCACACCTGGACCCTGTATCAAGTTTCTTTCTTACTTGACAGTCCGCGACCAGTGCCTCAAGTCCCTAAACTCCATAGTCCTTGACACTCTCTCTCTCTATGTGTCCAAGGCTACTATAAGTGCCTGCGACCTTGACTAAAGTGCCCACACATACATCTACCATGTGGCCTACATCATCGGTGGCTCAGAGGTGGTTTTACTTTGTTGGGGCAGGTTACATTGGGTTGTGGGGTCTCTCTCTCTCTCTCTCTCAGAGATTTTCACATGGCTCCTCACTCTTTGGAGCCTCACATCTCTTGTCTTCAGTCTTCTTGTCGTGGCAGCATCTCTCCACGCGTCCGTCTCTTCTTTCAGTCTTCTTGGGGCAGCTTCTCTTCTCGTGGCAGCTTCTCTTCTCACATCCATGTCTTCCTTTAGATCTTCTTCTCGGTGTGGATCCTCTTCCTGGAAAGAGATATTCTTCTTCTTTCATGGCTGGGGCCATGAGCTCGTCCGTCAGGTCATTTTGCTCCATGTGAGCAACATGTTTCAATGTTTTGCTGACAGTTCCTTTGGGCTTTTTATGTTTTTTTTGTATCATTATGCAATGCAAACCCAAATTTATGCGGGAGGTCTTACCTCTTGCCTTATTCTGGACAAGGGCAGTGTCTGTTCCCATTTTTACACTGATGCAATGTGCCCAATACATAATGCGTATAGCATTCATTCTCATGCACATTCTAAATACAACTCTGGCTGTGAATAATCTTGAATTTGAGTGAGATTTACAGGCATTAACCAAGGGTTAAATGCAAAATGATGATTTTCACAATTTTATCAGCACAATTTTCCCAGAAATTACATTAAATTAAGGGTAACCAATTTGTACGGGATGGTTAGAGTATCAAACCAACTCCGATTTGCAATCTGAAGTTATAGGGATCTGTATCAGATACCTAATGGTTAATTTGAACCCTCAATTGTACCAAAGTATAGTGATTAGCACTGATTAATCACTGATTAGCAAATTAATGCTCTGTTTTGTGTGCAAAAAACAGAGTATGCGGGGAGTCCAGATCTGGTGCCTTCCACTTCAAATGAACTCAAATGCTTTCAAAGGCATCAATAGCAATGAGTCTAGTAGAGGATTAAGCCAAGAAACACAAGATTTGACCAAATAATGAAAGCTTAATCTCTGTTTTACCAAAGTCACCTACAGATTTGATGAAGAGCTTTGATCTCAATGTAGACTTGATGAAACTGAATTCTGTCTTCACCAGCTTGTAGAGCATGCTTGATTACCCCTTGGGCTAAGAGGAATTAGAGAGATTTGATCTGTGGAAGTTGCAATGCCAAAAACATCTCAGAAAAACGTAGCCTGCAAATCGAGCTCCCGCCGGCGTTCTGCGTTGAATTAGCCCACAAGATTTGAGATGTGTGTAGCCCTATAAGTCTACTATGAGTACCTAAGAGGGCTTACCCTAATGTTATGTGTGCAAGGAGAATGGAGTCCTCCACTGGCTGGGGGTGAAGGGGAGAAGTGAAAGCTTACTAAAAAATTGATTTTTTTGCTGATTATCTACTAATCCTCATTAATTAACTAATGGGCTCATAAATATGATTGATTCTAGGCATGGCTCTGATACCATGTTGAAATTTGAGCAAAATGATGAGCTATGGTGGATCAAACACTAGAATCAACATGATTAACAAAGTGATTAAGAAATAATTAAGACGTAATTAGTGAATAATTACCAAATAGATTAACGTAGGCATGGATACTCAAAAACCAGCAAATTCTCATTAGGGCTATGCCTCAATTTATAGAGTTTACATCAAGCATCTAATCCCATTGATTTCTCCATGATTCACTCCCTGAATATCTCCACCTCTTGCCTGATTCTCTCCACCTCTTCTCTTTTCCCTGATTATCTCCCAGAATAACTCCACACTCCTAAATTCCCTCATGCTACCCATTATTCTCTCCCAGTAGATTCCTCTAACCTTTTCACAGGTTCTTTCACAATTACATCTCCTCTTTTATAGCCTCTATCCAAGAGCTTGTTCCCACACACACCCTATTCACTTGTATTTTCAACACTTCTAGGACAATGGGTGAGGGCTGAGGAAGCGGTCCCTGAGTGAAGTGCCAGGACAGGAGGATCCTGGAGGATTCTGACCAGGCGATCCACGGGCTCACGATGCTTAGGACACCCATGCATATGTCGTGGAAGATATATATATGTATGATGACGAGAAAATTATTGTAATCTGTTATTGGATCTCCTTGCTGACCTGCTGGTCTCAACGGAGAGTCCAAAGTGATACTGTTTTGTGAGAAACAAGGATGGAATGGAAATTTTGAGTTATGACTTCTGTTTGTTTTGACAATGGATTGTTTTATAAATTAAAGTTTAAAGAGGAGTGTGTGACGTCGGTATATGTGGTTCTGTGGAGGACGATGTATTAATGTCAATACCAGTCAGCGTCAGAGGCTCAGGCAAAATATTTCCTTAGCCATGATTCTAATAAGGCTAGGGCTTTGTTCAGCATGTTCAACTCTTTGATCATTCACCCAGGAACTTCAAAATTTCATGTCGAGTTTTTAGGCTTCTTAGTCACTTTATCCCTAGAAGTAGAATTACAGCACCTCTTTCTGTAATGAATCATGTGTACCATGGTATGTCTCCTTTGCAGTTTCGCTTCTTTATGCATACGCGATTGAGGCAGTGATTTTGGGAGCCACGATGCTCTATGTATATATCAAAAACTTTTGATAATAAACGATGTTTTGCAAAAGAATTCCAAATTATTTTCATGATTGTGAATATGGTTAGTAAAATTATCAGAGTAAATCTTGTTTCATGATGTATGATGAAATAATTATCTGTTTAAAGAATAAATCGCAAAAATTAAATAATCATAAATCCGTTGTCAAAGTTAAGTTGACAAAAATCTCATTTTGTCAAAGTCATGAGGCGCATGGCCCATGCAAGGCAACCGGATCCTCTAACCGATGGACGAAGAGTTAGATCCGGATGTTCGAAAAGCCCTGCACAGATCCCAACCTGGTCCCTTCAAGGGTGAAGGGGAGCAGTTAGGTGAAGTAGTGGAAAAGTGGATTGAGGGAATGGAGGAATACTTTGATGTAACTAGCTACAATGAGAGAAGCAAGATGGCTCTTGCCAGGCTAAAGATTGGGGAAACGGCCAGGGTCGCTTGGAGGAATCAGTGCAAGAGTAACCATCTCGACCGGAATACCTAGACCTGGACCAATCTTAAAGCTTACCTCAGAAAGAGGTTTTGTCCTTCAGGCATCCTTGAAACTAAAATGAATGAGTTCTCGGAACTAAAGCAAGATAGCCGGACAATTGAAGAGTACCATCAAGCTTTTGCCCTTCTCCTCAAATATTCTCCTCAATTGGATGAAGAGCAGCTCATGGCCAAGTTCATTCGAGGAATGAACGAGCCATTGGACACCTTAGTAAAGAATGCCAAACCTGTCTCAATGGCCGAAGCAATAAGAATGGCAAAAGACTTTGCCAAAGCCTTTGTTGTTAAGGTCCCGCCAAAGCCTCCACCCTCTAATTTTAAAAGATTCCAAACCCCATGAAGTACTTCAAACTTTCCTCCCCCAAAGAGGCAACAAGGCCCAATTTAGAATCAAGATACTGGGAGATTTAGAAGTGAAGGAAGACCCTTCCCATAGAACACTTTCTCAGGAGCCCCACCTCTTTCAAGGATTTAGAGGGATGAGCTTAGAAGTGAGAACTGGTGTTTTGGATGCCAGGGTTTTGGTCACCAGTTGAAAGACTGCCCGACTCTTGCCATGTCAAGGGGACAGGGAAGCCAAAGACCGAGAGTGCAGAGACCAGCCCCTTCCTATCAGTCCAAATCAGGGTCCATCTCGCCCAAATCAAGGAAATCCCAAGAGAACTCCAGCTCAGCCGTCTGCCTCTATCCAGAGTAGCCTTAGAACTCCTTCCTAGAACTGGGGCAACCAAAGAGAAAGAGTTCCACTTCAGACTGCAACAGCCAGAGCAGTCACAATAGCAGAAGTAGTGGAAGAAGAAAGAGGACAAATTTATGCAGTAATTACCAAGGACCAAACCGTCAATTCTCCGTCATCCATACTCCAGCTGAGTATCAGGGTAAGCATTTTAAGCTTTTGATTGATTCAGGTAGTACTCATTCTTTCATTTTCCCTCGATGCTTGTGTAAGCTAGTCTTAGATCAGAAATCAGGGAAACCTATGCAAGTTGAATTGGCAAGTGGGAAGATTCTTTTCACTCACCTTGAGACAGATCATATTCAGTTCAATCTAGATGGGAATTTAACTGACTATTAGTTTAGAGTTATACCTTTTGGAGTTTTTGACAGGATCCTTGGAATGGATTGGCTCCATAAAAATCAAGCTGACATTCACTATCATAATGGAACCATTTCCTTCCGTGACCTCCACGGAAATAAAGTTCAAGGAACCGAAATTTCAGGATCCCCAAGTCTGCAGTTAGTAAAGGCTTCTAAGTTACTAAAAGGACTTAGAAAGAAGCAGCTCATTTATGTTGTCAAAATGAATCCAGTAGACTCAAAGCTAAAAGCTAAAGAACATGAATGGTTAAGTGATTATGACGATTTATTCCCAACTGAATTAACAGAGATGCCTCCAATTCGGCAAGTAGATCATGTGATAGAATTGACCCCCGGAGCTCAGCTAGTAGCCTTGCGCACGTACAAAATGCCAGTTCCTAAAGCCATCAAACTCAAGGAATAGCTTAGACAGCTGTTAGAACAAGGGTTTGTAAGACCCGGTGTTTCACCTTGGGGTGCGCCAGTTCTCTTTTAGAAAAAGAAAGATGGAACGCTAAGACTCTGTGTGGACTAGAGAGGTCTCAATCAGCTCTGATAGTTAAGAATAAATATCCTATCCCAAAAATTGATGAGCTTCTAGACAGTCTAAGTGGAGCCCAGATCTTCACAAAGATAGATCTCAAATCAGGGTATTATCAGATCAAGATTAATGAGCAAGATATCCCGAAGACAGCCATCAATACTCGGTATGGGCATTATGAATTCACTGTCATGCCGTTTGGATTGACAAATGCCCCAGCTACATTCAATCGATTAATGCAGGACATTCTTAGAGAATACTTGGATGATTTTGTTCTTGTTTTCTTTGATGATATTCTGATTTACTCAAAGAATGCAGCTGACCATGAAGCTCATGTCAAGAAAGTTCTTGAGATCCTAAGGAAGCACCAACTCTTTGTAAAAAAGAGAAAATGCACTTTCTCTGCTGACCATGTTGAATACTTGGGCTTTCTGGTATCAAAAGATGGAATTTCTCCAAATTCCGCAAAAGTCCAGACAGTCATAGATTGGCCTGAACCAAAGACAGTGAAAAAAGTCGGAGGATTCTTGGGATTGACTGGTTGGTATAGAATTTTTATACCAAAGTATGCTCTCATAGCTTCCCCCTGACTAATCTTCTCAAGAAGAATATCCTGTTTCAATGGTCTGATAGGTGCCAGAGTGCTTTTGATAAGCTGAAGACTGCCTTGGTAACCAATCCCATTCTAAAGCTCCCAAATTTCTCTCTACCCTTTGAGGTAGTAACTGATGCCAGTGGTTTTACCCTGGGAGGTGCACTCATGCAGGAAGGTCATGCAGTGGCCTATGAATCCCAAAAACTCAGAAAGCATGAGAGGATTTATGCTATCCACGACCTGGAACTACTTTCAGTAGTATATGCCCTGAAGTTGTGAAGACATTACCTACTAGGTCAAAGATTCACTTTGATGACAGATCATCAGAGCTTAAAGTGGATCTTCACTCAGAAGGATCTCAACATGTAAGATTCCTCCCCAATCTCTCAAGATGTCCAGCATCTTTCCCTGTAATCAAATCCCTCTTCAAAAATATAAAAGATTTTGTTTCTACCTGTTTTGGCCTAGAGAGAGAAAATATTCTAGAGAGAGGTTATTCAAATTTTGAATATTTTTGGATGGAAAAATATCTCAATTATAATCTCTTCAAGAGGCCTTATCCTAGGGGTCCAGATTTTTGAAAAATTTTAAATTAAGGTTTTGAGAGGCCAATCAGATTCATCCAAATGTGTGGAGAAGATAAATAGAAGAAATAAAGAAAATCCCCCCCAAAAATGAGTAAATACTCACATAAGATGAAGAGTGGACTAAGGACCAAAGGAATTACTAAAAAAATGAATTTTTAACATCTCACAATGGGAATTCCCCCCTCATGAAGGAGGCGCCTACTTCACATGTGTGGTGGAGTCTAAAATTATCAAAAATTGAGATATTTCATCTCTCCTCTCTCCTAATTCAAGTCTAGTTCCAAAAGTAAGCTAAAGTGACCTAAAAATGGTCAAAAATTGACTAAACTGATCTGGAAAATTTTAGAATCAGTTTGCTTCGTTAAGGAGCTCACTTTTTCCTACAAATACAAGCCTCCCGCTTTGTTGAAGCTTAATACTATTTTATGTACTGTTACTCTACTCCTCCCAAGAGCCAAGAACTGTGAATTTCTTAATAATTCACTAGTTTTTGACCATTCCCTCTTCTAAAGAATTGGTGGCCACTCTTGTTGTAAACAAGAGTAGAACCCTCAAACCATCAAGCCAAAGGAAAGCTCCCAGAATTCATGTAAGAAAGAAATCTTATATTTTTCTTTATTCTTTTAATGGTTTTCTAAATTATTTGTTATCTTAAAATGATAAACAGATGCTATGCCTTCTTGGAAAGGCTTCCCCCTCTCTCATTCTTAAAATCATCCCTTCTTTATCCTAGTTAAGTGATCTAATTGTTGAAATTAAACTTTTCATATTGTTTCTCTCTTAAAAGTGAAAATTGATTAGTTTAGAATGCTTTAAACCAATTGGGGATAATTCCTAAGTAGATTAAGGTTAGAAATTTTGAAAAATGATTAGCCATACAAAGGAGGCTATGGCAAAATTTTCTAAAAATTTGTGAAATAAATTTCATCTTTTATTAATAAAAAAGAGTAATCCCCATCGTTTGTGTATTCTAAAAGTGTCATTTTCATTCATGCATAGAAAGATGCATATTGATTTTTTTTATTATTATAAAAGAGTGATTTTTAATAGAATTAAATTCTATGCATAGAAAGATGCATATTGATTTTTTTTAATTATAAAAGAGTGATTTTTAATAGAATTAAATTCTATGCATAGAAAGATGCATATTGATTATTATTTTTTATTATAAAAGAGTGATTCTTAATAGAATTAAATTCTATGCATAGAAAGATGCATATTGATTATTATTATTACTATAAAAGAATGATTTTCAATAAAATTAAATTCTATGTATAGAAAGATGCATATTGATTATTTTTTTATTACAAAAGTGTTAATTTCATCAAAATGGATTTTATGCATAAATAGATGCATAAAATAATATTTTTTTATTATAAAAGTGTTATTTTCATCAAAAGAATTTTATGCATAAATAGATGCATAAAAGAATATTTTTATTATAAAAGTGTTACTTTCATCAAAATGGATTTTTATGCATAGATAGATGCATAAAAGAATATTTTTTTTATTATAGCATAAATAGATGCATAAAAGAATATTTTTATTATAAAAGTGATACTTTTATCCAAAATGGATTTTTTATTATTATAAAAGAGTGATTCTCAATAGAATTAAATTCTATGCATAGAAAGATGCATATTGATTTTTTTTTAAATTATAAAAGAATAATTTTCAATAGAATTAAATTCTATGTATAGAAAGATGCATATTGATTATTTTTTTATTACAAAAGTGTTAATTTCATCAAAATGGATTTTATGCATAAATAGATGCATAAGAATATTTTTATTATAAAAGTGTTAGTTTCATTAAAATGGATTTTTATGCATAAATAGATGTATAAAAGATTTTTTTTAAATTTTAAAAGTGTTACTTTCACTAATATTGATATTTATGCATAAAAGATTTTTTTTTATTACAAAAGTGTTGCTTTCACTAATATTGATATTTATGCATAAAAGAATTTTTTTTATTTACAAAAGTATTGCTTTCACCAATATTGATTTTTATGCATAAAATGATGCATAAAAGAATTTCTTTATCAAAATAAGAGTTCACTTTAATCCTATGTTTAAATCCCATGAATATTAGAAAAATGAATAAGTAAATACTTAGTGAAGGAAAATTATACCGTTTTACATTCTCTAGGATGGTAATTAGAAAATTCAGGAAAAACTATCGAAGTCGAAATTTACATAAATGACTAATTTATTCCTCATAAGAATTCGTGTTTAGTTTTGAATTTAGTAAAGTAGTAATTGAAATATTACCTTCGAGAAAGATAGTTCAGGGAGAACCTTTCCAGACTCAAACCCTGAATCATACTATGACCAAGACGTAACTCCTTCGTCAGTTTCAAGAAATGACGATGTGACCAGTTCAGTAATCTACACTCAAATCACCCACCGAATTTGTTGAGACCTTTGATTTTGATCTGAGGATCAAGAATTTAGAATTCAAGGAATTCTGCTTGGGAATCCAGACCTGTGATCTAGAAGTCTTGAAGTACGGAATTAAGATATACTCATTGTATTCAAAAGAAAATCAAAACTGAAAACTTGCATAGAAACCCTGTTTTCTTAAAGGACTGTCTTACGCCAGAATGCTGAAGGGAGCATTTGGTATATGTGTGTTCTAAGGGAGGTTCGGTTGCAACAGCTGGCGGCGGGGAGTGTTCAAAGGACGGCTCACGTGGCAAAAATCTGCCTAGGTCGTCTTGACCAGCCTGGGTATGGTGTAAAATGGTGTGCTTCCGGTACGATAGGCGAGGGCCGACGAGGCGGTCCCTGAGCGAAGTGCCAGGACACCTAAGGAGGATCCTAGAGGGTTCTGACCATAGAAGATACACGGGCTGGCGATGCCGAGGACACCCATATGTATGTCGTGGAAGATATACATGTATGATGACGGATCTCGTTGCTGACCTGCTGGTCTCAACGGAGAGTCCAGAGTGATACTGTTTTGTGAGAAACATGATTGAATGGAAATTTTGAGTTGTGACATATGTACCCAGTAATTGTTTGTCAATGGATTGTTTTATAAATTAAAGTTTAAAGAGGAGTGTGTGAGTATCTGTATTCTAAAGCAAAAGTTAAGAAAGGCCTTCAATTATGGGTGGGTGAGTACTTGTCTGGTTCTACTATTCCAGTGGTTGAGCGGTGGCTAACCCATAGGCCGGATGGGGTTAGGCTGGAATCAGTAGAGTTTTAATAATAAAATTGATTAATAAGATGACGTTTAGAGCTCGAGTAGTTAATTAGAATCCTGAAGACTTCTCTAAAGCATAAATCAACGGCTGTGCCTGATTCAATTAGGAAAAAAGGGTTGATTCCTTCAAAGTTAAGTCTGTAATAATTTCCCTTCTATCTGGTTTTATCAGATGAAGGTAGTTCAGTATCTTGACCTCGTTAAAAGAATTCGTTAAGAAAATAAAAATGGTGGAATCGTCTCCACTTTTTGGGCATGGGAAATTTTCCCGGTTGCGGTTTTCGGAATGACCACCAGCTCAGTCTCGTGCCTAGACATTCGAGGGCGAGGCCTCGAGAGTGGGAAACCCTACCCCGTGAAAGAGGAAGCTACTTCCATTGCTACCATCCGGGAATCCGATGTGCAGAGGGGGTACTGGGATCCCACACCACATGCGCCAAAGATGGTGGATGCAGACCCTGCAGGAATTTGATTTTGAAATCAAGTACCACCTAGGCAAAGAAAATGTTGTAGCAGATGCCCTCAGCAGAAAAGCCTCCTTGCTTGCAATTACTGCAGTGTCAAATCCTTTGGTTATTGAAGCAAGAGAGAAGATCATGCAGGATAGATTCTTTGGCCCTATTGCTACCCTACTTATGCAGGAAAGCAAAACTCCACAAGAGTTGAATCGAGTTCAAGGGTACAGCTTGGATGATGGAACTACGTATTATAATCGCTCGCAGGCTATGCATTCCCAATGATGAGGGAACTAAGGGACAAATTCTGAGTGAAGCCCATGACAGCCTTATTGCAGGACATCCAGGTTTCATCAAAACCTACATGTCTGTGAAGAAAAGCTTCTTTTGGCCTGGTCTAAAAAAGGATGTGCTTAATCATGTACATCAATGTCTGACCTGTCAGAAAGTCAAGGCCGAGAGAGTAAAAATGCCTTGGAAGTTACATCTATTAGACATCCCCCAGATGAAGTGGGAATGTATCAGTATGGATTTTATTACTGGACCTCAGTGCAATCAGGTTACAACTCCATCTTCGTGGTAGTTGATAGACTAACCAAAGTTGCACATCTAATTCCAATAAAAGAAATCTACACTACAGTGGATGTGGCCAGAGTGTTCCTCAAGGAAATCTTCAGATTGCATGGCCTACCTAGAAGAATAGTAAGTGATCGAGATCCCAAATTCACGTCAAGATTCTGGACTGCATTTTTCGAAGCAGTAGGGACTTTCTTGGATCTCAGCACAGCTTACCACCCCGAGACCGATGGTCAAACTGAAAGGGTGAACCAAGTAATCAAAGATATACTTCGGTCATGCTGTGGTAGGGAACCCAAGAAGTGGCTAAGCTATGTGCACCTAGTCGAGTTTGCCTACAATGCTTCTTATCACAGAAGTATTGGGATGAGCCCTTTCAAAGCTCTGTATGGACAAGATTGCTTTCCTCATCTCAAAGTACATAATGTATTTCATGTCAGCCTTCTTGAAAAGTATATACCAAGCTCAAATCATGTGCTTGATGGATGAAATCTTAACTTCTTCAACCCAAGGGAAAATGGAACTACAACCTGAAGAAATCCTTGATGTTCGAGAAATAGTTCTCAGGAACAGAATTTTGAGAGAATTATTGGTCAAATGGAAGTTATATCCTTTTGAAGATGCCACCTGGGAGAAAGAGACCAATCTGTTGTTGCGGGATTAACCCCAGTTTGCGAGATGAGGACATCTCGCATTTTTCAAGTGGGAGAGAATGTAAGATTCCTCCCCAACCCCTCAAGATGTCCAGTATCTTCCCCTGTAATCAAATCCCTCTTCAAAAATATAAAAGATCTTGTTTCTACCTGTTTTTGCCTAGAGAGAGAAAATATTCTAGAGAGAGGTTATTTAGATTTTAGATATTTTTGGATGGAAAAATATCTCTTTCTATCAAAATAAATATTCCAAAACAGAAGTTCAAAAAGATTTTCAGAAGGTGCATTAGAAATCAATTATAATATGTTCAAAAGGCCTTATCCTAGGGGTCCAGATTTTTTGAAAATTTTCAATTAAGATTCTAAGGGGCCAATCAGATTCATCCAAATGTGTGGAGGAGATAAATAGAAGAAATAAAGAAAATCCCCCCAAAAATGAGTAAATACTCACATAAGATGAAGAGTGGACTAAGGACCAAAGAAAATACTAAAAAACGAACTTTTGACACCTTAGATGTGGGGATTCCCCCTCATGAAGGAGGCGCCTATTTCACATGTGTGGTGGAGTTTTAAATTCTTAAATATTGAGATATTTCATCTCTCCTCTCTCCTAATTTAAGTCTAGTTCCAAAAAGTAAGCTAAACTGACCTAAAAATGGTCCAAAATTGACCAAACTGATCTGAAAAATTCTAAAATTAGTTTGCTTGGTTAGAAGCTCACTTTTTCCTATAAATAGAATCCTCCCGCTTTGTTGAAGCTTAATAGTGTTTTATGCACTGTTACTCTACTTCTCCCCACCGAGCCAAAAACTGTGAATTTCTTAATAAATCATTAGTTTTTGACCTTTCCCTCTTCTAAAGAAATGATGGCCACTCTTGTTGCAAACAAGAGTAGATCCCTCAAACCATCAAGCCAAAGGAAAGCTCCTAGAATTTCATGTAAGTTAGAAATCCTACTTTTTCTTATTCTTTTAATGGTTTTCTAATTTTTTGTTATCTTTAAAATGATAATCTGATGCTATGCCTTCCTAGAAAGGCTTTCCCCCACTCTCATTCTTAAATTCAGCCCTTCTTTATCCTAGTTAAGTAATCAAAATGTTTGAATTAAACTTTTCATATTGTTTCTCTTTTAAAAGTGGAATTTGATTAGTTAAAAATGCTTTAAACAAATTGGGGATAATTTTTAAGCAAATTAAGAATAGGAAAAAGTAAAAAATGGTCAGCCATACAAAGGAGGTTATGGTAATTTTTCTTAAATTTTGTGAAATAAGTATTACCTTTTATTATTCAAAAAGAGTAATTCCCATCGTTTGCGTATTCTAAAAGTGTTATTTTCATTCTATGCATAGGAAAATGCATAGTAGAAATATTTTTATTACAAAAGTGTTATTTCTATTAGATTTAAATTCTATACATAGAAAGATACATATATTTTTTTAAATTATAAAAGAGTCATTTCTATTAGATTTAAATTCTATGCATAGAAAGATGCATATTGGTTTTTTTTTATTATAAAAGAGTGATTTCTATTAGATTTAAATTCTATGCATAGAAAGATGCATATTGGATATTTTTTTTATTAAAAGTGTTACTTTCATCATTATTGATTTTTATGCATAAAATGATGCATAAAAGAATTTTCTTTTTTGCAAAAGTGTTACTTTCACGAAAATTGATTTTTATGCATAAAATGATGCATAAAAGAATTTTTTTTATTATAAAAGTGTTACTTTCATCAATATTGATTTTTATGCATAAAAGATTTTTTTCTATTGCAAAAGTGTTACTTTCACCAAAATTGATTTTTATGCATAAAATGATGCATAAAAGTTTTTTTTAATTATAAAAGTGTTACTTTCATCAATATTTATTTTTATGCATAAAAGAATTTTTTTTATTATAAAAGTGTTACTTTCATCAATATTGATTTTTATGCATATAATGATGCATAAAAGAATTTTTATTATTATAAAAGTGTTACTTTCATCAATATTGATTTTTATGCATAAAATGATGCATAAAAGAATTTTTTTAATAAAAGTGTTACTTTCATCAAAATTGATTTTTTATGCATAAATAGATGCATAAAAGGATTTTCTTTTATATAAAAGTGTTATTTCCGTAAAGGTTGGATTTTATGCATAAATAGATGCATATAGATTTTTTTATATCAAAGTAAGAGTTCTGTTTAATCTTATGTTTAATTCCCATGAATATTGGTAAATGAATAAGTAAATACTCTGTGAAGGAAAATTCTACTATTTCATATTCTCTAGGATGATAATGAGAAAATTCAATAAAGCTATCAAAGTTGAAATTTTAGATAGTTGATTAATTCCTCATAGAAATTCGTGACTAGTTTTGAGTTCAGTTAAGCAAAATACTCAATGAATGAAATTCAGTAAAGTAGTAATTGAAATATTACCCTTCGAGAAAGATAGTTCAGGGAGAACCTTTTCAGACTCAAACCCTGAATTAGACTATGACCCCAAGACGTAACTCCTTCGTCAGTTTCAAGAAAAGACGATGTGACCGGTTCAGTAATCCACACTCAAATCACCCACCGAATCTGAAACTAAGTTGAGACCTTTGATTTTGATCTGAGGATCAAGAATTCAGAATTCAAGAAATTTTTCTTGGGAATCCAGTCCTGTGATCTAGAAGTCTTGGGATACCCGGAATTAAGATATACTGATTGTATTCAAAAGAAAATCAAAACTGAAAACTTGCATAGAAACCCTGTTTTCTCAAAGGACTATCTTACACCAGAATGCATAGAAACCCTGTTTTCTCAAAGGACTATCTTACGCCAGAATGCTGGAGGGAGCATTTGGTATATGTGTTTTCTAAGGGAAGTTTGGTTGCAACAGCTGGCGGGGAGTGTTCAAAGAACGGCTCACGCGGCAAAAACCTGCCAAGGTCTTGACCAGCCTGGGTATGGTGTAAAATGGTGTGCTTCAGGTACGATGGACGAGGCCCGATGAAGCGGTGCTAGGACACCTAAGGAGGAGGGTTTTGACCAGGTGATGCACGGGGTCGCGGTGCGCTTAGGACACCCATACGTATGTCGTGGCAGATATATATATATATATATATATATGTATGATGACGAGAAAATTATTGTAATCTGTTACTGGATCTTGTTGCTGACGTGCTGGTCTCAACGGAGAGTCCAGAGTGATACTGTTTTGTGAGAAACAAGGATTAAATGGAAATTTTGAGTTATGACGTCTGTAACCAATAATTGTTTGTCGATGGATTGTTTTATAAGTTAAAGTTTAAAGAGGAGTGTGTGCGTATCTGTATTCTAAAGCAAAAGTTAAGAAAGGCATTCAATTATGGGTGGGCGAGTACTCGTCTGGTTCTACCAATTCCAGTGGTTGGGCGGTGGCTAACCCATGGGCTGGATGGGCTAGAAACAGTAGAGTTTTAATAATAAAATTGATCATTAGGAATACGCTTAGAACTCGAATAGTTAAATAATAACCTGAAGACTTCTCAAATGAATAGATTAACAGTTGTGCCCTATTCAATTAGGAAAAAAACGTTGATTCCTTCAAGTTGAGTCTGTAATAGTTTCCCTTCTTTCTGGTTTATTCAAATGAAGGTTGGTTCAGTATCTTGACCTTGTTGGAAAAATTCGTTAAGAAATTCAAAATGGTGGAATTGTCCCCGTTTTTTGGACATGGGAAATTTTCTCGGTTTCGATTTTCGGAATGACCACCAGCTTAGTCTCGTGCCCGGACATTCAAGGGCGAGGCCCCGAGTGGGAAACCCTGCCCCGTGCATAGAGGGAGTTGCTTCCGCTGCTGCTGCCAGCAATCGGGAATCCGGTGCACGGAGGGAATAGTGGGATCCCACATGAGGGGCCAATCAGATTCATCCAAATGTGTGGAGGAGATAAATAGAAGAAATAAAGAAAATCCCCCCAAAAAGGAAAAAATACTCACATAAGATGAAGAGTGGACTAAGGACCAAAGGAAATACTAAAAAAATAAATTTTTGACACCTCAGAGTGGGGATTCCCCCTCATGAAGGAGGCGCCTATTTCACATGTGTGGTGGAGTTTTAAATTCCCAAAAAATTGAGATATTTAATCTCTCCTCTCTCCTAATTCAAGTCTAGTTCCAAAAAGTAAGCTAAACTGACCCAAAAATGGTCAAAAATTGACCAAACTGATCTGGAAAATTCTAGAATCAGTTTGCTTGGTTAGAAGCTCACTTTTTCCTATAAATAGAAGCCTCCCCCTTTGTTAAAGCTTAATAGTGTTTTATGCACTACTACTCTACTCCTTCCCAGAGCCAGAAACTGTGAATTAATTAATAATTCATTAGTTTTTTACCATTCTCTCTTCTAAAGAATTGGTGGCCACTCTTGTTGCAAACAAGAGTAGATCCCTCAAACCATCAAGCCAAAGAAAAGCTCCCAGAAATTCATGTAAGTTAGAAATCCTACTTTTTCTTTATTCTTTTAATGGTTTTGTAATTTTTGTTATCTTTAAAATGATAAATTGATGCTATGCCTTGTTGGAAAGACTTTCCCCCTCTTTTCATTCTTAAATCCAGCCTTTCTTTATCCTAGTTAAGTAATCAAATTGTTAGAATTAAACTTTTCATATTGTTTCTCTTTTAAAAGCGAAATTTAATTAGTTTAAAATGCTTGAAACCATTTGGGGACAGTCTTAGAATGCTTTAAACCATTACTTTAGAATGCTTTAAACCATTTGGGGACAATTTTTAAGTAATTTAAGGTTAAGAAAAATTGAAAAATGGTCAGCCATACAAAGGAGGTTATGGCAAAATTTTCTTAAATTTTGTGAAATAAGTTTTATCTTTTATTATTCAAAAAGAGTAATTCCCATCGTTTGTGTATTCTAAAAGTGTTATTTTCATTCTAGGCATAGAAAAATGCATAGTAGAAATATTTTTATTATAAAAGTGTTATTTCCATTAAAATTAAATTCTATGTATAGAAAGATGTATATTGATTATTTTTTTATTATAAAAGACTGATTTTCATTAGATTTAAATTCTATGTATAGAAAGATGCATATTGATTATTTTTTATTATAAAAGAGTGATTTTCATTATATTTAAATTATATGCATAAAAGATGCAGATTGATTATTTTTTAATTATAAAAGAGTGATTTTCATTAGATTTAAATTCTATGCATAGAAAGATGCATATTGATTTTTTTATTATAAAAGTGTTACTTTCATCAATATTGATTTTTATGCATAAATAGATGCATAAAAGATTTTTTTTATTATAAAAGTGTTACTTTCATCAATATAGATTTTTATGCATAAATAGATGCATAAAAGAATTTTTTTTATTATAAAAGTGTTACTTTCATCAATTTTGATTTTTATGCATAAAATGATGCATAAAAGAATTTTTTTTATTAATAATGATTTTTATGCATAAATAGATGTATAAAAGAATTTTTTTTAATTATAAAAGTGTTACTTTCATCAATATTGATTTTTATGCATAAAATGATGCATAAAAGATTTTTTTAATCAATATTGATTTTTATACATAAAATGATGCATAAAAGATTTTTTTCTTATTATAAAAGTGTTACTTTCATCAAAATTGATTTTTTTATGCATAAATAGATGCATAAACGGATTTTTCTTTTATATAAAAGTGTTATTTCCATAGAAGTTGGATTTTATGCATAAATAGATGCATACAGAATTTTGATATCAAAATAAGAGTTCTCTTTAATCCTATGTTTAAACCCCATGAATATTGGAAAATGAATGAGTAAATACTCTGTGAAGGAAAATTCTAGGATGGTAATGAGAAAATTCAGAAAAACTATCGAAGTCGAAATTTTAGATAAATGATTAATTTTTTCCTCATAGGAATTCGTGACTAGTTTTGAATTTAGTTAAGCAAAATACTCTCAATGAATGAAATTCCTCATAGGAATTCGTGACTAGTTTTGAATTTAGTTAAGCAAAATACTCTCAATGAATGAAATTCAGTAAAGTAGTAATTGAAATATTACCCTTCGAGAAAGAGAGTTCAGGAGAACCTTTCCAGACTCAAACCCTGAATCAGACTATGACCAAGACATAACTCCTTCAAGAAAAGACGATGTGACCAGTTTAAAAAAAATCACTCAAATCACCCACCACCGAATTTGAAACTAAGTTGAGACCTTTGATTTTGATCTCATGATCAAGAATTCATAATTCGAGGAATTCTGCTTGGGAATCCAGACCTCTGATCTAGAAGTCTTGGGATACGGAATTAAGATATACCCATTATATTCAAAAAGAAAATCAAAACTAAAAACTTGCATAGAAACCCTGTTTTCTTAAAGGACTGTCTTACACCAGAATGCTGGAGGAAGCATTTGGTATATGTGTTTTCTAAGGGAAGTTTGGTTGCAACAGCTAGCGGGGAGTGTTCAAAGGACGGCTCACACGGCAAAAACCTGCCCAGGTCTTGAGCAGCCTAGGTATGGTGAAAAATGGTGTGCTTCCGATACGATGGACGAGGGCCGCCGAAGCGATCCCTGAGTGAAGTGCCAGGACACCTAAGGAGGATCCTGGAGGGTTCTGACTAGGCGATGCATGGGCTCGGGATGCGCTTAGGACACCCATGCATGTCGTGGAAGATATATATATATATGATGAGAAAATTATTATAATCTGTTTACTGGATCTTGTTGCTGACGTGCTGGTCTCAACGGAGAGTCCATAGTAATATTGTTTTGTGAGAAACAAGGATTGAATGGAAATTTTGAGTTATGACGTCTGTAACCAATAATTGTTTGGATTGTTTTATAAGTTAAAGTTTGAAAAGGAGTGTGTGCGTATCTATATTCTAAAGCAAAAGTTAAGAAAGGCATTCAATTATGGTTGGGTGGGTACTTGTCTGGTTCTACTAATTCCAGCGGTGGCTAACCCATGGGCCAGATGGGGTTAGGCTGGAATCAGTAGAGTTTTAATAATAAAATTGATTAATAGGAATACGCTTAGAACTTGAATAGTTAAATAGTAACCTAAAGACTTCTCAACAAATGAATAGATCAATGGATGTGTGCCTGATTCAATTAGGAAAAAAGCATTGATTCCTTCAAGATAAGTTTGTAATAGTTTTCCTTCTATCTGGTTTAATCAGATGAAGGTTAGTTCAGTATCTTGACCTCGTTAGAAAAATTCGTTAAGAAATTCAAAATGGTGGAATTGTCCCCGTTTTTCGGGCATGGAAAATTATCAATGGATGTGTGCCTGATTCAATTAGGAAAAAAGCATTGATTCCTTCAAGATAAGTTTGTAATAGTTTTCCTTCTATCTGGTTTAATCAGATGAAGGTTAGTTCAGTATCTTGACCTCGTTAGAAAAATTCGTTAAGAAATTCAAAATGGTGGAATTGTCCCCGTTCTTCGGGCATGGAAAATTTTCCCGGTTTCAGTTTTCAGAATGACCACCAGCTTAGTCTCATGCCCGGACATTCAAGGGCGAGGCCCTGAGTGGGAAACCCTGCCCCGCTGTCGTGACGTGGGCGGTGTTGCTGGGAAAGCGCGGGGCTTCTGGCTGTGAGAGTAACAGGTCACCAAAGACGGCATTCACATTGTCATTTCACATAACCTCTTGCTGGCAACACAAAACCTACATGAGATACAACTCAAAGGTGCTGATTTTTTTACATAAAGAGAAGGTATTCACACCAAAACATTAACTGCCTTTCACAAAAATTACTTCACTTTGGTGCCTCTGGAATTCCATTCTCCATTTCCTGGCACTGTATACATGCGAAATCAGCATAAACTACTCATGGAAATCAGGTCCATATCCAAACATGCAACATGGCCTCTTCACCATTGCAGAAGTCAACTCTCCGCTATACATTCTTTGGCTGCTTCATAAATGAACTGGTTTATACCACACACTCACCAGAGGAGCTGTAATGCCATCTAGAAGCCTTATAGAAGTTTCTCCGGGGTAGCTAGTTTTGTTAGACCAAGTCGTTTACATCTAGTAGAGATCTAGTAGAGCCAAATCACAAATGCGAGTGGTTTTACATCACTGGCTCAGATTGAAAGAAAGTGTTTTAACACCCATTTTCAGCAGATCAATACCAACGCAAACCTGTGGCTGCAGCTCGCCACTCAAACACCAGTCACGGGCTCCCCAGCTGTTTCACTCTTCTTTACGATGGGCACCTCTCCTCTTTGCTTTGTTATTTGTTGTGCACCGTGATGCACGCTTTGCACTTGTTGCCCAGTGCAGAGACAGCTCTCTCCTTGCTTTGGATGCACCTTGACGTGCTGTGTAGGCTCCACTCTCAGCCCGCCTTCTCTCTGCTTTACCCTGTACAAATCCCAGCCCTTTCTGTATTTCACACGGGAGGCTCCACGCTTCAGCCCAAACGGTGGCCTTCACCACCTGCCTTGCTGCCTGTAGACGCCAGCCCACCAGTCGTCACACACGCTCCTTGATGATGGTCGCCAGCCTGAACCCCCAGCGCCAACCTTTCTCTTTCTCCTTGCGCTGTCTCCTTTGCTTCCAACCAACTCGCACGTCTTGACGCCAGCTGTGCCTCACAGCGTTCCACGTTCACTATGCACACGGGAGGCTCCACTTCATATACCTGCAGCAGCTACACACTGGCTCCTCCACCGCGTTCCACTTGCGCTGGCAGCACACGCTTTAGAGCCCCCACGCTCTCTTTGCTCTCTCTTGCAGCCGCCCACAGAGCCTCAAGAACAAAGCGACCTTCCTTCCCTATTGTCTGCAGCGGCTATCCTTTGTAATTGCACCAGAGAGTTCCCCTTTCCTGGTTTTTTTTTCTGCAGAGCCCCTTAGATAAGCGCCGCCTGCAACTTCCTCTCTTTCCCCGCGAGGACGTCGGCCCATACCACCTTTTGCAGCTATAATCAAGCTTTTTCCATTTTTAATTTTTCCACTGCGCCTATCATCCCACACATTTACATTTCAAGTAATAACCATATTAAAAAAAAATCAACCTTTATCCTTGCTAAGGTTTCCCACACCACATCAAAAGGCTTCATTCGGTATCCTTACTGCATATACAACCTTGCCATCTAAAGCATACGATCAAGACCGCAACCATTATGTACCATAAAATCCTCTGTCTCAGTGTTAATATCCATGCCTCCATATACTGACTCACGAGTGCCCATTGTATTTGGACGCACCCACAAATTCAGACGACTGAGCAGCTGAAACCATCCCCAGCTGACCTCTCACCGGACAGGCTTGTAACAAGCTCAACACCAAACCGTTTCACCTGTACACCTGGCGATGCCCTCAAAAGCAAAACCCTCCACACGCCATACATCCCATATGTACACAGACACTTAATCCCATGCATCTGGATTTGTATTTAACAGCCTCACATGCATGGTTTCACACCATAGACGTGCCGTGGCACGACATCCACCCCCTCTAAACCTGCACATCCTCTGGTATGTGCCACACAGGTCCTGGAACTCACTGCCCAGGCATTATTTGCACACCAACATTGGTATATGTACAAGCATCAGCAATCACATCTGAATGGTTCTGCTTTCCCACCTGGATCAAATACCAATCGCCTTTGGCATATGTGCCATATCCTTTGCTCATATGAAGCCCTATCCTCACTTAGATTCTCTGCATATGCATAATTATCCTCATCATTCAAAGTGGGATGCTCTTCAAAATGATTTGCTTCAAAAATTTCCTCAGGCCATGTTTGAAGCCTTTGCACCACATATTGTATGGCCACAACAAGTAACAACTGCATTAACAGCATGGAACACACATTTGGTAACATCCCATCCAAATCTACCTTGCATGGATCCAGCTCACCCACTGACAAACATTCATTCTTCTCATCCAAAGACGGAAAAGCATCAACACATACAAAATCCAACAAGGCATCATCGAGAATAGCCTCCAGATCTGAATCAATCTCATCACAATCATTTGGCTCACATAACACCTGCACATCCTCACTTGCAACCGACAGTTGACTAGCATCAAGCATAGAAGAGCCCAAAGCTGATGGGGATCTATTATATACCATGAAATCATCCAATGCATCATCTAAGATAGCATCCAATCCAGGATCAATCGCATTGAAGCCATTATCATCTTGCAATCCCACATGTTGATTATCATGAACATTCATACCCCCATAGCTATATCCATTTGGTTGCTCATATGCAGCCTCTTGAGGCTCTGTGACCACACTTTGCATATCTTGCATGTTATCTCCCAGTATTTCTTGATACATGTCTGCAGATGGGCTTAGAACTATGGGTCCCTCACCCAAGTACCCTTGAATCTGTATATCATTGAACCCTGCATGATCCAAAAAGACAGATTCAATTTCCCTCTCCAAATCATCATCATAAAAAACAGGCTTCCAAGCTCGAGATTGTTGCTCACAAATGTGGTTGCAAGGTAACCCTGACACTGATGACATAGCATCACCCTGTTTATTGTTGGAACACCCTGTTAGCATTCCAGAATAACCCAAATCCAAAGAGCCTTGGCAACCAGCTTCAGAAGCAACATCACTGTTGGAATCACCCATATCACTCATCCCCTCTAAATCAATCACACATACTTGTGGCCCGTCTGCATATTCATGTACATCATTCTGCTTATAAGCATCATAACCAGATAAGAATGCAGTAATGATAGCATCTTCTTCTTGTCTTAGACCTTCAAACTCTGCAATCATGCTCTCAACAAGAAGCATTGGTTCCTGCTGTTCTTCACACATATGATACGACACCTGAGGAATACCCTTCGAAACACCTGTCCTGAAGCTCTCTGAATCAAGTCTCCTCAAGCATAGGCATACATACATCATGTGGTATGATCATAGGACCCTGTATGTCTGCACCCTCAGAAAACAGATTATACTTGCACAGTTCACCCATTGCATCTTTATGAGGCTGTAGCAAAGCATCCCTTTTTGCACTGTGAAGGCCTTGTTGCTCACTAATGGCTTTTTGCAATCCCAATTTAGCATAAACAGCCTCCACAATCTCTGTATCAGCCTTGAATAGCAATTGATTATCCTCCATAAGACATGCATCAACAACAGCTTCTAAATTGGCTCGGATTGTTGCTGGAACACTATCACAGCTCACATTATACCTGGAACTCGCATAAATAAGTGCATCTGCAAAATCACTCCATCGTTTGGAGTGATACTCTGCTAGTTCCAGCACTTCATCTTTTAAATCAGGACTTACAAGGTATGCAAAAGATGCAATCATCATGTTTTCAGGAACCCCTTGATCCTTCATCTCTGTCTCGTAACACCTTAGATAGCTTTCTGGATCGTAGCCATCAAATATATTGACCCTGTCATATACCAATTGCACAGCAATTTCCACTGCTTCCTGAATTTGCTTTTCTTCTTCAATCTTCCTGAACCGCTCTTCAAGCTCTTTCATCTCTGCATATAAATGCTCCATTTTGCTAGCCATCTCTACGTACTCTCACCCCAGCGGTTTCACGTCGGGTTCACCAAAGATGTCGTGACGTGGGCGGTGTTGCTGGGAAAGCGCGGGGCTTCTGGCTGTGAGAGTAACAGGTCACCAAAGACGGCATTCACATTGTCATTTCACATAACCTCTTGCTGGCAACACAAAACCTACATGAGATACAACTCAAAGGTGCTGATTTTTTTACATAAAGAGAAGGTATTCACACCAAAACATTAACTGCCTTTCACAAAAATTACTTCACTTTGGTGCCTCTGGAATTCCATTCTCCATTTCCTGGCACTGTATACATGCGAAATCAGCATAAACTACTCATGGAAATCAGGTCCATATCCAAACATGCAACATGGCCTCTTCACCATTGCAGAAGTCAACTCTCCGCTATACATTCTTTGGCTGCTTCATAAATGAACTGGTTTATACCACACACTCACCAGAGGAGCTGTAATGCCATCTAGAAGCCTTATAGAAGTTTCTCCGGGGTAGCTAGTTTTGTTAGACCAAGTCGTTTACATCTAGTAGAGATCTAGTAGAGCCAAATCACAAATGCGAGTGGTTTTACATCACTGGCTCAGATTGAAAGAAAGTGTTTTAACACCCATTTTCAGCAGATCAATACCAACGCAAACCTGTGGCTGCAGCTCGCCACTCAAACACCAGTCACGGGCTCCCCAGCTGTTTCACTCTTCTTTACGATGGGCACCTCTCCTCTTTGCTTTGTTATTTGTTGTGCACCGTGATGCACGCTTTGCACTTGTTGCCCAGTGCAGAGACAGCTCTCTCCTTGCTTTGGATGCACCTTGACGTGCTGTGTAGGCTCCACTCTCAGCCCGCCTTCTCTCTGCTTTACCCTGTACAAATCCCAGCCCTTTCTGTATTTCACACGGGAGGCTCCACGCTTCAGCCCAAACGGTGGCCTTCACCACCTGCCTTGCTGCCTGTAGACGCCAGCCCACCAGTCGTCACACACGCTCCTTGATGATGGTCGCCAGCCTGAACCCCCAGCGCCAACCTTTCTCTTTCTCCTTGCGCTGTCTCCTTTGCTTCCAACCAACTCGCACGTCTTGACGCCAGCTGTGCCTCACAGCGTTCCACGTTCACTATGCACACGGGAGGCTCCACTTCATATACCTGCAGCAGCTACACACTGGCTCCTCCACCGCGTTCCACTTGGGCTGGCAGCACACGCTTTAGAGCCCCCACGCTCTCTTTGCTCTCTCTTGCAGCCGCCCACAGAGCCTCAAGAACAAAGCGACCTTCCTTCCCTTTTGTCTGCAGCGGCTATCCTTTGTAATTGCACCAGAGAGTTCCCCTTTCCTGGTTTTTTTTTCTGCAGAGCCCCTTAGATAAGCGCCGCCTGCAACTTCCTCTCTTTCCCCGCGAGGACGTCGGCCCATACCACCTTTTGCAGCTATAATCAAGCTTTTTCCATTTTTAATTTTTCCACTGCGCCTATCATCCCACACATTTACATTTCAAGTAATAACCATATTAAAAAAAAATCAACCTTTATCCTTGCTAAGGTTTCCCACACCACATCAAAAGGCTTCATTCGGTATCCTTACTGCATATACAACCTTGCCATCTAAAGCATACGATCAAGACCGCAACCATTATGTACCATAAAATCCTCTGTCTCAGTGTTAATATCCATGCCTCCATATACTGACTCACGAGTGCCCATTGTATTTGGACGTGCCCACAAATTCAGACGACTGAGCAGCTGAAACCATCCCCAGCTGACCTCTCACCGGACAGGCTTGTAACAAGCTCAACACCAAACCGTTTCACCTGTACACCTGGCGATGCCCTCAAAAGCAAAACCCTCCACACGCCATACATCCCATATGTACACAGACACTTAATCCCATGCATCTGGATTTGTATTTAACAGCCTCACATGCATGGTTTCACACCATAGACGTGCCGTGGCACGACACCGCGCAAGAGGAAGCTATTTTCACTGCTACCATCCGGGAATCCGCCGGTGCGCAGAGGGGGTAGTGGGATCTCACAGCCAGCGCGGCTCACAACGAGGTGTATGGTCCCGTAGGGTTTTGCCCAGTCTGTAGAAGCTGGAAGGCCGAATTCTAGGTCATCGGTAGTATAAAGGAAAAGAATAAGAGAGCCAGTTTGGCTTGTATAGAATTGATTCTTGTATAAACTTTTTTTCTATAAATCTTGTCTTTGGCATTATTATATTGTGGAAAGAGGCTTTTTTAAAGAACCTTGTGAAAGGGTCTTAATTAAGGAACATGTTTATTTATGTCAAACAATGTGGTAGGATTAATTAGAAAACAAATTGACGCGTAAGTAGGGTGGAAAGTGGGAGGATGGAATGCCCCGATGGCACCATCCTACAGACGGGTGGACCCGATTAGTCAGGTAGCTTTCCAATAGATTAAGTGAAAGCCCTACAATAGATAGATAGGCTCTCGGGCAACTCTATTCTAGAAGACTAGGCCAGCCGGCGGCTGTGCCTTGCATGGACGAGGAAAAAAGCGTTGTCTCTAGGAATCAAGATTAATAGTTGCCCAAATTATGATCAATTACCCTATGGGTGATTTGATTTTTAGAACACCACGCTTCCCCTGCAAGATAAGACTAGGTCTCATCTACAAATCATATCCTTGAATCTCTGCATATTCAAGGTGTCGATGAGTAGGAAATTTTCTCCAAGTTAAGACTTAGTAGACTATCTTAAGTGTTTTCCCTATTTTGGAAGGGGGGAACCTTACAATTGCTATCAGAGCCAATCTTAGCTCCTAGGACTTGCCACTTAAGGACTATTTTGTAATGTATGTTTTACATAACATAATGCTAATTAACAAAAACTCCTTAATAAGAACAATTTGAATTGATGATTGAATGATTGTAGGGAGAGGAAGATGCCTACTCAAAATTTCTAGTTTTTCCAGTGCATCTTCGAGACCGCTTGTCACTCCTCAAATTTCGAGTTCCGTGACACCATGGTGGAGATACTAGAGAAGGTGCCCCTCCCCCATCTCTCTCATATCGAAAGAGGATGGGGTAGAGATTTCTGGAGTTGCGGGCCAAGATATTTCTTCATGCAAGCGGATCGATTTGGGAACCTTACCACCGACCTAAAGTGGATTCCTTGGATTGAAAAGTTGAAGATGGTCCGTTGATTTTGATTCGTGTGGGTACTCCGAGGCCCGACACTTCTGGGACTATAAACTGCCCAACATGGCCAACTGTAGGGCGCTTTTCGACATTGGAGGTCGAATAGAGAGGAGAACTGGCATGGCAGTGCTACAAAGTGTTCATCCTATATTGTTAACAAGAAGAGGAACTCTGCGGACGCTTTGGCTGCTCGACGGGCTATTGTGGCAGCCATAAGTAGCTCCCAAATGAAGGGTAAGGTTAGTGCCACATCTCTCATCCTTTCCATAGCACCACACGCACTTAGAGTTGGGTCTATTAGATGACAAAGTTTAGATGCCAATGAGGTTGGTGCTTTGTGGGCGAGTAGTGGTCGTGTAGCTAAGCATGATCCCCTACTAGATGAAACCACTAGAACCTTGATAGAAAGTTTTTGGGAGGAGAATTGTCATGCCTCGCCAGTTTTCAAGAAAGCTTTGCGTAAGAGAGTGACAAGAGGAGTGTTCATTGAGCACAGTGCTTGCTTTCTTGAAATGACCCAAACTGAGTTGTATTCTCAGTTTGTGGCTTTGTATCCAGAGCTTAAAATTGGGCAAAGGTCATTTGAGGGGTGTAAGCCTTGGTTTGTGAGGTACTCACATCAGCGTGACACATGTTGTTGTTGCTACCATGTTGAGTTCAAACTTTTTTATGATGTGTTCCGTTCTCTTAGTGGGAATAGAGAGGTACCTCGTAGTCATCGTGATTTCATCCACTCTCTTTTGTGTGCACGCACGGAGGATGCCCAGTTCCATAGGATGCCTTGTGTGGAGAGAAATTGCACATCATGTGGTTCACTTGCACATCTACAGATGGTAGATCTTGATGCAAGTGACCAAGAGATAGTGCCATGGCAACGTTATGAGTATGTGACACACCAGCTGCTGCAGAGTGGTGTGGACAGTCCAGGAAGTTACAGCTCGTGGGACAAACATACACCACTTTGTCACTTCAAAGCCACATTTAGGGAGAAGATCGACCCCTATATACGGCACAGTCATTGTGTGCCAAGTGGCATGATCATCAGTTCCAAGCATGCCTGGCAGAGTTTCCTATTGGTGTGGTCGTCTTTGTGATTGATTTTGCAGAGAACTACACCTTCACACCTTTTCAGGAGATACAATCTGAGTATTACTTCTCAGAGCATGTAATGGTTATATTTCATAATATTTGTTTCGTGTTTGAGCTATATTACTTATTTGATTTTTTGTGTCCTAAACATCTGTATTGCTTACCTCACCAGGTTGCTATTATGGTCCACATTAGCTATCACCATGTAGAGGCTCGTGTAGATGGGATAGTGAGTACCCTCGAGACCCGTGTCATTATTTGAGAGTATCATTTCTATATCAGTGATGATCATTCACATGATGCACATTTTGTGCAACACTGTTTTCGTCTCCATGATGATTTTTTAGGAGATTGTGGGATCATACGTGTCCAGCGATGGGTTTGGTCGGATGGTTGTGGCGCACAGTTCAAGTCTTCTCACGACAATTCTATTGGCTCTACAGGTAGTCTTATGGTTCTCTTATATTCACAAAATTAAACTAAATTCACTAGAACATCTTAAAGAAAACAATAACTATGACTATCTTTTATGGATTTACAGGTGGCATGTGCAATCTAGTATTCCAGTGATTTGGTCATTCTTTGAGACTGGTCACGGGAAGGGAGAGCATGATGGTGCAGGCCCGTGTGTGAAACGTGCCCTGAGGCGTCATCAGCTACGGCAGGATGCTCAGCGGCTCGAAGATGCGGGCCACGTAGTCGAGTGGTGCTCCCAACATTTGTGTGGGAGTGCAGCATCATCGTATCCCAAACGTGATGCTCGGATTGTCAGGAGATTTTTTTGGCATGTGGATGGTGGCATGATTGACCGTAGAGCCTCCCATGATTGTGACACAGTACCTGGCACCTTGGTCTTACATTCCATCAGGAGCACATGCATGGCGGCCCCCATGATTTACACACGACGGTTTGCATGCTTCTGTGGAGCAACATGTATGGATGACGATTGGTCACATTGTGCCTCGAGAAGATGGGCAGATGCATGGATACAGACATTCCTCTCCCCCTAGCATCCTTCACATCTAGTGTTGTCTGATGAGCACACAGGTCCTACGTTCATGGTTAGTTATGATGACCTGACAGATTTGCTAGGGTGATGTGTTTGCTGTTATTGCCAGTGAGGGAAATAGCGAGGGAGTAGACTACTATCTAATGAGTTGCACTAGGCCAAAGTGCATCCTTGACCAGGATACAGTGGATGATCATGGGTTTTCTTTTGACACCCATAGCATGATTGTGGCAGGCAGGTTCTACCAGCAGATTCGACTTCATCGGCGGGGGATTCTTGAGTTCCAGCAGTGGAAGTGGGAGTTAGAGGCATTTCAGTTCTCTCATCTAGTGGTTGCTACTAGGCTCACTCTTGATCGAGTACAAAACCAAAAGGGTCTCCATCTGAGCATGTTTAGGTACGATGGTATGGGGAAGGCCCGTAATTTCCATGGCCTCTTAAGCACCAAGAGACTTGAAAAATCTGCACTGGGTGCTAATTACCAATTCAAACATGCTCTGATTGTGACCAAACTTTGCAAGCATGTGGGGGTGGGCCCACATCGGAGCATGTTTGGGGGTCCCCATCGGAGCATGTTTGGGTACGATGGTATGATGAAGGTTTGGATTTTTCATGGCCTCTTAAGCACCAAGAGACTTGAAAAATCCACACTAGGCGCTAATTACCAATTCAAACATGCTCTGATTGTGACCGAACTTTGCAAGCATATGGGGGTGGGTCCCTCCCACATGTTTGCAAAGTTTGGTCCCCATCGGAGCATTTTTGGGTATGATGGTATTGGGAAGGCCCGGATTTTCCATGGCCTCTTAAGCACCAAGAGACTTGAAAAATCCACACTGGGCGCTAATTACCAATCCAAACATGCTCCGATTGTGACCAAACTTTTGTGGGGATGGGCCCCTCCCACATGCTTGCAAAGCTGGGTCCCCATCGGAGCATGTTTGGGTACGATGGTATGGGGAAGGCCCGGATTTTCCATGGCCTCTTAAGCACCAAGAGACTTGAAAAATCCACACTGGGCGCTAATTACCAATCCAAACATGCTCTCATTATGACCAAACTTTACAAACATGTGGGGGTGGGCCCCTCCCACATGCTTGCAAAGTTGGGTCCCGATCAGAGCATGTTTGGGTACGATGGTATGGGGAAGGCCCGGATTTTCCATGGCCTCTTAAGCACCAAGAGACTTGAAAAATCCACTCTGGGCGCTAATTACTAATCCAAACATGCTCTGATTGTGACTAAACTTTGCAAACATGTGGGGGTGGGCCCCTCCCACATGCTTGCAAAGTTGGGTCCCCATCGGAGCATGTTTGGGTACGATGGTATGGGGAAGGCCCAGATTTTCCATGGCCTCTTAAGCACTTTGGCTATCATATCGTTTGTTGAAAATCACCATCACCATATTGTTTGTTGAAAATCACCAAACTTTGCAAGCATTGTAGGGGTGGGCCCCTCCCACATGCTTCCAAAGTTGGGGTCCCATCGAAGCATGTTTGGGTATGATGGTATGGGGAAGGCCTTGATTTTCCATGGCCTCTTAAGCACCAAGAGACTTGAAAAATCCACACTGGCCACTAATTACCAATCCAAACATACTCTCATTGTGACCAAACTTTGCAAACATGTGGGGGTGGGCCCCTCCCACATGCTTGCAAAGTTGGGTCCCCATCGGAGCATGTTTGGGTACGATGGTATGGGAAAGGCCCGGATTTTCCATGGCCTCTTAAGCACCAAGAGACTTGAAAAATCCACACTGGCCGCTAATTACCAATCCAAACATCCTTCTATTGTGACCTAACTCTACAAACATGTGGGGGTGGGCCCCTCCCACATGCTTGCAAAGTTTGGTTCCCATCGGAGCATGTTTGGGTACGATGGTATGGGGAAGGCCCGGATTTTCCATGGCCCCTTAAGCACCAAGAGACTTGAAAAATCCACACTGGCCTCTAATTACCAATCCAAACATGCTCTGATTGTGACCAAACTTTGCAAGCATGTGGGGGTGGGTCCTACCCACATGCTTGCAAATTTTGGTCCCCATCGGGGCATGTTTGGGTACGATGGTATGGGGAAGGCCCGGATTTTCCATGGCCACTTAAGCACCAAGAGACTTGAAAAATCCACACTGGCCGCGCTATTTACCAATCCAAACATGCTCTGATTGTGACCAATCTCTACAAACACGTGGGGGTGGGCTCCTCCCACATGCTTGCAAAGTTTGGTTCCCATCGGAGCATGTTTGGTACGATGGTATGGTGAAGGCCCGGATTTTCCATGGCCTTTTAAGCATCGAGACTTGCAAAATCCGCACTGGGCACTAATTACCAATCTAAACATGCTCCGATTATGACGAAACTTTGCATGCATGTGGGGGTGGGCTCCCCCCAAATGCTTGCAAAGTTTGGTTCCCATCGGGGTGGCATGTTTGGGTACGTGGGTATGGGGAAGGCCCGGATTTTCCATGGCCTCTTAAGCACCAAGAGACTTGAGAAATCCATAGTAAGCACTAATTACTAACCCAAACATGCTCTGATCTGACCAGACTTTGCAAGCATGTAGGGGTGGGCTCTCCCCCACATGCTTGCAAAGTGTGGTTCCCCCCAGCGGAGCATGTTTGGGTATGATGGCATGGAGATTTTCAACAAACAATATGATAGCCAAAGTGTTAAAAAAATTTAAAAAATCAAGAACATCAACTAAAATGTAATGATACTCAATTAATGAAAAAACTCATAATGATATAAACATCAAATAAGTACATCAGAATGGAAATGAGCTACCCCAGCTAGTCTGAGGTTAGTCACTGCCCATAAATCTAAGTACAATGTAAGTGAGCTAACCTAGCTAGTCTAAGTTTAGTCACTATCAACGGCAACCCAATCAAAATCGTCATCTCTAACTGCTGCTGGTTGAGGTGCGCGTCGAGACTGCTGTGCACGTCAAGGAGGTTGTGCCGGATGGGGGGGTCGTCGAATATCTTCGGGGAGGTCTGCCTCAAAGGCAGGATCATGAGCTAGTGCCGGTGTACTCGGGAGCTCACGAGTCCCATAAGCTGCTATAGCCCTCTCCCTCTCTCTAGGTCGTGCTACTGCAAGACGTCTCTGTTTGTAAACCCAAAATCTATAATTAGCAATGGTACGTGTCTGCCACTCTGCTCGTGTAAGCTCCTCTACTGTAAGGACACGCTGCTCATGAGAGAAGCAGCACTGCTGCTAGTACCATCACTCGAGGTGCCACTAGGACCAGCACCACCCACATGCTCGTATGCTGTGATCTGGCTCTCGTGAAGGACTCTCTGGTATGCATCAAACTCATGTGCACTCCACTCAATCTCTAGAGGCACCTTAGGCTCCTGATCTCTGTCATCGGCAGCATTGAGTCCCAAGTCAATAGCTGAGGTAAAATCAAGAGCCCTACCAGTCCTCGCATCTACTCGAATGAGGCCTGGGTGAAGATCATCAATACCCAAAACTCTTTATGTCGCTAGGTCGACGCGTGAACGGCAAGAGGGACATGCTGTGTGAAATGTGCCCTGAGGCATCGTCAGCTACAGTAGGATGCTCAGCAGTTCAGAGATGCGGGCCACGAGGTCGAGTGGTGCTCCCAACATTTGTGTGGGAGTGCAGCATCATCGTATCCCAAACGTGATGCTCGGATTGTCAGGAGATTTTTTTGGCATGTGGATGGTGGCATGATTGACCGTAGAGCCTCCCATGATTGTGACACAGTACCTGGCACCTTGGGCTTACATTCCATCAGGAGCACGTGCATGGCGGTCCCCATGATTTACACACGACGGTTTGCATGCTTCTATGGAGCAGCATGTATGGATGGCGATTGGTCACATTGTGCCTCGAGAAGATGGGCAGATGCATGGATACAGACATTCCTCTCCCCCTAGCATCCTTCACATCCAGTGTTATCTGATGAGCACATAGGTCCTGCATTCATGGTCAGTTATGATGACCTGACAGATTTGCTAGGGTGATGTGTTTGCTGTTATTGCCAGTGAGGGAAATAGCGAGGGAGTAGACTACTATCTGATGAGTTGCACTAGGCCAAAGTGCATCCTTGACCAGGATACAGTGGATGATCATGGGTTTTCTTTTGATGCCCATAGCATGATTGTGGCAAGCCGGTTCTACCAGCAGATTCAACTTCATCGGGGGAGTCTTGAGTTCCAGCAGTGGAAGTGGGAGGGGCATTTCAACTCTCTCATCTAGTGGTTGCTACCAGGCTCACTCTTGATCGAGTACAGAGCCGAAAACATAGTTCTCGCCCTCGTTTTCGACTTCGAGTGGATGACCATGAGAGCATTCTAGAGCAGTTGAGAGCTAGAGAGGTTGCTGCTGACTAGATCTCTTTCCTGATAGTGACTAAACTCAGTCTAGCTGGGTTAGCTCACTTAGATTGTACTTAGATTTTTTGGGAGTGACTAATCTTTGTTGAAAATCACCATCACCATATTGTTTGTTAAAAATCACCAAACTTTGCAAGCATTGTAGGGGTGGGCCCCTCCCACATGCTTGCAAAGTTTGGTTTCCATCGAAGCATGTTTGGGTATGATGGTATGGGGAAGGCCCGGATTTTCCATGGCCTCTTAAGCACGAAGAGACTTGAAAAATCTGCACTGGGCACTAATTACCAATTCAAACATGCTTTGATTGTGACCAAACTTTGCAAGCATGTGGGGGTGGGTCCCCCCCACATGTTTGCAAAGTTTAGACCCCATCAGAGCATGTTTGGGTACGATGGTATGGGGAAGGCTCAGATTTTCCATGGCCTCTTAAGGACCAAGAGACTTGAAAAATCCAAACTAGGCGCTAATTACTAATCCAAACATGCTCCGATTGTGACCAAACTTTGCAAGCATGTGAAGGTGGGCCCCTACCACATGCTTGCAAAGTTGGGTCCCCATCAAAGCATGTTTGGGTACGATGGTATGGGGAAGGCTCGGATTTTCCATGGCCTCTTAAGCACCAAGAGACTTGAAAATTCCACACTGGGCGCTAATTACCAATCCAAACATGCTCTCATTGTGACCAAACTTTGTAAACATGTGGGGGTGGGCCCCTCCCACATGCTTGTAAAGTTGGGTCCCGATCAGAGCATGTTTGGGTACGATGGTATGGGGAAGGCCCGGATTTTCCGCACCAAGAGACTTGAAAAATCCGCACTGGGTGCTAATTACCAATTCAAACATGCTCTGATTGTGACCAAACTTTGCAAGCATGTGGGGTGGCGCCCCCATTGGAGCATGTTTGGGGGTCCCCATCGGAGCATGTTTGGGTACGATGGTATGATGAAGGCTCGGATTTTCCATGGCCTCTTAAGCACCAAGAGACTTGAAAAATCCGCACTGGGTACTAATTACCAATTCAAACATGCTCTGATTGTGACCAAACTTTGCAAGTATGTGGGGGTGGGCCCCCTCCACATGTTTGCAAAGTTTGGTCCTCATCCGAGCATGTTTGGGTATGATGGTATGGGGAAGGCCCAGATTTTCCATGGCCTCTTAAGCACCAAGAGACTTGAAAAATCCACACTGGGCGCTAATTACCAATCCGAACATGCTCCAATTGTGACCAAACTTTTGTTGGGATGGGCCCCTCCCACATGCTTGCAAAGTTGGGTCCCATGGGAGCATGTTTGGGTACGTTGGTATGGGGAAGGCCCGGATTTTCCATAGCCTCTTTAGCACCAAGAGACTTGAAAAATCCACACTGGGCGCTAATTACCAATCCAAACATGCTCTGATTGTGACCAAACTTTGCAAACATGTGGGGGTGGGCCCTCCCACATGCTTGCAAAGTTGGGTCCCGATCAGAGCATGTTTGGATACGATGGTATGGGGAAGGCCCGGATTTCCCATGGCCTCTTAAGCACCAAGAGACTTGAAAAATCCACACTGTCCTCTAATTACCAATCCAAACATGCTCTGATTTTGACCAAACTTTGCAAGCATGTGGGGGTGGGTCCTCCCCACCTGCTTGCAAATTTTGTTCCCCATCGGAGTATGTTTGGGTACGATGGTATGGGAAAGGCCCGGATTTTCCATGGCCTCTTAAGCACCAAGAGACTTGAAAAATCCACACTGGTCGCTAATTACCAATTCAAACATGCTCTGATTGTGACCAAACTCTACAAACATGTGGGGGTGGGCCCCTTCCACATGCTTGCAAAGTTTGGTTCCCATCGGAGCATGTTTGGGTACGATGGTATGGTGAAGGCCCGGATTTTCCATGGCCTTTTAAGCACCAAGAGACTTGAAAAATCCGCACTGGGCACTAATTACCAATCCAAACATGCTCTGATTATGACCAAACTTTGCATGCATGTGGGGGTGGGCCCCTCCCACATGCTTGCAAAGTTGGGTCCTCATCAGAGCATGTTTGGGTACGCTGGTATGGGGAAGGCCCGGATTTTCCATGGCCTCTTAAGCACTTTGGCTATCATATCGTTTGTTGAAAATCACCATCACCATATTGTTTGTTGAAAATCACCAAACTTTGCAAGCATTGTGGGGGTGGGTCCCTCCCACATGCTTGCAAAGTTGGGTTCCCATCGAAGCATGTTTGGGTATGATGGTATGGGGAAGGCCTGGATTTTCCATGGCCTCTTAAGCACCAAGAGACTTGAAAAATCCACACTGGCCGCTAATTAACAATCCAAAAATGCTCTGATTTTTGACCAAACTTTGCAAACATGTGGGGGTAGGCCCCTCCCACATGCTTGCAAAGTTGGATCCCCATCGGAGCATGTTTGGGTACGATGGTATGGGGAAGGCCCGGATTTCCCATGGCCTCTTAAGCACCAAGAGACTTAATAAATCCACACTGGCCACTAATTACCAATCCAAACATCCTCTGATTGTGACCAAACTCTACAAACATGTGGGGGTGGGCCCCTCCCACATGCTTGCAAAGTTTGGATCCTATCAGAGCATGTTCGGGTACGATGGTATAGAGAAGGCGCGGATTTTCCATGGCCTCTTAAGCACCAAGAGACTTGAAAAATCCACACTGTCCTCTAATTACCAATCCAAACATGCTCTGATTTTGACCAAACTTTGCAAGCATGTGGGGGTGGGTCCTCCCCACCTGCTTGCAAATTTTGGTCCCCATCGGAGTATGTTTGGGTACGATGGTATGGGAAAGGCCCGGATTTTCCATGGCCTCTTAAGCACCAAGAGACTTGAAAAATCCACACTGGTCGCTAATTACCAATTCAAACATGCTCTGATTGTGACCAAACTCTACAAACATGTGGGGGTGGGCCCCTTCCACATGCTTGCAAAGTTTGGTTCCCATCGGAGCATGTTTGGGTACGATGGTATGGTGAAGGCCCGGATTTTCCATGGCCTTTTAAGCACCAAGAGACTTGAAAAATCCTCACTGGGCACTAATTACCAATCCAAACATGCTCCGATTATGACCAAACTTTCCATGCATGTGGGGGTGGGCTTCCCCCAAATGCTTGCAAAGTTTGGTTCCCATCGGGGCGGCATGTTTGGGTACGTGGGTATGGGGAAGGCCCGGATTTTCCATGGCCTCTTAAGCACCAAGAGACTTGAAAAATCCATAGTGGACACTAATAACTAACCCAAACATGCTTTGATCATGATCAAACTTTGCAAGCATGTAGGGGTGGGCTCCCCCCCACATGCTTGCAAAGTGTGGTTCCCCCCATCTCTGGGTATGATGGTATGGAGATTTTCAACAAACAATATGATAGCCAAAGTGTTAAAAAAATTTAAAAAATCAAGAACATCAACTAAGATGTAATGATACTCAATTAATGAAAAAACTCATAATGATATAAACATCAAATAAGTACATCAGAATGGAATTGAGCTACCCCAGCTAGTCTGAGGTTAGTCACTGCCCATAAATCTAAGTACAATGTAAGTGAGCTAACCTAGCTAGTCTGAGTTTAGTCAACGGCAACCCAATCAAAATCGTCATCTCTAACTGCTGGTTGACGTGCGCGTCGAGGTACTGTGCACGTCGAGGAGGCTGTGCCGGCTAGGGGGGTCGTCGAATATCTGTGAGGAGGTCTACCTCAAAGGCAGGATCATGAGCTCGTGCTGGTGTACTCGGGAGCTCAGGAGTCCCATAAGCTGCTATAGCCCTCTCCCTCTCTCTAGGTCATGCTGCTGCAAGACGTCTCTGTCTATAAACCCAAAATCTATAATCAGCAATGGTACGTGTCTGCCACTCTGCTCGTGTAAGCTCCTCTACTCTAAGGCCACGCTGCTCATGAGAGAAGCAGCACTGCTGCTAGCACCATCACTCGAGGTGCCACTAGGACCAGCACCACCCACATGCTCGTATGCTGTGATCTGGTTCTCGTGAAGGACTCTCTGGTATGCATCAAACTCATGTGCACTCCACTCAATCTCTGGAGGCACCTCAGGCTCCTGATCTCTGTCATCGGCAGCATTGAGTCCCAAGTCAATAGCTGAGGTAAAATCAAGAGGACTACCAGTCCTAGCATCTACTCGAACGAGGCCTGGGTGAAGATCATCAATACCCAAAACTTTGTATGTCACTAGGTCGACACGTGCACGACAAGAGGGACATGCTGTGTGAAACGTGCCCTGAGACGTCGTCACGGCAGGATGCTCAAAGGTTCAGAGATGCGGGCCACGTAGTCGAGTGGTGCTCCCAACATTTGTGTGGGAGTGCAGCATCATCGTATCCCAATTTAACGTGATGCTCGGATTTTCAGGAGATTTTTTGGGCATGTGGATGGTGGCATGATTGACCGTAGAGCCTCCCATGATTGTGACACAGTACCTAGCACCTTGGGCTTACATTCCATCAGGAGCACGTGCATGGCGGCCCCCATGATTTACACATGACAGTTTGCATGCTTCTGTGGAGCAGCATGTATGGATGGCGATTGGTCACATTGTGCCTCGAGAAGATGGGCAGATGCATGGATACAGACATTCCTCTCCCCCTAGCATCCTTCACATCCAGTGTTATCTGATGAGCACATAGGTCTTGCGTTCATGGTCAGTTATGATGACCTGACAGATTTGCTAGGGTGATGTGTTTGCTGTTATTGCCAGTGAGGGAAATAGCGAGGGAGTAGACTACTATCTGATGAGTTGCACTAGGCCAAAGTGCATCCTTGACCAGCATACAGTGGATGATCATGGGTTTTCTTTTGACGCCCATAGCATGATTGTGGCAGGCCAGTTCTACCAGCAGATTTGACTTCATCGAAGGAGTCTTGAGTTCCAGCAGTGGAAGTGGGAGAGGCATTTCTCAGCTCTCATCTAGTGGTTGCTACCAGGCTCACTCTTGATCGAGTACAGAGCCAAAAACACAGTTCTCGCCCTCGTTTTGGACTTCGAGTGGATGACCATGAGAGCATTCTAGAGCAGTTGAGAGCTAGATAGGGTGCTGCTGACTAGATCTCTATCTTGATAGTGACTAAACTCAGTCTAGCTGGGTTAGCTCACTTACATTGTACTTAGATTTTTTAGGAGTGACTAATCTTTGTTGAAAATCACCATCACCATATTGTTTGTTAAAAATCACCAAACTTTGCAAGCATTGTAGGGGTGGGCCCCTCCCACATGCTTGCAAAGTTTGGTTTCCATCGAAGCATGTTTGGGTATGATGGTATGGGGAAGGCCCGGATTTTCCATGGCCTCTTAAGCACCAAGAGACTTGAAAAATCCGCACAGGGCACTAATTACCAATTCAAACATGCTTTGATTGTGACCAAACTTTGCAAACATGTGGGGGTGGGTCCCCCCCACATGCTTGCAAAGTTTAGACCCCATCGAAGCATGTTTGGGTACGATTGTGGATTTTTCAAGTCTCTTGGTGCTTAAGAGGCCATGGAAAATCCGGGCCTTCCCCATACCATCGTACCCAAACATGCTCCGATGGGGACCAAAATTTGCAAGCAGGTGGGGGGGACCCACCCCCACATGCTTGCAAAGTTTGGTCACAATCAGAGTATGTTTGGATTGGTAATTAGAGGACAGTGTGAATTTTTCAAGTCTCTTGGTGCTTAAGAGGCCATGGAAAATCCGCGCCTTCCCTATACAATCGTACCCAAACATGCTCCGATAGGATCCAAACTTTGCAAGCATGTGGGAGGGGCCCACCCCCACATGTTTGTAGAGTTTGGTCACAATCAGAGGATGTTTGGATTGGTAATTAGTGGCCAGTGTGGATTTTTCAAGTCTTTTGGTGCTTAAGAGGCCATGGGAAATCCGGGCCTTCCCCATACCATCATACCCAAACATGCTCCGATGGGGATCCAACTTTGCAAGCATGTGGGAGGGGTCCACCCCCACATGTTTGCAAAGTTTGGTCACAAATCAGAGCATGTTTGGATTGGTAATTAGTGGCCAGTGTGGATTTTTCAAGTCTCTTGGTGCTTAAGAGGCCATGGAAAATCCAAACCTTCCCCATACCATCATACCCAAACATGCTTCGATGGGAACCCAACTTTGCAAGCATGTGGGAGGGGCCCACCCCCACAATGCTTCCAAAGTTTGGTGATTTTCAACAAACAATATGGTGATGGTGATTTTCAACAAACGATATGATAGCCAAAGTGCTTAAGAGGCCATGGAAAATCTGGGCCTTCCCCATACCATCGTACCCAAACATGCTCTGATGGGGATCCAACTTTGCAAGCATGTGGGAGGGAACCACCCCCACATGTTTGCAAAGTTTGGTCACAATCAGAGCATGTTTGGATTGGTGATTAGCGCCCAGAGTGGATTTTTCAAGTCTCTTCGTGCTTAAGAGGCCATGGAAAATCCGGGCCTTCCCCATACCATCGTATTCAAACATGCTCTGATCGGGACCCAACTTTGCAAGCATGTGGGAGGGGCCCACCCCCACATGTTTGCAAAGTTTGGTCACAATCAGAGCATGTTTGGATTGGTAATTAGCGCCCAGTGTGGATTTTTCAAGTCTCTTGGTGCTTAAGAGGCCATGGAAAATCCGGGCCTTCCCCATACCAACGTACCCAAACATGCTCCCATGGGACCCAACTTTGCAAGCATGTGGGAGGGGCCCATCCCCACAAAAGTTTGGTCACAATCGGAGCATGTTCGGATTGGTAATTAGCGCCCAGTGTTGATTTTTCAAGTCTCTTGGTGCTTAAGAGGCCATGGAAAATCTGGGCCATCCCCATACCATCATACCCAAACATGCTCGGATGGGGACCAAACTTTGCAAACATGTGGAGGGGGCCCACCCCCACATGCTTGCAAAGTTTGGTCATAATCAGAGCATGTTTGAAGTGGTAATTAGCACCCAGTGCGGATTTTTCAAGTCTCTTGGTGCTTAAGAGGCCATGGAAAATCCGAGCCTTCATCATACCATCGTACCCAAACATACTCCGATGGGGATCCCCAAACATGCTCCAATGGGGGCGCCACCCCACATGCTTGCAAAGTTTGGTCACAATCAGAGCATGTTTGAATTGGTAATTAGCACCCAGTGCGGATTTTTCAAGTCTCTTGGTGCGGAAAATCCGGGCCTTCCCCATACCATCGTACCCAAACATGCTCTGATCGGGACCCAACTTTACAAGCATGTGGGAGGGGCCCACCTCCACATGTTTACAAAGTTTGGTCACAATGAGAGCATGTTTGGATTCGTGATTAGCGCCCAGTGTGGAATTTTCAAGTCTCTTGGTGCTTAAGAGGCCATGGAAAATCCGGGCCTTCCCCATACCATCGTACCCAAACATGCTCCGATAGGGACCCAACTTTGCAAGCATGTGGTAGGGGCCCACCTTCACATGCTTGCAAAGTTTGGTCACAATCGGAGCATGTTTGGATTAGTAATTAGCGCCTAGTGTGGATTCTACAAACATGTGGGGGTGGGCCCCTCCCACATGCTTGCAAAGTTTGGTTCCCATCGAAGCATGTTTGGGTACGATGGTATGGTGAAGGCCCGGATTTTCCATGGCCTTTTAAGCACCAAGAGACTTGAAAAATCCTCACTGGGCACTAATTACCAATCCAAACATGCTCCGATTCTGACCAAACTTTCCATGCATGTGGGGGTGGGCTCCCCCCAAATGCTTGCAAAGTTTGGTTCCCATCGGGGCGGCATGTTTGGGTACGTGGGTATGGGGAAGGCCCGGATTTTCCATGGCCTCTTAAGCACCAAGAGACTTGAAAAATCCATAGTGGACACTAATTACTAACCCAAACATGCTCTGATCATGATCAAACTTTGCAAGCATGTAGGGGTGGGCTCCCCCCCACATGCTTGAAAAGTGTGGTTCCCCCCATCTCTGGGTATGATGGTATGGAGATTTTCAACAAACAATATGATAGCCAAAGTGTTAAAAAAATTTAAAAAATCAAGAACATCAACTAAGATGTAATGATACTCAATTAATGAAAAAACTCATAATGATATAAACATCAAATAAGTACATCAGTTTGGAAATGAGCTACCCCAGCTAGTCTGAGGTTAGTCACTGCCCATAAATCTAAGTACAATGTAAGTGAGCTAACCTAGCTAGTCTGAGTTTAGTCAACGGCAACCCAATCAAAATCGTCATCTCTAACTGCTGTGGTTGACGTGCGCGTCGAGGCTACTGTGCACGTCGAGGAGGCTGTGCCGGCTAGGGGGGTCGTCGAATATCTGCGAGGAGGTCTGCCTCAAAGGCAGGATCATGAGCTCGTGCCGGTGTACTCGGGAGCTCACGAGTCCCATAAGCTGCTATAGCCCTCTCCCTCTCTCTAGGTCATGCTACTGCAAGACGTCTCTGTCTGTAAACCCAAAATCTATAATCAGCAATGGTACGTGTCTGCCACTCTGCTCGTGTAAGCTCCTCTACTCTAAGGCCACGCTACTCATGAGAGAAGCAGCACTGCTGCTAGCACCATCACTCGAGGTGCCACTAGGACCAGCACCACCCACATGCTCGTATGCTGTGATCTGGTTCTCGTGAAGGACTCTCTGGTATGTATCAAACTCATGTGCACTCCACTCAATCTCTGGAGGCACCTCAAGCTCCTGATCTCTGTCATCGACAGCATTGAGTCCCAAGTCAATAGCTGAGGTAAAATCAAGAGGCCTACCAGTCCTAGCATCTACTCGAACGAGGCCTGGGTGAAGATCATCAATACCCAAAACTTTGTATGTCGCTAGGTCGATGCGTGCACGACAAGAGGGACATGCTGTGTGAAACGTGCCCTAAGAGGCGTCGTCAGCTATGGCAGGATGCTCAGCGGTTCAGATATGCGGGCCACGTAGTCGAGTGGTGCTCCCAACATTTGTGTGGGAGCGCAGCATCATCGTATCCCAAAAACACCATATTGGGGAATATGGGAATTTCCCACAAGTTTGGGACACGTGGTCAAAAGTTTGGATTAACCATAACTTGAACACCACTAATCCGAAATGAGCGCTTTATAGCTCTTTAGATTCCATTTTTCAAGCGCTTTCCAACGATAGGTCATATGATAGGATTTTGAGAAACTTACAAACATGTTATCCATGTCCTCCTTTTTTAAGTATTCAAAAATGGGGATTGGGAAATTCCCAAATTCACTAATATGGTGTTCAAACGTGATGCTCGGATTGTCAGGAGATTTTTTTGGCATGTGGATGGTGGCATGATTGACCGTAGAGCCTCCCATGATTGTAACACAGTACCTGGCACCTTGGGCTTACATTCCATCAGGAGCACGTGCATGGCGGCCCCCATGATTTACACACGACAGTTTGCATGCTTCTGTGGAGCAGCATGTATGGATGGCGATTGGTCACATTGTGCCTCGAGAAGATGGGAAGATGCATGGATACAGACATTCCTCTCCCCCTAGCATCCTTCACATCCAGTGTTATCTGATGAGCACACAGGTCCTGCGTTCATGGTCAGTTATGATGACCTGACAGATTTGCTAGGGTGATGTGTTTGCTGTTATTTCCAGTGACGGAAATAGCGAGGGAGTAGACTACTATTTGATGAGTTGCACTAGGCCAAAGTGCATCCTTGACTAGGATACACTGGATGATCATGGGTTTTCTTTTGACGCCCATAGCATGATTGTGGCACGCCGGTTCTACCAGCAGATTCCACTTCATCGGGAGTCTTGAGTTCCAGCAGCAGTGGAAGTGGGAGAGGCATTTCAGCTCTCATCTAGTGGTTGCTACCAGGCTCACTCTTGATCGAGTACAGAGCCGAAAACACAGTTCTCGCCCTCGTTTTCGACTTCGAGTGGATGACCATGAGAGCATTCTAGAGTAGTTGAGAGCTAGATAGGGTGCTGCTGACTAGATCTCTATCTTGATAGTGACTAAACTCAGTCTAGCTGGGTTAGCTCACTTACATTGTACTTAGATTTTTTGGGAGTGACTAATCTTTGTTGAAAATCACCATCACCATATTGTTTGTTAAAAATCACCAAACTTTGCAAGCATTGTAGGGGTGGGCCCCTCCCACATGCTTGCAAAGTTTGGTTTCCATCGAAGCATGTTTGGGTATGATGGTATGGGGAAGGCCCGGATTTTCCATGGCCTCTTAAGCTCCAAGAGACTTGAAAAATCCGCACTGGGCACTAATTACCAATTCAAACATGCTTTGATTGTGACCAAACTTTGCAAGCATTTGGGGGTGGGTCCCCCCCACATGTTTGCAAAGTTTAGACCCCATCGGAGCATGTTTGGGTACGATGGTATGGGGAAGGCTCGGATTTTCCATGGCCTCTTAAGCACCAAGAGACTTGAAAAATCCACACTAGGCGCTAATTACTAATCCAAACATGCTCCGATTGTTACCATATTATAGTAGTGATGTGTGTGAACACACTTAGGACCGCCGGGGCACTTTTTCCCTCACTAGGAGGTTTTTTCCCCCGTGCATTGTATATACGCCCATTATCTTCTAGGGCTTGTTATCTTTCATTTTTGGCACTCATAATACACTACTGTGTTGTGCTCAAGCTTCCTCATCTTCTTGAAGTTGTGTGTGCATTCCTGCAACCCTAATTCCAACAATTGGTATCAGAGCAGGCTTCCTCCTCCCGGGCAGCATCACCGGCACCTGCCGCTTCATCTCCTCCGATTGCGACGAGGTTTCACGAGCGTCTGCAGGTTAGTATATGCCGTGGGCGAGCCCGTAGGGCTCGTTCGTTTCAGAATTTTGATCTGAAGTCATTTCGACCTCCGTTTTTGCATTCCAAGTACTGCGCAGGCAAAATCGTCCTACTGTGCAGATTTTCTGTCAAGATTAAAATCTGCAGGACAGGTGCCCATTCGTCTGTTTTGGGCTGTGCTATATAGCACAGGTCGATTTTATACAGGTTTACCTCTTACAGACAGCATTTACATCTAGTAGTACAGTCATTGGCCATGGCTGACAACAATGATGTATTCCGCATGTTGGCTGCTGAGGATAAGTTGGATGGCACCAACTATCCATTGTGGGCATATATGATGCGACATGTATTGGTAGCAAAGGGGTTATGGAACATTGTGCAGGGTATAGATGCACGTCCTATTGTGGCTGGGAATGCTGCAAACACATCAGAAACAGGTACTGTTGATGATGGTGCAGGCACAAGTGCTGTAGCAGCTGTTCGAGAACCACCACTTTCAGCAGAGCAGATTCGTTGGGATGGTAGAGATGCGCAGGCTCATGCCTTGATTGCGCTGTCTGTCAAACGTACCATTATCCCACATATTCGCTCCTGCAGGACTTCTAAGGATGCTTGGGATGTACTTGCCACATTGTATCAGGCAAGAAATGAGGCTCGTGTTGCTTACCTCCGAAAACAGTTGGAGAGTGAGCATATGAACGAAGGTGATTCTATGGATAGCTTTTTGACAAAGATCAAGGATTTCAAAGAGCAGCTCATTTCTGCAGATGAAATCCTGTCAGACAGTTCACTTGTGCAGACTGTTTTGAATGGTCTACCAGATTCTTATCAGGGTTTTGCTTCCACTCTTCGCTTGATGATGAAAGGCAATCCCAATGCCTTATCATTTGAGGAGTTAGTTTCTGTTTTGCTGCAAGAAGACCAGTCAAGGCAAAACAGGAATATTATGCGTGTCGCAGATCAAGCTTTCGTTGCTAGTCAGAGAAGCGGGAAAGGTAAAGCTGGCTTTTCTTCTAGTAAGCAGAAATCTGCAAATGCTGCGCAACCAAAGAAGGAAGACAAAGATGAGAAGAAGGGTGACAAACAGAAGACATTTTGCAAGTACTGTAAGGGAAATGATCATGTCATCAAAGCGTGTCCTAAGCTGGCTGCGAAAGAGGCTAAGAAGAAAGAGGCTGGTATGGCTGTTGCAGATGCCTCTCCTTCTAACAATGAATCTGCTAATGTTGTTCAAGATACAGAATGGGCATTCAATGCGCAGTGCAGTTATGACCCATCTTTGCATGACACATGTATGTCTGCAGTAGATTCAGATGTATGGTACTTTGACAGTGGTGCCACTAAGCATATCACCTCGCAGCGCAGTTTATTCACTTTCCTTGAGTCTGCTCCCACAGGGAATACTGTCACTTGTGCCAATAACTCCTCTTATCCTGTTAAAGGAGTTGGACAGATTGTGCTGAATGTTGCAAATTGCAACACCTTTACACTTTTTGATGCATTGTATGTGCCAGGGATCAAAAAGAATCTGCTGTCAGTCTCCGCATTTGCCAAAACAGGTTTGGTTGTAAAATTTGTGGATGACAGATGTACTGTTCATGATCTCTCTTGTGGTGACATCATTGTAGCATCTGGTTCACTATGTCGAGGGCTGTATAAGCTCAATATGGATGGCAAATGTGTAGAGGATTCAGCATGTGCTATTATGGATACGCAGGCTATTTCAAATGCAAAACTGTGGCATGCACGTTTTGGTCATCTGAATTTTGCAAGTTTGCTGCGCCTGCAGAAATCTGAAATGGTGTCTTCTTTGCCTAAGCTTGAGGCACCTGTCAAGCATGTTTGTGAGGGCTGCATATTGGGTAAAATGCAGCGTGCTTCCTTTCCCAAAGATGGATCAGTGAGAGCTGAACGCAGATTGCAGCTTGTTCACAGTGATGTTTGTGGTCCCATGCAAACTCCATCATTTGGAAACTACCTTTACTTCGTGACTTTCATTGATGATTTTACCAGGCATGCATGGGTATATCCTTTGAAGGCAAAGTCCGAAGTGTTTTTGTGCTTCAAACAGTTTTTGGTTATGGCTGAAAATGTGTCAGAAAGTAAGATGGGCACCCTCCGTTCAGATCGAGGGGGGGAGTATATGTCTTCAGAATTTAATGCATTTCTGGCTGAGCGTGGGATAAAACACCAATGTACAGTGCCGTATACACCACAGCAAAATGGTGTGGCTGAGAGAAAAAACAGGTCTCTCATGGAAATGGCAAGATGTATGGTTAAGAGTCAAAGTCTACCACATGGTTTTTGGCTTGAGGCTGTCATGTGTGCCACTTATGTACTAAACAGGTGTCCCACCAAAGCATTACAGGTTGTCACTCCATATGAGGCTTGGCATAGCCGCAAGCCATCTGTTGGCCATTTACGTGTTTTTGGTTGCCTGGCATATGCATTAGTGCCTGTGCAACATCGCAGAAAATTGGATGACAAAGCTGTCAAATGTATTTTTGTTGGATATAGTGCTGAGAGCAAAGGCTATCGTTTGTATCATCCACAGACAAAGCGCATTTTGGTTAGCCGTGATGTTGTATTTGTGGAAGATGCAGTTCAGCCCTTGGTTTCATGTACTAAGGAGAGAGATATCAGCTCACGTGATGTCTATGATACATTGTTGCCTCTTTTCAGTGGTGCACAGTCAAGTGCAATACCTCATGAGGCAATTTTTCAGCCTATGCAGGTTTTAAATGATGGCACAGATCAGCCTATATCTGATGCAGATGTGCATGATGCACTTGAGGATGAGAGACAAGAGATTGAGGGCTCTAGGAACATGCCTAGATGGCTGGTGCAGACTTTGCGTGACAGCAAGTTGGATGCCCCTTTGTCTAGTCGCACTCGTTCTGGCTCTCATGGTGCCTCTTATGCGTCAGATTGTTATGCATTGGCTGTTTCTAGTATGTGCGATGAAAGTGAGCCTGTTTCATTTGATGAGGCACAAAGTTCAGAAAATTGGATGGCTGCTATGCAAGCAGAATACGATGCTATTATGAAGAATAGTACATGGTCTTTATGTGACTTGCCCCCTGGCAAGAAGGCCATTGGCACTAAGTGGGTATACAAATTGAAGCGTAAGCCTGATGGCACAGTGGATCGCCATAAGGCTAGGCTTGTTGCAAAAGGTTATGCTCAAGAGAAGGGCATTGATTTTGATGAGACTTTTGCTCCCACATGTCGTATGACCACTGTTCGTAGCATCTGTGCATTAGCAGCTCATAATGGTTGGAATGTACATCAGCTGGACATAAAGACTGCGTTCTTAAATGGAGATTTGCATGAGGAGGTGTATGTATCGCAGCCTCGTGGTTTTGTTCAAAGAGGGCAGGAAAACAAAGTGTGCAGGTTAAAAAAGGCTTTATATGGTTTAAAGCAAGCTCCACGAGCTTGGTATGAAAAAATACATGCATATTTGACTGCACATGGGTTTCAGAATAGTCCAACAGAAAGCACTTTGTATGTTAAACGTGTGGATGGTGTACATCTAATCATTGCTCTCTATGTCGATGACATGCTGCTCACAGGACCAAATGAGAGTCATATTGCTGATTTTAAGGCTGATTTGAATGCCTCTTTTGAGATGTCAGATTTGGGGCATTTGCATCATTATTTGGGGATACAATTTAAGCAGTGTGATGGAGGTATTGCTTTGTGTCAGACAAAGTATATTGAAACATTGTTGTGGAGATTTGGCCTTGAAGACTGCAAGCCTATTGCTACTCCAATGGAGACAGGTTTGAAGTTGAGTCTTCATGATGCTGGAGATCACTTTGATGTCACACTCTATCAGACAGCTGTTGGTTGCCTCATTTATGTATGCATTACGAGGCCAGACATTCAGTTTGCAGTCTCACAGGTGAGCAGATTTATGCATAGCCCAGGCATTAAGCATTGGCAGGCAGTGAAGCGTATCTTTCGCTATTTGAGTGGTACTCGGCATCTTGGGTTGTTTTATCCCAAGGGGGGATCATTGCCGCCAGATTTACATGTTTTTTCAGATTCTGACTGGGCTGGTTGTTATGACACACGCGTGTCCACGAGTGGTTTTTGCTTCATGCTTGGAAGCTCATGCATATCATGGTTGAGCAAGAAGCAGCCTACTGTGGCCACTTCTAGTTGTGAAGCTGAGTACAGGGCAGCTTTCACAGCTACGGTTGAGTGTGTGTGGCTCAGACGCCTTATGGCTGATTTGGGTGTTGGGCAGCCATCTGCCACCACCATCTTCACTGACAGTCAGAGCGCATTGGCAGTTGCGCGGAACCCAGTGTTCCATGCTCGTACGAAGCACATTGAGGTGCACTACCATTATGTCAGGGAGAGACTCTCTGCAGGAGAGATCAGTTTGGCTTATGTGCCAACACAGGATAACCTTGCAGACCTTTTCACAAAGGCTCTGCCTCGTGAGAAGTTCGAAGCTTTTCGCAAAGCTTTGGGCTTACTCCCTTTTGTGGATTCGTCCACATAGCTAGACACTTCCCTATACATGAGTGCTAGCTCTTGTTCACCGCATCACTCCAGGGGGGATTTGTTACCATATTATAGTAGTGATGTGTGTGAACACACTTAGGACCGCCGGGGCACTTTTTCCCTCACTAGGAGGTTTTTTCCCCCGTGCATTGTATATACGCCCATTATCTTCTAGGGCTTGTTATCTTTCATTTTTGGCACTCATAATACACTACTGTGTTGTGCTCAAGCTTCCTCATCTTCTTGAAGTTGTGTGTGCATTCCTGCAACCCTAATTCCAACACCGATTGTGACCAAACTTTGCAAGCATGTGAAGGTGGGCCCCTACCACATGCTTGCAAAGTTGGGTCCCCATCGGAGCATGTTTGGGTACGATGGTATGGGGAAGGCCCGGATTTTCCATGGCCTCTTAAGCACCAAGAGACTTGAAAATTCCACACTGGGCGCTACTTACCAATCCAAACATGCTCTCATTGTGACCAAACTTTGTAAACATGTGGGGGTGGGCCCCTCCCACATGCTTGTAAAGTTGGGTCCCGATCAGAGCATGTTTGGGTATGATGGTATGGGGAAGGCCCGGATTTTCCGCACCAAGAGACTTGAAAAATCCGCACTGGGTGCTACTTACCAATTCAAACATGCTCTTATTGTGACCAAACTTTGCAAGCATGTCGGGTGGGGCCCCCATTGGAGCATGTTTGGGGGTCCCCATCGGAGCATGTTTGGGTACGATGGTATGATGAAGGCTCGGATTTTCCATGGCCTCTTAAGCACCAAGAGACTTGAAAAATCCGCACTGGGCGCTAATTACCAATTCAAACATGCTCTGATTGTGACCAAACTTTGCAAGCATGTGGGGGTGGGCCCCCTCCACATGTTTGCAAAGTTTGGTCCCCATCTGAGCATGTTTGGGTATGATGGTATGGGGAAGGCCCAGATTCTCCATGGCCTCTTAAGCACCAAGAGACTTGAAAAATCCACACTGGGCGCTAATTACCAATCCAAACATGCTCCGATTGTGACCAAACTTTTGTGGGGATGGGCCCCTCCCACATACTTGCAAAGTTGGGTCCCATGGGAGCATGTTTGGGTACGTTGGTATGGGGAAGGCCCGGATTTTCCATGGCCTCTTAAGCACCAAGAGACTTGAAAAATCCGCACTGGGCACTAATTACCAAATCAAACATGCTTTGATTGTGACCAAACTTTGCAAGCATTTGGGGGTGGGTCCCCCCCACATGTTTGCAAAGTTTAGACCCCATCGGAGCATGTTTGGGTACGATGGTATGGGGAAGGCTCGGATTTTCCATGGCCTCTTAAGCACCAAGAGACTTGAAAAATCCACACTAGGCGCTAATTACTAATCCAAACATGCTCCGATTGTGACCAAACTTTGCAAGCATGTGAAGGTGGGCCCCTACCACATGCTTGCAAAGTTGGGTCCCCATCGGAGCATGTTTGGGTACGATGGTATGGGGAAGGCCCGGATTTTCCATGGCCTCTTAAGCACCAAGAGACTTGAAAATTCCACACTGGGCGCTACTTACCAATCCAAACATGCTCTCATTGTGACCAAACTTTGTAAACATGTGGGGGTGGGCCCCTCCCACATGCTTATAAAGTTGGGTCCCGATCAGAGCATGTTTGGGTACGATGGTATGGGGAAGGCCCGGATTTTCCGCACCAAGAGACTTGAAAAATCCGCACTGGGTGCTAATTACCAATTCAAACATGCTCTAATTGTGACCAAACTTTGCAAGCATGTCGGGTGGGGCCCCCATTGGAGCATGTTTGGGGGTCCCCATCGGAGCATGTTTGGGTACGATGGTATGATGAAGGCTCGGATTTTCCATGGCCTCTTAAGCACCAAGAGACTTGAAAAATCCGCACTGGGCGCTAATTACCAATTCAAACATGCTCTGATTGTGACCAAACTTTGCAAGCATGTGGGGGTGGGCCCCCTCCACATGTTTGCAAAGTTTGGTCCCCATCCGAGCATGTTTGCGTATGATGGTATGGGGAAGGCCCGGATTTTCCATGGCCTCTTAAGCACCAAGAGACTTGAAAAATCCACACTGGGCGCTAATTACCAATCCAAACATGCTCTGATTGTGACCAAACTTTGCAAACATGTGGAGGTGGGCCCCTCCCACATGCTTGCAAAGTTGGGTCCCGATCAGAGCATGTTTGGATACGATGGTATGGGGAAGGCCCGGATTTTCCATGGCCTCTTAAGCACCAAGAGACTTGAAAAATCCACTCTGGGCGCTAATTACCAATCCAAACATGCTCTGATTGTGACCAAACTTTGCAAACATGTGGAGGTGGGCCCCTCCCACATGCTTGCAAAGTTGGGTCCCCATCAGAGCATGTTTGGGTACGATGGTATGGGGAAGGCCCGGATTTTCCATGGCCTCTTAAGCACTTTGGCTATCATATCGTTTGTTGAAAATCACCATCACCATATTGTTTGTTGAAAATAACAAAACTTTGCAAGCATTGTGGGGGTGGGCCCCTCCCTTATGCTTCCAAAGTTGGGGTCCCATCGAAGCTTGTTTGGGTATGATGGTATGGGGAAGGCCTTGATTTTCCGTGGCCTCTTAAGCACCAAGAGACTTGAAAAATCCACACTGGCCACTAATTACCAATCCAAATATACTCTGATTGTGACCAAACTTTGCAAACATGTGGGGGTGGGCCCCTCCCACATGCTTACAAAGTTGGGTCCCCATCGGAGCATGTTTGGGTACGATGGTATGGGAAAGGCCCGGATTTTCCATGGCCTCTTAAGCACCAAGAGACTTGAAAAATCCACACTGGCCGCTAATTACCAATCCAAACATCCTTCTATTGTGACCTAACTCTACAAACATGTGGGGGTGGGCCCCTCCCACATGCTTGCAAAGTTTGGTTCCCATCAGAGCATGTTTGGGTACGATGGTATGGGGAAGGCCCGGATTTTCCATGGCCTCTTAAGCACCAAGAGACTTGAAAAATCCACACTGCCCTCTAATTACCAATCCAAACATGCTCTGATTGTGACCAAACTTTGCAAGCATGTGGGGGTGGGTCCTACCCACATGCTTGCAAATTTTGGTCCCCATCGGGGCATGTTTGGGTACGATGGTATGGGGAAGGCCCGGATTTTCCATGGCCTCTTAAGCACCAAGAGACTTGAAAAATCCACACTGGCCGCGCTATTTACCAATCCAAACATGCTCTGATTGTGACCAATCTCTACAAACATGTGGAAGTGGGCTCCTCCCACATGCTTGCAAAGTTTGGTTCCCATCGGAGCATGTTTGGGTACGATGGTATGGTGAAGGCCCGGATATTCCATGGCCTTTTAAGCACCGAGACTTGCAAAATCCGCACTGGGCACTAATTACCAATCTAAACATGCTCCGATTATGACAAAACTTTGCATGCATGTGGGGGTGGGCTCCCCCCAAATGCTTGCAAAGTTTGGTTCCCATCGGGGTGGCATGTTTGGGTACGTGGGTATGGGGAAGGCCCGGATTTTCCATGGCCTCTTAAGCACCAAGAGACTTGAGAAATCCATAGTAAGCACTAATTACTAACCCAAACATGCTCTGATCTGACCAAACTTTGCAAGCATGTAGGGGTGGGCTCTCCCCCACATGCTTGCAAAGTGTGGTTCCCCCCAGCGGAGCATGTTTGGGTATGATGGCATGGAGATTTTCAACAAACAATATGATAGCCAAAGTGTTAAAAAAATTTAAAAAATCAAGAACATCAACTAAAATGTAATGATACTCAATTAATGAAAAAACTCATAATGATATAAACATCAAATAAGTACATCAGAATGGAAATGAGCTACCCCAGCTAGTCTGAGGTTAGTCAGTGCCCATAAATCTAAGTACAATGTAAGTGAGCTAACCTAGCTAGTCTGAGTTTAGTCACTATCAACGGCAACCCAATCAAAATCGTCATCTCTAACTGCTACTGGTTGAGGTGCACGTCAAGGCTGCTGTGCACGTCAAGGAGGTTGTGCCGGATGGGGGGGTCGTCGAATATCTTCGGGGAGGTCTGCCTCAAAGGCAGGATCATGAGCTGGTGCCGGTGTACTCGGGAGCTCACGAGTCCCATAAGCTGCTATAGCCCTCTCCCTCTCTCTAGGTCGTGCTACTGCAAGACGTCTCTGTTTGAAAACCCAAAATCTATAATTAGCAATGGTACGTGTCTGCCACTCTGCTCGTGTAAGCTCCTCTACTGTAAGGGCACGCTGCTCATGAGAGAAGCAGCACTGCTGCTAGTACCATCACTCGAGGTGCCACCAGGACCAGCACCACCCACATGCTCGTATGCTGTGATCTGGCTCTCGTGAAGGACTCTCTGGTATGCATCAAACTTGTGTGCACTCCACTCAATCTCTAGAGGCACCTTAGGCTCCTGATCTCTGTCATCGGCAGCATTGAGTCCCAAGTCAATAGCTGAGGTGGAATCAAGAGCCCTACCAGTCCTCGCATCTACTCGAATGAGGCGTGGGTGAAGATCATCAATACCCAAAACTCTTTATGTCGCTAGGTCGACGCGTGAACGACAAGAGGGACATGCTGTGTGAAATGTGCCCTGAGGCATCGTCAGCTACAGTAAGATGCTCAGCGGTTCAGAGATGCGGGCCACGTAGTCGAGTGGTGCTCCCAACATTTGTGTGGGAGTGCAGCATCATCGTATCCCAAACGTGATGCTCGGATTGTCAGGAGATTTTTTTGGCATGTGGATGGTGGCATGATTGACCGTAGAGCCTCCCATGATTGTGACACAGTACCTGGCACCTTGGGCTTACATTCCATCAGGAGCACGTGCATGGCGGCCCCCATGATTTACACATGACAGTTTGCATGCTTCTGTGGAGCAGCATGTATTGATGGCGATTGGTCACATTGTGCCTCGATAAGATGGGCAGATGCATGGATACAGACATTCCTCTCCCCCTAGCATCCTTCACATCCACCAGTGTTATCTGATGAGCACACAGGTCCTGCATTCATGGTCAGTTATGATGACCTGACAGATTTGCTAGGGTGATGTGTTTGCTGTTATTGCCAGTGAGGGAAATAGCGAGGGAGTAGACTACTATCTGATGAGTTGCACTAGGCCAAAGTGCATCCTTGACCAGGATACAGTGGATGATCATGGGTTTTCTTTTGACGCCCATAGCATGATTGTGGCAGGCCGGTTCTACCAGCAGATTCGACTTCATCGGGGGAGTCTTGAGAGTTCCAGCAGTGGAAGTGGGAGGGGCATTTCAGCTCTCTCATCTAGTGGTTGCTACCAGGCTCACTCTTGATCGAGTACAGAGCCGAAAACATAGTTCTCGCGTGGATGACCATGAGAGCATTCTAGAGCAGTTGAGAGCTAGAGAGGGTGCTGCTGACTAGATCTCTTTCCTGATAGTGACTAAACTCAGTCTAGCTCGGGGTTAGCTCACTTAGATTGTACTTAGATTTTTTGGGAGTGACTAATCTTTGTTGAAAATCACCATCACCATATTGTTTGTTAAAAATCACCAAACTTTGCAAGCATTGTAGGGGTGGGCGCCTCCCACATGCTTGCAAAGTTTGGTTTCCATCGAAGCATGTTTGGGTATGATGGTATGGGGAAGGCCCGGATTTTCCATGGCCTCTTAAGCACGAAGAGACTTGAAAAATCTGCACAGGGCACTAATTACCAATTCAAACATGCTTTGATTGTGACCAAACTTTGCAAGCATGTGGAAGTGGGTTCCCCCCCACATGTTTGCAAAGTTTAGACCCCATCGGAGCATGTTTGGGTACGATGGTATGGGGAAGGCTCGGATTTTCCATGGCCTCTTAAGCACCAAGAGACTTGAAAAATCCACACTAGGCGCTAATTACTAATCCAAACATGCTCCGATTATGACCAAACTTTGCAAGCATGTGAAGGTGGGCCCCTACCACATGCTTGCAAAGTTGGGTCCCCATCGGAGCATGTTTGGGTACGATGGTATGGGAAAGGCCCGGATTTTCCATGGCCTCTTAAGCACCAAGACTCTTGAGAGTTCCACACTGGGCGCTAATTACCAATCCAAACATGCTCTCATTGTGACCAAACTTTGTAAACATGTGGGGGTGGGCCCCTCCCACATGCTTGTAAAGTTGGGTCCCGATCAGAGCTTGTTTGGGTACGATGGTATGGGGAAGGCCCGGATTTTCCGCACCAAGAGACTTGAAAAATCCGCACTGGGTGCTAATTACCAATTCAAACATGCTCTGATTGTGACCAAACTTTGCAAGCATGTGGGGTGGGGCCCCCATTGTGGAGCATGTTTGGGGGTCCCCATCGGAGCATGTTTGGGTACGATGGTATGATGAAGGCTCGGATTTTCCATGGCCTCTTAAGCACCAAGAGACTTGAAAAATCCGCACTGGGTACTAATTACCAATTCAAACATGCTCTGATTGTGACCAAACTTTGCAAGTATGTGGGGGTGGGCCCCCTCCACATGTTTGCAAAGTTTGGTCCCCATCCGAGCATGTTTGGGTATGATGGTATGGGGATGGCCCAGATTTTCCATGGCCTCTTAAGCACCAAGAGACTTGAAAAATCCACACTGGGCGCTAATTACCAATCCAAACATGCTCCGATTGTGACCAAACTTTTGTGGGGATGGGCCCCTCCCACATGCTTGCAAAGTTGGGTCCCATGGGAGCATGTTTGGGTACGTTGGTATGGGGAAGGCCCGGATTTTCCATGGCCTCTTAAGCACCAAGAGCCTTGAAAAATCCACACTGGGCGCTAATTACCAATCCAAACATGCTCTGATTGTGACCAAACTTTGCAAACATGTGGGGGTGGGCCCCTTTCATATGCTTGCAAAGTTGAGTCCCGATCAGAGCATGTTTGGATACGATGGTATGGGGAAGGCCCGGATTTTCCATGGCCTCTTAAGCACCAAGAGACTTGAAAATTCCACTCTGGGCGCTAATTACCAATCCAAACATACTCTAATTGTGACCAAACTTTGCAAACATGTGGGGGTGGGTCCCTCCCACATTCTTGCAAAGTTGGGTCCCCATCAGAGCATGTTTGGGTACGATGGTATGGGGAAGGCCCGGATTTTCCATTGCCTCTTAAGCACTTTGGCTATCATATCGTTTGTTGAAAATCACCATCACCATATTGTTTGTTGAAAATCACCAAACTTTTCAAGCATTGTGGGGGTGGGCCCCTCCCACATGCTTGCAAAGTTGGGTTTCCATCGAAGCATGTTTGGGTATGATGGTATGGGGAAGGCGTGGATTTTCCATGGCCTCTTAAGCACCAAGAGACTTGAAAAATCCACTGGCCGCTAATTACCAATCCAAACCTGCTCTGATTTGTGACCAAACTTTGCAAACATGTGGGGGTGGGCCCCTCCCACATGCTTGCAAAGTTGGATCCCCATCGGAGCATGTTTGGGTACGATGGTATGGGGAAGGCCCGGATTTCCCATGGCCTCTTAAGCACCAAGAGACTTGAAAAATCCACACTGGCCACTAATTATCAATCAAAACATCCTCTGATTGTGACCAAACTCTACAAACATGTGGGGGTGGGCCCCTCCCACATGCTTGCAAAGTTTGGATCCTATCGGAGCATGTTTGGGTACGATGGTATAGAGAAGGCGCGGATTTTCCATGGCCTCTTAAGCACCAAGAGACTTGAAAAATCCACACTGTCCTCTAATTACCAATCCAAACATGCTCTGATTGTGACCAAACTTTGCAATCATGTGGGGTGGGTCCCCCCCACCTGCTTGCAAATTTTGGTCCCCATCGGAGCATGTTTGGGTACGATGGTATGGGGAAGGACCGGATTTTCCATGGCCTCTTAAGCACCAAGAGACTTGAAAAATCCACACTGGTCGCTAATTACCAATTCAAACATGCTTTGATTGTGACCAAACTCTACAAACATGTGGGGGTGGGCCCCTCCCACATGCTTGCAAAGTTTGGTTCCCATCGGAGCATGTTTGGGTACGATGGTATGGTGAAGGCCCGGATTTTCCATGGTCTTTTAAGCACCAAGAGACTTGAAAAATCCTCACTGGGCACTAATTTACCAATCCAAACATGCTCCGATTATGACCAAACTTTGCATGCATGTGGGGGTGGGCTCCCCCCAAACGCTTGCAAAGTTTGGTTCCCATCAGGGCGGCATGTTTGGGTACGTGGGTATGGGGAAGGCCCGGATTTTCCATGGCCTCTTAAGCACCAAGAGACTTGAAAAATCCATAGTGGGCACTAATTACTAACCCAAACATGCTCTGATCATGATCAAACTTTGCAAGCATGTAGGGGTGGGCTCCCCCCCACATGCTTGCAGAGTGTGGTTCCCCCCATCGGAGCATGTTTGGGTATGATGGCATGGAGATTTTCAACAAACAATATGATAGCCAAAGTGTTAAAAAAATTTAAAAATCAAGAACATCAACTAAGATGTAATGATAATTAATGAAAAAACTCATAATGATATAAACATCAAATAAGTACATCAGAATGGAAATGAGCTACCCCAGCTAGTCTGAGGTTAGTCACACTGCCCATAAATCTAAGTACAATGTAAGTGAGCTAACCTAGCTAGTCTGAGTTTAGTCAACGGCTACCCAATCAAAATCATCAGCTCTAACTGTTGGTTGACGTGCGCGTCGAGGCTACTGTGCACGTCGAGGAGGCTGTGCCGGCTAGGGGGGTCGTCGAATATCTGCGAGGAGGTCTGCCTCAAAGGTAGAATCATGAGCTCGTGGGGGTGTACTCGGGAGCTCACGAGTCCCATAAGCTGCTATAGCCCTCTCCCTCTCTCTAGGTCATGCTACTGTAAGACGTCTCTGTCTGTAAACCCAAAATCTATAATCAGCAATGGTATGTGTCTGCCACTCTGCTCGTGTAAGCTCCTCTACTCTAAGGCCACGCTGCTCATGAGATAAGCAGCACTGCTGCTAGCACCATCACTCGAGGTGCCACTAGGACCAGCACCACCCACATGCTCGTATGCTGTGATCTGGCTCTCATGAAGGACTCTCTTGTATGCATCAAACTCATGTGCACTCCACTCAATCTCTGGAGGCACCTCAGGCTCCTGATCTCTGTCATCGGCAGCATTGAGTCCCAAGTCAATAGCTGAGGTAAAATCAAGAGGCCTAGCAGTCCTAGCATCTACTCGAATGAGGCCTGGGTGAAGATCATCAATACCCAAAACTCTTTATGTGGCTAGGTCGACGCGTGAACGGCAAGAGGGACATGCTGTGTGAAACGTGCCCTAAGGCATCGTCAGCTATACGACAGGATGCTCAGCGGTTCAGAGATGCGGGCCACGTAGTCGAGTGGTGCTCCCAACATTTGTGTGGGAGTGCAGCATCATCGTATCCCAAAAACACCATATTGGGGAATATGGGAATTTCCCACAAGTTTGGGACACGTGGTCAAAAGTTTGGATTAACCATAACTTGAACACCACTAATCCAAAATGAACGCTTTATAGCTCTTAAAATTCCATTTTTCAAGTGCTTTTCAACGATAGGTCATATGATAGGATTTTGAGAAACTTACAAACATGTTATCCATGTCCCCCTTTTTTAAGTATTCAAAAATGGGAATTGGGAAATTCCCAAATTCACTAATATGGTGTTCAAACGTGATGCTCGGATTGTCAGGAGATTTTTTTGGCATGTGGATGGTGGCATGATTGACCGTAGAGCCTCCCATGATTGTGACACAGTACCTAGCACCTTGGGCTTACATTCCATCAGGAGCACGTGCATGGCGGCTCCCATGATTTACACACGACAGTTTACATGCTTCTGTGGAGCAGCATGTATGGATGGCGATTGGTCACATTGTGCCTCGAGAAGATGGGCAGATGCATGGATACAGACATTCCTCTCCCCCTAGCATCCTTCACATCCAGTGTTATCTGATGAGCACACATGTCTTGCGTTCATGGTCAGTTATGATGACCTGACAGATTTGCTAGGGTGATGTGTTTGCTGTTATTGCCAGTGAGGGAAATAGCGAGGGAGTAGACTACTATCTGATGAGTTGCACTAGGCCAAAATGCATCCTTGACTAGGATACACTGGATGATCATGGGTTTTCTTTTGACGCCCATAGCATGATTGTGGCAGGCCAGTTCTACCAACAGATTCCACTTCATCAGGGGAGTCTTGAGTTCCAGCAGTGGAAGTGGGAGAGGCATTTCAGCTCTCATCTAGTGGTTGCTACCAGGCTCACTCTTGATCGAGTACAGAGCCGAAAACACAGTTCTTGCCCTCGTTTTCGACTTCGAGTGGATGACCATGAGAGCATTCTAGAGCAGTTGAGAGCTAGATAGGGTGCTGCTGACTAGATCTCTATCTTGATAGTGACTAAACTCAGTCTAGCTGGGTTAGCTCACTTACATTGTACTTAGATTTTTTGGGAGTGACTAATCTTTGTTGAAAATCACCATCACCATATTGTTTGTTAAAAATCACCAAACTTTGCAAGCATTGTAGGAGTGGGCCCCTCCCACATGTTTGCAAAGTTTGGTTTCCATCGAAGCATGTTTGGGTATGATGGTATGGGGAAGGCCCGGATTTTCCATGGCCTCTTAAGCACCAAGAGACTTGAAAAATCTGCACTGGGCACTAATTACCAATTCAAACATGCTTTGATTGTGACCAAACTTTGCAAGCATGTGGGGGTGGGTCCCCCCCACATGTTTGCAAAGTTTAGACCCCATCGGAGCATGTTTGGGTACGATGGTATGGGGAAGGCTCGGATTTTCCATGGCCTCTTAAGCACCAAGAGACTTGAAAAATCCACACTAGGCACTAATTACTAATCCAAACATGCTCCGATTGTGACCAAACTTTGCAAGCATGTGAAGGTGGGCCCCTACCACATGCTTGCAAAGTTGGGTCCCCATCGGAGCATGTTTGGATACGATGGTATGGGGAAGGCCCGGATTTTCCATGGCCTCTTAAGCACCAAGAGACTTCAAAATTCCACACTGGGCGCTAATTACCAATCCAAACATGCTCTCATTATGACCAAACTTTGTAAACATGTGGGGGTGGGCCCCTCCCACATGCTTGTAAAGTTGGGTCCCGATCAGAGCATGTTTGGGTACGATGGTATGGGGAAGGCCCAGATTTTCCGCACCAAGAGACTTGAAAAATCCGCACTGGGTGCTAATTACCAATTCAAACATGCTCTGATTGTGACCAAACTTTGCAAGCATGTGGGGTGGCGCCCCCATTGGAGCATGTTTGGGGGTCCCCATCGGAGCATGTTTGGGTGCGATGGTATAATGAAGGCTCGGATTTTCCATGGCCTCTTAAGCACCAAGAGACTTGAAAAATCCGCACTGGGCACTAATTACCAATTCAAACATGCTCTGATTGTGACCAAACTTTGCAAGCATGTGGGAATGGGCCCCCTCCACATGTTTGCAAAGTTTGGTCTCCATCCGAGCATGTTTGGGTATGATAGCACCAAGAGACTTGAAAAATCCACACTGGGCGCTAATTACCAATCCGAACATGCTCCGATTGTGACCAAACTTTTGTGGGGATGGGCCCCTCCCACATGCTTGCAAAGTTGGGTCCCATGGGAGCATGTTTGGGTACGTTGGTATGGGGAAGGCCCGGATTTTCCATGGCCTCTTAAGCACCAAGAGACTTGAAAAATCCACACTGGGCGCTAATTACCAATCCAAACATGCTCTGATTGTGACCAAACTTTGCAAACATGTGAGGGTGGGCCCCTCCCACATGCTTGCAAAGTTGGGTCCCGATCAGAGCATGTTTGGATACGATGGTATGGGGAAGGCTCGGATTTTCCATGGCCTCTTAAGCACCAAGAGACTTGAAAAATCCACTCTGGGCGCTAATTACCCATCCAAACATGCTCTGATTGTGACCAAACTTTGCAAGCATGTGGGGGTGGGTCCGCCCACATGCTTGCAAATTTTGGTCCCCATCGGAGCATGTTTGGGTACGATGGTATAGGGAAGGCCCAGATTTTCCATGGCCTCTTAAGCACCAAGAGACTTGAAAAATCCACACTGGCCGCTAATTACCAATCCAAACATGCTCTGATTGTGACCAAACTCTACAAACATATGGGGGTGGGCCCCTCCCACATGCTTGCAAAGTTTGGTTCCCATCGGAGCATGTTTGGGTACGATGGTATGGTGAAGGCCCGGATTTTCCATGGCCTTTTAAGCACCAAGAGACTTGAAAAATCCGCACTGGGCACTAATTACCAATCCAAACATGCTGCAATTATGACCAAACTTTGCATGCATGTGGGGGTGGGCCCCTCCCACATGCTTGCAAAGTGGGTCCCCATCAGAGCATGTTTGGGTACGATGGTATGGGGAAGGCCCGGATTTTCCATGGCCTCTTAAGCACTTTGGCTATCATATCGTTTGTTGAAAATCACCATCACCATATTGTTTGTTGAAAATCACCAAACTTTGCAAGCATTGTGGGGGTGGGCCCCTCCCACATGCTTGCAAAGTTGGGTTCCCATCGAAGCATGTTTGGGTATGATGGTATGGGGAAGGCCTGGATTTTCCATGGCCTCTTAAGCACCAAGAGACTTGAAAAATCCACACTGGCCGCTAATTACCAATCCAGACATGCTCTGATTTGTGACCAAACTTTGCAAACATGTGGGGGTGGACCCCTCCCACATGCTTGCAAAGTTGGATCCCCATCGGAGCATGTTTGGGTACGATGGTATGGGGAAGGCCCGGATTTCCCATGGCCTCTTAAGCACCAAGAGACTTGAAAAATCCACACTGGCCACTAATTACCAATCCAAACATCCTCTGATTGTGAGCAAACTCTACAAACATGTGGGGGTGGGCCCCTCCCACATGCTTGCAAAGTTTGGATCCTATCGGAGCATGTTTGGGTACGATGGTATAGAGAAGGCGTGGATTTTCCATGGCCTCTTAAGCACCAAGAGACTTGAAAAATCCACACTGTCCTCTAATTACCAATCCAAACATGCTCTGATTGTGACCAAACTTTGCAAGCATGTGGGGGTGGGTCCTCCCCACCTGCTTGCAAATTTTGATGTACGATGGTATGGGAAAGGCCTGGATTTTCCATGGCCTCTTAAGCACCAAGAGACTTGAAAAATCCACACTGGTCGCTAATTACCAATTCAAACATGCTCTGATTGTGACCAAACTCTACAAACATGTGGGGGTGGGCCCCTCCCACATGCTTGCAAAGTTTGGTTCCCATCCGAGCATGTTTGGGTACGATGGTATGGTGAAGGCCCGGATTTTCCATGGCCTTTGAAGCACCAAGAGACTTGAAAAATCCTCACTGGGCACTAATTACCAATCCAAACATGCTCCGATTATGACCAAACTTTCCATGCATGTGGGGGTGGGCTCCCCCCAAATGCTTGCAAAGTTTGGTTCCCATCGGGGCGGCATGTTTGGGTACGTGGGTATGGGGAAGGCCCGGATTTTCCATGGCCTCTTAAGCACCAAGAGACTTGAAAAATCCATAGTGGACACTAATAACTAACCCAAACATGCTCTGATCATGATCAAACTTTGCAAGCATGTAGGGGTGGGCTCCCCCCCACATGCTTGCAAAGTGTGGTTCCCCCCATCGGAGCATGTTTGGGTATGATGGTATGGAGATTTTCAACAAACAATATGATAGCCAAAGTGTTAAAAAAATTTAAAAAATCAAGAACATCAACTAAGATGTAATGATACTCAATTAATGAAAAAACTCATAATGATATAAACATCAAATAAGTACATCAGAATGGAAATGAGCTACCCCAGCTAGTCTGAGGTTAGTCACTGCCCATAAATCTAAGTACAATGTAAGTGAGCTAACCTAGCTAGTCTGAGTTTAGTCAACGGCAACCCAATCAAAATCGTCATCTCTAACTGCTGGTTGACGTGCGCGTCGAGGTACTATGCACGTCGAGGAGGCTATGCCGGCTAGGGGGGTCGTCGAATATCTGTGAGGAGGTCTACCTCAAAGGCAGGATCATGAGCTCGTGCCGGTGTACTCGGGAGCTCACGAGTCCCATAAGCTGCTATAGCCCTCTCCCTCTCTCTAGGTCATGCTGCTGCAAGACGTCTCTGTCTGTAAACCCAAAATCTATAATCAGCAATGGTATGTGTCTGCCACTCTGCTCGTGTAAGCTCCTCTACTCTAAGGCCACGCTACTCATGAGAGAAGCAGCACTGCTGCTAGCACCATCACTCGAGGTGCCACTAGGACCAGCACCACCCACATGCTCGTATGCTGTGATCTGGTTCTCGTGAAGGACTCTCTGGTATGCATCAAACTCATGTGCACTCCACTCAATCTCTGGAGGCACCTCAGGCTCGTGATCTCTGTCATCGGCAGCATTGAGTCCCAAGTCAATAGCTGAGGTAAAATCAAGAGGCCTACCAGTCCTAGCATCTACTCGAACGAGGCCTGGGTGAAGATCATCAATACCCAAAACTTTGTATGTCGCTAGGTCGACGCGTGCACGACAAGAGGGACATGCTGTGTGAAACGTGCCCTGAGGCGTCGTCACGGCAGGATGCTCAGCGGTTCAGAGATGCGGGCCACGTAGTCGAGTGGTGCCCCCAACATTTGTGTGGGAGTGCAGCATCATCGTATCCCAATTTAACGTGATGCTCGGATTGTCAGGAGATTTTTTTGGCATGTGGATGGTGGCATGATTGACCGTAGAGCCTCCCATGATTGTGACACAGTACCTAGCACCTTGGGCTTACATTCCATCAGGAGCACGTGCATGGCGGCCCCCATGATTTACACACGACAGTTTGCATGCTTCTGTGGAGCAGCATGTATGGATGGCGATTGGTCACATTGTGCCTCGAGAAGATGGGCAGATGCATGGATACAGACATTCCTCTCCCCCTAGCATCCTTCACATCCAGTGTTATCTGATGAGCACACAGGTCTTGCGTTCATGGTCAGTTATGATGACCTGACAGATTTGCTAGGGTGATGTGTTTGCTGTTATTGCCAGTGAGGGAAATAGCGAGGGAGTAGATGAGTTGCACTAGGCCAAAGTGCATCCTTGGATGATCATGGGTTTTCTTTTGACGCCCATAGCATGATTGTGGCAGGCCGGTTCTACCAACAGATTCGACTTCATCGGGGGAGTCTTGAGTTCCAGCAGTGGAAGTGGGAGAGGCATTTCAGCTCTCATCTAGTGGTTGCTACCAGGCTCACTCTTGATCGAGTACAGAGCCGAAAACACAGTTCTCGCCCTCGTTTTCGACTTCGAGTGGATGACCATGAGAGCATTCTAGAGCAGTTGAGAGCTAGAGAGGGTGCTGCTGACTAGATCTCTATCTTGATAGTGACTAAACTCAGTCTAGCTGGGTTAGCTCACTTACATTGTACTTAGATTTTTTGGGAGTGACTAATCTTTGTTGAAAATCACCATCACCATATTGTTTGTTAAAAATCACTAAACTTTGTAAGCATTGTAGGGGTGGGCCCCTCCCACATGCTTGCAAAGTTTGGTTTCCATCGAAGCATGTTTGGGTATGATGGTATGGGGAAGGCCCAGATTTTCCATGGCCTCTTAAGCACCAAGAGACTTGAAAAATCCGCACTGGGCACTAATTACCAATTCAAACATGCTTTGATTGTGACCAAACTTTGCAAACATGTGGGGGTGGGTCCCCCCCACATGCTTGCAAAGTTTAGACCCCATCGGAGCATGTTTGGGTACGATTGAGGATTTTTCAAGTCTCTTGGTGCTTAAGAGGCCATGGAAAATCCGGGCCTTCCCCATACCATCGTACCCAAACATGCTCCGATGGGGATCCAACTTTGCAAGCATGTGGGAGGGGTCCACCCCCACATGTTTGCAAAGTTTGGTCACAAATCAGAGCATGTTTGGATTGGTAATTAGTGGCCAATGTGGATTTTTCAAGTCTCTTGGTGCTTAAGAGGCCATGGAAAATCCAAACCTTCCCCATACCATCATACCCAAACATGCTTCGATGGGAACCCAACTTTGCAAGCATGTGGGAGGGGCCCACCCCCACAATGCTTCCAAAGTTTGGTGATTTTCAACAAACAATATGGTGATGGTGATTTTCAACAAACGATATGATAGCCAAAGTGCTTAAGAGGCCATGGAAAATCCGGGCCTTCCCCATACCATCGTACCCAAACATGCTCTGATGGGGACCCAACTTTGCAAGCATGTGGGAGGGGCCCACCCCCACATGTTTGCAAAGTTTGGTCACAATCAGAGCATGTTTGGATTGGTGATTAGCGCCCAGAGTGGATTTTTCAAGTCTCTTGGTGCTTAAGACACCATGGAAAATCCGGGCCTTCCCCATACCATCGTATCCAAACATGCTCTGATCGGGATCCAACTTTGCAAGCATGTGGGAGGGGCCCACCCCCACATGTTTGCAAAGTTTGGTCACAATCAGAGCATGTTTGGATTGGTAATTAGCGCCCAGTGTGGATTTTTCAAGTCTCTTGGTGCTTAAGAGGCCATGGAAAATCCGGGCCTTCCCCATACCAACGTACCCAAACATGCTCCCATGGGACCCAACTTTGCAAGCATGTGGGAGGGGCCCATCCCCACAAAAGTTTGGTCACAATCGGAGCATGTTCGGATTGGTAATTAGCGCCCAGTGTTGATTTTTCAAGTCTCTTGGTGCTTAAGAGGCCATGGAAAATCTGGGCCTTCCCCATACCATCATACCCAAACATGCTCGGATGGGGACCAAACTTTGCAAACATGTGGAGGGGGCCCACCCCCACATGCTTGCAAAGTTTGGTCACAATCAGAGCATGTTTGAATTGGTAATTAGCGCCCAGTGCGGATTTTTCAAGTCTCTTGGTGCTTAAGAGGCCATGGAAAATCCGAGCCTTCATCATACCATCGTACCCAAACATGCTCCGATGGGGACCCCCAAACATGCTCCAATGGGGGCGCCACCCCACATGCTTGCAAAGTTTGGTCACAATCACAGAGCATGTTTGAATTGGTAATTAGCACCCAGTGCGGATTTTTCAAGTCTCTTGGTGCGGAAAATCCGGGCCTTCCCCATACCATCGTACCCAAACATGCTCTGATCGGGACCCAACTTTACAAGCATGTGGGAGGAGCCCACCCCCACATGTTTACAAAGTTTGGTCACAATGAGAGCATGTTTGGATTCGTGATTAGCGCCCAGTGTGGAATTTTCAAGTCTCTTGGTGCTTAAGAGGCCATTGAAAATCCGGGCCTTCCCCATACCATCGTACCCAAACATGCTCCGATAGGGACCAAACTTTGCAAGCATGTGGTAGGGGCCCACCTTCACATGCTTGCAAAGTTTGGTCACAATCGGAGCATGTTTGGATTAGTAATTAGCGCCTAGTGTGGATTCTACAAACATGTGGGGGTGGGCCCCTCCCACATGCTTGCAAAGTTTGGTTCCCATCGGAGCATGTTTGGGTACGATGGTATGGTGAAGGCCCGGATTTTCCATGGCCTTTTAAGCACCAAGAGACTTGAAAAATCCTCACTGGGCACTAATTACCAATCCAAACATGCTCCGATTATGACCAAACTTTCCATGCATGTGGGGGTGGGCTCCCCCCAAATGCTTGCAAAGTTTGGTTCCCATCGGGGCGGCATGTTTGGGTACGTGGGTATGGGGAAGGCCCGGATTTTCCATGGCCTCTTAAGCACCAAGAGACTTGAAAAATCCATAGTGGACACTAATTACTAACCCAAACATGCTCTGATCATGATCAAACTTTGCAAGTATGTAGGGGTGGGCTCCCCCCCACATGCTTGCAAAGTGTGGTTCCCCCCATCGGAGCATGTTTGGGTATGATCGTATGGAGATTTTCAACAAACAATATGATAGCCAAAGTGTTAAAAAAATTTAAAAAATCAAGAACATCAACTAAGATGTAATGATACTCAATTAATGAAAAAACTCATAATGATATAAACATCAAATAAGTACATCAGTTTGGAAATGAGCTACCCCAGCTAGTCTGAGGTTAGTCACTGCCCATAAATCCGAGTACAATGTAAGTGAGCTAACCTAGCTAGTCTGAGTTTAGTCAACGGCAACCCAATCAAAATCGTCATCTCTAACTGTTGTGGTTGACGTGCGCGTCGAGGCTACTGTGCACGTCGAGGAGGCTGTGCCGGCTAGGGGGGTCGTCGAATATCTGCGAGGAGGTCTGCCTCAAAGGCAAGATCATGAGCTCGTGCCGGTGTACTCGGGAGCTTACGAGTCCCATAAGCTGCTATAGCCCTCTCCCTCTCTCTAGGTCATGCTACTGCAAGACGTCTCTGTCTGTAAACCCAAAATCTATAATCAGCAATGGTACGTGTCTGCCACTCTGCTCGTGTAAGCTCCTCTACTCTAAGGCCACGCTACTCATGAGAGAAGCAGCACTGCCCAAAATCTATAATCAGCAATGGTACGTGTCTGCCACTCTGCTCGTGTAAGCTCCTCTACTCTAAGGCCACGCTACTCATGAGAGAAGCAGCACTGCTGCTAGCACCATCACTCGAGGTGCCACTAGGACCAGCACCACCCACATGCTCGTATGCTGTGATCTGGCTCTCGTGAAGGACTCTCTGGTATGTATCAAACTCATGTGCACTCCACTCAATCTCTGGAGGCACCTCAGGCTCCTGATCTCTGTCATCGGCAGCATTGAGTCCCAAGTCAATAGCTGAGGTAAAATCAAGAGGCCTACCAGTCCTAGCATCTACTCCAACGAGGCCTGGGTGAAGATCATCAATACCCAAAACTTTGTATGTCGCTAGGTCGACACGTGCACGACAAGAGGGACATGCTGTGTGAAACGTGCCCTAAGGCGTCGTCAGCTACGGCAGGATGCTCAGCGGTTTAGAGATGTAGGCCACGTAGTCGAGTGGTGCTCCCAACATTTGTGTGGGAGCGCAGCATCATCGTATCCCAAAAACACCATATTGGGGAATATGGGAATTTTCCACAAGTTTGGGACACGTGGTCAAAAGTTTGGATTAACCATAACTTGAACACCACTAATCCAAAATGAGCGCTTTATAGCTCTTTAGATTCCATTTTTCAAGCGCTTTCCAATGATAGGTCATATGATAGGATTTTGAGAAACTTACAAACATGTTATCCATGTCCCCCTTTTTTAAGTATTCAAAAATGGGAATTGGGAAATTCCCAAATTCACTAATATGGTGTTCAAACGTGATGCTCGGATTGTCAGGAGATTTTTTTGGCATGTGGATGGTGGCATGATTGACCGTAGAGCCTCCCATGATTGTGACACAGTACCTGGCACCTTGGGCTTACATTCCATCAGGAGCACGTGCATGGCGACCCCCATGATTTACACACGACAGTTTGCATGCTTCTATGGAGCAGCATGTATGGATGGCGATTGGTCACATTGTGCCTCGAGAAGATGGGCAGATGCATGGATACAGACATTCCTCTCCACCTAGCATCCTTCACATCCAGTGTTATCTGATGAGCACACAGGTCCTGAGTTCATGGTCAGTTATGATGACCTGACAGATTTGCTAGGGTGATGTGTTTGCTGTTATTGCGAGTGAGGGAAATAACGAGGGAGTAGACTACTATTTGATGAGTTGCACTAGGCCAAAGTGCATCCTTGACCAGGATACACTGGATGATCATGGGTTTTCTTTTGACGCCCATAGCATGATTGTGGCAGGCCGGTTCTACCAACAGATTCGACTTCATCGGGGGAGTCTTGAGTTCCAGCAGTGGAAGTGGGAGAGGCATTTCAGCTCTCATCTAGTGGTTGCTACCAAGCTCACTCTTGATCGAGTACAGAGCCGAAAACACAATTCTCGCCCTCGTTTTCGACTTCGAGTGGATGACCATGAGAGCATTCTAGAGCAGTTGAGAGCTAGAGAGGGTGCTGCTGACTAGATCTCTATCTTGATAGTGACTAAACTCAGTCTAGCTGGGTTAGCTCACTTACATTGTACTTAGATTTTTTGGGAGTGACTAATCTTTGTTGAAAATCACCATCACCATATTGTTTGTTAAAAATCACTAAACTTTGTAAGCATTGTAGGGGTGGGCCCCTCCCACATGCTTGCAAAGTTTGGTTTCCATCGAAGCATGTTTGGGTATGATGGTATGGGGAAGGCCCGGATTTTCCATGGCTTCTTAAGCACCAAGAGACTTGAAAAATCCGCACTGGGCACTAATTACCAATTCAAACATGCTTTGATTGTGACCAAACTTTGCAAGCATGTGGGGGTGGGTCCCCCCCACATGTTTGCAAAGTTTAGACCCCATCGGAGCATGTTTGGGTACGATGGTATGGGGAAGGCTCGGATTTTCCATGGCCTCTTAAGGACCAAGAGACTTGAAAAATCCACACTAGGCGCTAATTACTAATCCAAACATGCTCCGATTGTGACCAAACTTTGCAAGCATGTGAAGGTGGGCCCCTACCACATGCTTGCAAAGTTGGGTCCCCATCGGAGCATGTTTGGGTACGACGGTATGGGGAAGGCTCGGATTTTCCATGGCCTCTTAAGCACCAAGAGACTTGAAAATTCCACACTGGGCGCTAATTACCAATCCAAAAATGCTCTCATTGTGACCAAACTTTGTAAACATGTGGGGGTGGGCCCCTCCCACATGATTGTAAAGTTGGGTCCCGATCAGAGCATGTTTGGGTACGATGGTATGGGGAAGGCCCGGATTTTCCGCACCAAGAGACTTGAAAAATCCGCACTGGGTGCTAATTACCAATTCAAACATGCTCTAATTGTGACCAAACTTTGCAAGCATGTCGGGTGGGGCCCCCATTGGAGCATGTTTGGGGGTCCCCATCAGAGCATGTTTGGGTACGATGGTATGATGAAGGCTCGGATTTTCCATGGCCTCTTAAGCACCAAGAGACTTGAAAAATCCGCACTGGGCGCTAATTACCAATTCAAACATGCTCTGATTGTGACCAAACTTTGCAAGCATGTGGGGGTGGGCCCCCTCCACATGTTTGCAAAGTTTGGTCCCCATCCGAGCATGTTTGGGTATGATGGTATGGGGAAGGCCCAGATTCTCCATGGCCTCTTAAGCACCAAGAGACTTGAAAAATCCACACTGGGCGCTAATTACCAATCCGAACATGCTCCGATTGTGACCAAACTTTTGTGGGGATGGGCCCCTCCCACATACTTGCAAAGTTGGGTCCCATGGGAGCATGTTTGGGTACGTTGGTATGGGGAAGGCCCGGATTTTCCATGGCCTCTTAAGCACCAAGAGACTTGAAAAATCCACATTGGGCGCTAATTACCAATCCAAACATGCTCTGATTGTGACCAAACTTTGCAAACATGTGGGGGTGGGCCCCTCCCACATGCTTGCAAAGTTGGGTCCCGATCAGAGCATGTTTGGATACGATGGTATGGGGAAGGCCCGGATTTTCCATGGCCTCTTAAGCACCAAGAGACTTGAAAAATCCACTCTGGGCGCTAATTACCAATCCAAACATGCTCTGATTGTGACCAAACTTTGCAAACATGTGGGGGTGGGCCCCTCCCACATGCTTGCAAAGTTGGGTCCCCATCAGAGCATGTTTGGGTACGATGGTATGGGGAAGGCCCGGATTTTCCATGGCCTCTGGCTATCATATCGTTTGTTGAAAATCACCATCACCATATTGTTTGTTGAAAATCACCAAAGTCTGCAAGCATTGTGGGGGTGGGCCCCTCCCACATGCTTGCAAAGTTGGGTTCCCATCGAAGCATGTTTGGGTATGATGGTATGGGGAAGGCCTAGATTTTCCATGGCCTCTTAAGCACCAAGAGACTTGAAAAATCCACACTGGCCGCTAATTACCAATCCAAGGGGGTGGGTCCCTCCCACGTGCTTGCAAAGTTTGGATCCTATCGGAGCATGTTTGGGTACGATGGTATAGGGAAGGCGCGGATTTTCCATGGTCTCTTAAGCACCAAGAGACTTGAAAAATCCACACTGTCCTCTAATTACCAATCCAAACATGCTCTGATTGTGACCAAACTTTGCAAGCATGTGGGGGTGGGTCCCCCCCACTTGCTTGCAAATTTTGGTCCCCATCCGAGCATGTTTGGGTACGATGGTATGGGGAAGGCCCGGATTTTCCATGGCCTCTTAAGCACCAAGAGACTTGAAAAATCCACACTGGTCGCTAATTACCAATTCAAACATGCTCTGATTGTGACCAAACTCTACAAACATGTGGGAGTGGGCCCTTCCCATATGCTTGCAAAGTTTGGTTCCCATCGGAGCATGTTTGGGTACGATGGTATGGTGAAGGCCCGGATTTTCCATTGCCTTTTAAGCACCAAGAGACTTGAAAAATCCTCAGTGGGCACTAATTACCAATCCAAACATGCTCCGATTATGACCAAACTTTGCATGCATGTGGGGGTGGGCTCCCCCCAAATGCTTGCAAAGTTTGGTTCCCATCGGGGCGACATGTTTGGGTACGTGGGTATGGGGAAGGCCCGGATTTTCCATGGCCTCTTAAGAACCAAGAGACTTGAAAAATCCATAGTGGGTACTAATTACTAACCCAAACATGCTCTGATCATGATCAAACTTTGCAAGCATGTAGGGGTGGGCTCCCCCCCACATGCTTGCAAAGTGTGGTTCCCCCCATCGGAGCATGTTTGGGTATGATGGTATGGAGATTTTCAACAAACAATATGATAGCCAAAGTGTTAAAAAAATTTAAAAAATCAAGAACATCAACTAAGATGTAATGATACTCAATTAATGAAAAAACTCATAATGATATAAACATCAAATAAGTACATCAGAATGGAAATGAGCTACCCAGCTAGTCTGAGGTTAGTCACTGCCCATAAATCAAAGAACAATGTAAGTGAGCTAACCTAGCTAGTCTAAGTTTAGTCAACGGCAACCCAATCAAAATCATCATCTCTAACTACTGGTTGACATGCGCGTCGAGGCTACTCTACACGTCGAGGAGGCTGTTCCAGCTAGGGGGGTCATCGAATATCTGCGAGGAGGTCTGCCTCAAAGGCAGGATCATGAGCTCGTGCCGGTGTACTCGGGAGCTCACGAGTCCCATAAGCTGCTATAGCCCTCTCCCTCTCTCTAGGTCATGCTACTGCAAGACGTCTCTGTCTGTAAACCCAAAATCTATAATCAGCAATGGTACGTGTCTGCCACTCTGCTCGTGTAAGCTCCTCTACTCTAAGGCCACGGCTAGCACCATCACTCAAGGTGCCACTAGGACCAGCACCACCCACATGCTCGTATGCTGTGATCTGGCTCTCGTGAAGGACTCTCTGGTATGCATCAAACTCATGTGCACTCCACTCAATCTCTGGAGGCACCTCAGGCTCCTGATCTCTGTCATCGGCAGCATTGAGTCCCAAGTCAATAGCTGAGGTAAAATCAAGAGGCCTACCAGTCCTAGCATCTACTCGAACGAGGCCTGGGTGAAGATCATCAATACCCAAAACTTTGTATGTCGCTAGGTCGATGCGTGCATGACAAGAGGGACATGCTGTGTGAAACGTGCCCTGAGGCATCATCAGCTATGGCAGGATGCTCAACGGTACAGAGATGCGGGCCACGTAGTCGAGTAGTGCTCCCAACATTTGTGTGGGAGTGCAGTATCATCGTATCCCAAATGTGATGCTCGGATTGTCAGGAGATTTTTTTGGCATATGGATGGTGGCATGATTGACCGTAGAGCCTCCCATGATTGTGACACAGTACCTGGCACCTTGGGCTTACATTCCATCAGGAGCATGTGCATGGCGGCCCCCATGATTTACACACGACGGTTTGCATGCTTCTGTGGAGCAGCATGTATGGATGGCGATTGGTCACATTGTGCCTCGAGAAGATGGGCAGATGCATGGATACAGACTTCATGACCTGACAGATTTGCTAGCGTGATGTGTTTGCTGTTATTGCCAGTGAGGGAAATAGTGAGGGAGTAGACTACTATCTGATGAGTTGCACTAGGCCAAAGTGCATCCTTGACCAGGATACAGTGGATGATCATGGGTTTTCTTTTGATGCCCATAGCATGATTGTGGCAGGCCGGTTCTACCAGTAGATTCGACTTCATCGGTGGAAGTGGGAGTTAGAGGCATTTCAGTTCTCTCATCTAGTGGTTGCTACCAGGCTCATTCTTGATCGAGTACAGAGCCGAAAACACAGTTCTCGCCCTCGTTTTCGACATCGAGTGGATGACCATGAGAGCATTCTAGAGCAGTTGAGAGCTAGAGAGGGTGCTGCTGACTAGATCACAAACTTTTGTGGGGATGGGCCCCTCCCACATGCTTGCAAAGTTGGGTCCCCATCGGAGCATGTTTGGGTACGATGGTATGGGGAAGGCCCGGATTTTCCATGGCCTCTTAAGCACCAAGAGACTTGAAAAATCCACATTGGGCACTAATTACCAATCCAAACATGCTCTCATTGTTGTGACCAAACTTTGCAAACATGGCCCAGATTTTCCATGGCCTCTTAAGCACCAAGAGACTTGAAAAACCCACTCTGGGCGCTAATTACCAATCCAAACATGCTCTGATTGTGACCAAACTTTGCAAATATGTGGGGGTGGGCCCCTCCCACATGCTGGCAAAGTTGGGTCCCCTTCGGAGCATGTTTTGGGTACGATGGTATGGGGAAGGCCCGGATTTTCCATGGTCTCTAAAGCACTTTGGCTATCATATCGTTTGTTGAAAATCACCATCACCATATTGTTTGTTGAAAATCACCAAACTTTGCAAGCATTGTGGGGGTGGGCCCCTCCCACATGCTTGCAAAGTTGGGTTCCCATCGAAGCATGTTTGGGTATGATGGTATGGGGAAGGCCTGGATTTTCCATGGCCTCTTAAGCACCAAGAGACTTGAAAAATCCACACTGGCCGCTAATTACCAATCCAAACATGCCCTGATTTGTGACCAAACTTTGCAAACATGTGGGGGTGGGCCCCTCCCACATGCTTGCAAAGTTGGGTTCCCATTGGAGCATGTTTGGGTACGATGGTATGGGGAAGGCCCGGATTTCCCATGGCCTCTTAAGCACCAAGAGACTGGAAAAATCCACACTGGTGACCAAACTCTACAAACATGTGGAGGTGGGCCCCTCCCACATGCTTGCAAAGTTTGGTTCCCATCGGAGCATGTTTGGGTACGATGGTATGAGGAAGGCCCAGATTTTCCATGGCCTCTTAAGCACCAAGAGACTTGAAAAATCCACACTTGCCTCTAATTACCAATCCAAATATGCTCTGATTATGACCAAACTTTGCAAGCATGTGGGGGTGGGTCCCCCCCACATGCTTGCAAATTTTGGTCCCCATCGGAGCATTTTTGGGTATGATGGTATGGGGAAGGCCCAGATTTTCCATGGCCTCTTAAGCACCAAGAGACTTGAAAAATCCACACTGGCTGCTAATTACCAATGCAAACATGCTCTGATTGTGACCAAACTCTACAAAAATATGGGGGTGGGCCCCTCCCACATGCTTGCAAAGTTTGGTTCCCATCGGAGCATGTTTGGGTACGATGGTATGGTGAAGGCCCGGATTTTCCATGGCCTTTTAAGCACCAAGAGACTTGACAAATTCACACTGGGCACTAATTACCAATCCAAACATGCTCCGATTATGACCAAACTTTGCATGCATGTGGGGGTGGGCTCCCCCTAAATGCTTGCAAAGTTTGGTTCCCATCGGGGCGGCATGTTTGGGTACGTGGGTATGGGGAAGGCCCGGATTTTCCATGGCCTCTTAAGAACCAAGAGACTTGAAAAATCCATAGTGGGCACTAATTACTAACCCAAATATGCTCTGATCATGACGAAACTTTGCAAGCATGTGGGGGTGGGCTCCCCCCCACATGCTTGCAAAGTGTGGTTCCCCCCATCGGAGCATGTTTGGGTATGATGGCATGGAGATTTTCAACAAACAATATGATAGCCAAAGTGTTAAAAAAATTTAAAAAATCAAGAACATCAACTAAAATGTAATGATACTCAATTAATGAAAAAACTCATAATGATATAAACATCAAATAAGTACATCAGAATGGAAATGAGCTACCCCAACTAGTCTGAGGTTAGTCACTGCCCATAAGTCTAAGTACAATGTAAGTGAGCTAACCTAGCTAGTCTGAGTTTAGTCACTATCAACGGCAACCCAATCAAAATCGTTCAGGAGCTACACGAAGGGCTGGTGGAGGCTGCCTACCCTGGTCCTGGAGATGGCCTCGGCCAGCACCACCACCCGGTCGATGCCTAGTGTAATCTACCTCCTCCCCTAAGACAAACTCCACATATAATTTATTTGCAAAGTATATGGGAATCTGGTGGTTGTTAGGCATCCTCCCATATGCGGCAACATATCGACTATAGATATGTGCTGCCATACAAGGATGCAAACACCGTGAAATAGTAAGGGGCTTGCCCGCCCCAGGCCTCATCCCATGACTATCGAGGAGAAGATCTAAGTAGGCTCCATCCCTAATCGGACCAAGATCACAGACCTGACGATATGTCAGGCCATGTTGCACAGGAGCAGTGCGATGGTGGGCTATCCACTCATCTACATAAACAATATCATGAAGGCTACGAAGGGACGAAAGCATCGCCTCCAAGTCTGCCATGATATGTAATGTAGACGATGTGTCTCTAGCACTCCTACGGATAGCCGCTAACTCGCGGTCTATCTCCGCGACGAGGTCCACAATAGATGAGCGGCCCTCCTCATGGCCCTCCTTGTGTGACTCCATGCTAAAACCTAAGCCTAACACAAAGGTCCAATGTGAAGGGTCCAATGCTTAGTGCTAAGTAGCACTAATGAAGCTATAAAACAATGCTAATGGGCCCACTTATGCTAATCCAAATCAAGAGAGTAAGGAGAGTGAAAACGACTTCTGACAATGAGGCAAAAAAAAGTTTTCCAGTTTTATAACCTCAAACGAGGTTCGGTGGCATCATGCACTTTAGGGTTTGCAAGATGTACGCTCTAGATTTTAGGGTTAGTGAAACAAACGGCCAAGATACACACTTAATTTTAGGGTTGGTGAAGGATCGACGGTTGAGATTTGATATTAGTATCTCATTTGAGGTACATGGATGGCTTAGATTTTAAGTCATTACCACGATCGAGGTATGTCAACGGTCCAGATTCATTAAATACCTCGATCGAGATATTTAAATGGCTGGGATCGCATCTTCCACCAATGTGCGTGAATGGACAGTGGAGATTGCATCTCTGTACCTCGAATGAGATATGTGGACGATGGAGATTGCATCTCTTTATCTCGAATGAGATATGTGGACGGTGGAGATTGCATCTCTTTACCTCGAACAAGGTATTTCAATGGTTGAGATTTGATCTCAATATCTCGTTCGAGATATGTGGACGGTGGAGATTGCATCTCTATACCCCTCGAATAATGAATGGTCGAGATTTTATTTCAATATCTCGTTCGAGATACGTGGACGGTGGAGATGGGCTAGTCAAATATGCCTAGGGGGATACAGTGTGGCATTGATGTGGATCCGAGTGGCATGAATATCTCGATCGAGATAGTGTGGTGGCGGTGACCTGTATTGGTGACATGGATGATGACTGGAAACCCGGACCTGCTAGCGTGGCATTAGTTGGTATCTCATTCGAGATATGTCGCTTTAGGCTTGGGAGGCACGTGTCGTGTTTTAATTGATGGTGATATCATGATCGAGGTACTCCGCCTGAGATGCGTGAATGTCCCAATTTTAGAGAGAGTGAACGAAAGTGAGTACCCTCATCTTGCAACCGCCCTCAAGCAAGCTGTCAAGGAAAGATATCTTCCCCCATCCCATGAATCCATAAAGATGAATGAGTTTTTTTAGTCTTAGGTAGTGTAGCTTCACTCGCGAAGACTACTATTCCAAATTTATCACTCTTCAGAAGTATGCCCCAGCTATGACTACTTCCCAGCAAGTTGCTCATTTCTGCCAAGGTTTAAATGAACCCTTAGATTCCTGCCTCAAAGCAATGAGGCCAAGCTTGTTAAATGATTCTCTCATAACGAGCAAATCCTCTTGTGAAAGAACTGAGGACCGTCAAAGCTAAGCCTTAAAAGAGATCTTACCCTGAGGCAAACCCTAAGGATCAGCCCTATAAGAAACCCCAATAGAATTTCCCCTACCATAACAGAGGGCGGCAAAGCAACTCTTTTGTTCCTCGCTCATATGCTACTTCTTCCAGAGAAGGCCCTCTATGTTTTGAATGCAATGAGCTAGGACACTTTAGGGCCAACTGTCCCAAGCTGGCAACATTGTTTCCCCAAGGTGGCAGAGGAAATCAAGGCCGTGGAACCCCTATCCACCAAGGTGCAAGAAGCGGTGGACATGTGGCAGAGGCCGCGAAGGAGCAGTTACTAGAACCGCCTGTACTATAATTGAAGAACCGACCTTGGAAATGGCTGAAGATGAGCGTGCCACCGTCCATGCGGCAGTAGAACACCAAGGTCCGAATCAATAATTTGGTGTAATCCAAACCCCAGCCACTCATCGCGCGGTAAGCCATTCTAGCTTTTGATTAACTGTGGCAGTGCTCATTTCTTTCTTCTAGGTGTTTGCAAAAATTAAACTGTTGAAAAATAGGTAGAGGGAGAGGAGACACACACACAGGAGCAAACCCTAATGTATATTGCAAACCCTAACCATAGAGGGAAGCCATCTCCCTTCTCACACAATGCATAAAGCCATAATCCATAATACACACAACACACTATGAGTTGTGTCCACACACATCTAACCCTAGCTAATGTCCACACACTATGACCAGCTGGACGCGGTCATTTATGTCTCACACATGTTCCTACCTAACATGCCAGCACATAGCATAGCTGGCTCACACTGACATCGAGCTTGAATCTCAACAGCCCCTCTCAAGCTCATGATGTACTGCCGATGAAGATGTAGATGAGCTTGGGATATCAAGGCTCTCAACACTCCCCCTCAAGCTCATCCCATGTACTCCCAACATAGTACGGAAGTACTCAAACTTCTCCCTACTAAGTGGCTTTGTAAAGATGTCTGCCACCTGCTCATCAGTCTTCACATACTGTAGATCAACTGTACCATCCAGCACCTTCTCTCTGACAAAGTGATAATGGACCTCTATGTGTTTGGTCCTCGCGTGAAATACTAGATTCTTGGCCAACCGTATACTGCTCATGTTGTCACAATGAATGACAACTTTGCCATCAATAGGCTCACCCAAATCTGCCAAGAGATTCTTTAACCATACTGCCTCACAAGTAGCAATGGCTGCACCCCTATATTCAGCCTCTGTACCATACTGCCTCACAAGTAGCAAGGGCTGCACCCCTGTATTCAGCCTCTGTACTAGATAAAGCAACTGTAGGTTGCTTCTTGCTACTCCAACTCACCACAGCACTTCCAAGTGTAAAAGCATAACCACTAGTAGACCTCCTGTCATATGAGCTACCTGCCCAATCAGCATCTGTGTAGCCATGTATATCCAAGCCTTTACCACTCTCATAAAGTAGACCATAATGTGCAGTGGTCTTTACATATCGCATAATGCGTCTCACTGCATCCAAATGAGGTTTTCTGGGGCTCTGCATAAATTGGCTTACTAGCCCCACAGCATAACTCAAATCCGGGCGTGTGATAGTCGTGTAAATGAGACTACCAACCATCTTTCTGTACATAGATGGATCATCCAACTCCTCACCAAAATCAGCCCGCAATTTCACATTCTGCTCCAAAGGTGTACTCATAGGCTTACACCCTGTCATGCCATATTTTGCCAACATATCCAATGCATATTGGCATTGCACTAACCATGTACCTGCATGGTCTTTGATCACTTCAATTCCAAGAAAGTATCTCAACTCACCAAGGTCTTTCATGTCAAATTGCCCACTCAATGCTTTCTTGACATGCATCACATCTGTACTATGATCACCTACGATAATCAAGTCATCCACATAGATGACAAGTAAAAAAATCCCACGTTATGTCTTCTTCACATAGAGTGAAGAATTGTTGAAAATACAAGTGAATAGGGTGTGTGCAGGAACAAGCCCTTGGTTAGAGGCTCTAAAAGAGAAGATGTAATTTTGAAAGAACCTGTGAAAAGGTGAGAAGAATCTATTGGGAGAGAATAATGGGTAGCATGAGAGAATGTAGGAGTGTGGAGATATTCTGGGAGATATTCAGGGAAAAGAGAAGAGGTGGAGAGAATCAGGCAAAAGGTGGAGATATTCTGGGAGTGAATCATGGAGAAATCAATGGGATTTGATGCTTGATGTAAACTCTATAAATTGAGGCATAGCCCTAATGAGAATTTGCTGGTTTTTGAGTATCCATGCCTACATTAATCTATTTACTAATTATTCACTAATTACGTCTTAATCATTTGCTAATCACTTTGTTAATCATGTTGATTCTAGTGTATGATCCACCATAGCTCATCATTATGCTCAAATTTCAACATGGTATCAGAGCCATGCCTAGAATCAATCAGATTTATGAGCCCATTAGTGAATTAATTAGGATTAGTAGATAATTAGCAAAAAATCAAATTTTTAGTGAGTTTTTCACTTCTCCCCTTCACCCCCAGCCAGTGGAGGATCTCTAGCACCTTGCACACATAGAATTAGGGCATAAGCTTCTAACACAAGCTAGCTAACCCATAGGAGCTCCAGCCCATTGAATCAGAAGCGCAAACCGCCCACGGAAGCTCCCGAATTTTGCTGATTAAAAAGCTATGTTTTTCTGAGATGATTTGGTGATTTCTACTTCCACAGATCAAAGGTCTCTAATTCCTCTTAGCCCAAGGGGTAATCAAGCATGCTCTACAAGCTGGTGAAGACAGAATTCAATTTGATTAAGTCTACATTGAGATCCAAGCTCTTCATCAAATCTGCAGGTGACTTTGGTAAAACAGAGATTAAGCTTTCATTATTTGGTCAAATCTTGTGTTTCTTGGCTTAATCCTCTACTAGACTCATTGCTATTGATGCCTTTGAAAGCATTTGAGCTCATTTGAAGTGGAAGGCACCAGATCTGGACTCCCCACATACTTTGTTTTTTGCACACAAAACAGAGCATTAATTTGCTAATCAGTGATTAATCAGTGCTAATCACTGTATTTTGCTGCAATTGAGGGTTCAAATTAACCATTAGGTATTTGATACAGATCCCTATAACTTCAGATTTCAAATCGGAGTTGGTTTGATACTCCAACCATCCCGTACAAATTGGTTACCCTTGATTTAATGTAATTTCTCGGAAAATTGTGCGATAAAATTGTGAAAATCATCATTTTGCATTTAACCCTTGGTTAATGCCTGTAAATCTTACTCAAATTCAGGATTATTCACAGCCAGAATTGCATTTGGAATGTGCATGAGAATGAATGCTATACGCATTATGTATTGGGCACATTGCATCAGTGTAAAAATGGGAACAGACACTGCCCTTGTCCAGAATAAGGCAAGAGGTAAGACCTCCCGCATAAATTTGGGTTTGCATTGCATAATGATACAAAATAAACATAAAAAGCCCAAAGGAACTGTCAGCAAAACATTGAAACATGTTTCTCACATGGAGGCAAATGACTTGACGGACGAGCTCATGGCCCCAACCATGAAAGAAGAAGAATATCTCTTTCCAAGAAGAGGATCCACACCAAGAAGAAGATCTAAAGGAAGACATGGAAACGAGAAGAGAAGCTGCCACAAGAAGAGAAGCTGCCCCGAGAAAACTGAAAGAAGACATGGACGCGTGGAGAGAAGCTGCCACGACAAGAAGACTGAAGAAAAGAGAAAATGTGAGGCTCCAAAGAGTGAGGAGCCATGTGAAAATCTCTAAGAGAGAGAGAGAGAGAGAGACCCCACAACCCAATGTAACCTGCCCCAATAAAGTAGAACCACCTCTGAGCCACCGATGATGTAGGCCATGTGGTAGATGTATGTGTGAGCACTTTAGTCAAGGTCGCGGGCAACTATAGTAAGCCTTGGACACATAGAGAGAGAGAGTGTCAAGGACTATGGGTTTAGGGATCTGAGGCACTGGTCGCAGGCTATCAAGTAAGAGAGAAACTTGATATAGGGTCCAGGTGTGCTGAGATAACTTGAGGGGAGGAGTAGACACTGGTCGCGGACTATCAAGTAAGGGGAGGCAAACTTGGTATAGGGTCTAGGTGTACTAGGAGTATTCACTTGAGGGGAGGTGTTGAAAATACAAGTGAATAGGGTGCGTGCAGGAACAAGCCCTTGGTTAGAGGCTCTAAAAGAGAAGATGTAATTGTGAAAGAACCTGTGAAAAGGTGAGAAGAATCTATTGGGAGAGAATAATGGGTAGCATGAGAGAATGTAGGAGTGTGGAGATATTCTGGGAGATATTCAGGGAAAAGAGAAGAGGTGGAGAGAATCAGGAAAAAGGTGGAGATATTCTGGGAGTGAATCATGGAGAAATCAATGGGATTTGATGCTTGATGTAAACTCTATAAATTGAGGCATAGCCCTAATGAGAATTTGCTGGTTTTTGAGTATCCATGCCTACATTAATCTATTTACTAATTATTCACTAATTATGTCTTAATCATTTGCTAATCACTTTGTTAATCATGTTGATTCTAGTGTATGATCCACCATAGCTCATCATTATGCTCAAATTTCAACAAGAATCTGCTGTAGAAATCTGAAATCCAAGAGAGATAAGATATCTGCTCATCTTATCACTCCAAGCACGAGGTGCTTGCTTCAAACCATATAATGCCTTTTTCAATCTGCATACATGAGTAGGATACCTTGGGTGTACATACCCTTCTGGCTGTGCCATATACACTTCCTCTTCTAGATCACCATTTAGAAATGCATTTTTAACATCCATTTGATGCATTTCCCAACCATTAGCTGTAGCCATAGCAATGACTACTCTCACTGTTCCTATCTTTGCCACTGGACTAAAAGTCTCATCATAGTCCAAACCTTGGGTTTGTGCATAACCCTTAGCTACCAATCTTGCTTTATGTCTCTCAATGGAACCATCAGACTTGCACTTCACTTTGTAAACCCATTTAAAACCAATAACATTTTTGTCCTTTGGTAATGCAACCAAGTCCCATGTATCATTATGAACCAATGCGTCTGTAAGATTCCTCCCCAGCCTTCGAGGTATACTGGAGTAAGAATCTTCCTTTCTGATCTTATAATTATTCCCTCTCTAAAATAAAAGAAAATTTCTGTTTAAAAAAGGAAGACCCTTTTCCTAGAATACTTCTCAGGAGTCACGCCTGTTTTAAGGATTTAGAACAATGAGTTTAGAAGTGAGAATCGGTGTTTTGGATACCAAGGTTTTGGTTTTCATTCGAGTACGGCCCAAAAGAAGTTCTTTATCTCTTGGGGAGTATAAGAAGTTATCCCCCAGATATTGTGATCCTTATATCTGAATTCAATGAAAGTAGGTGACTTAGCCTACAAGTTTCTTTTATCTCCTCATCTCAAAATTCTTAATGCTTTCTATAGAAAAATGTGTCAAACACAAATCATGGAAAGACGGTAAAACTTCAGTGGCAAGTTACCGTTGGCTTCTAGGTTACGCTAGCTCCTTCCTTTATATAAGTCGTAACTTTTACTTGTCGCTCACAGTAATCTTACTCCCATCAATCTCCTTTCTTTCTTAATCTCCTTCATGGCTTGGCAATAGGAATTAGTTTTATCCCTGATGATTTCTCACCTTCAAGACGCAAGAGAGTCTGTGAAGAAAGACTTTATAGAACAGTATGAGCGCTCACTTTTTCCTCACCTAGGAACTTCTGTAGCGCAGACCAAATGGCGGACCTATCAAAACATAACTAGGGTAACACCCTGGGGACAGCAGCACTTTCGTAACAATGTCCGCTTGGCCATGGTTATCGAAGCCTTGGGTTTGGGTCCCCGATACTACTGCGTCATGAGATCAAGGCATCTTGGGTTTTCTGAGCGGGTCTTCTTACTGGCGTGTTTTCTTCCTCATGAGAAGATATGCCTTTACCCCGTTTTTTTTGGCTTGCCTCTCAGAGGTCCTTTTGTTAGATCACCTCATACCACTGAGATAGGTGCGGCAATAACCAGCAGAATCATTCCCATAGATGAGTTACCCTATACTCGTGCAGCTTGTGAGGACTGCTTTTGTGACCATATGATGGACGGGCTTATGGAAGTGTAAAGAGTTTCTCTATCTTTACTGTATAAGTTCCGAGAATGAATAAAGTTTAAATCTTGTTATTATTTTGAATCTTGCTCTCTTTAAGACTTTTCTTGGTGGTTAATCGTGATTAAAATTTTTCTCTAAGTCTCATATTCGTGCATCTTGCGAAATTATTCCAAGTTGCGAGATGAGGACATCTCGCGTTTTTTAAGTGGGGTAGAATGTAAGATTCCTCCCCCAACCCCTTTTTGATGTCTAGTATATTCTCCTGTAATCAATTCCTTTTCTGAAATATAAGAGATCTTGTTTGTGACTGTTTTAACCTAGAGAGAGAAAATATTCTAGAGAGAGAATATTCAGATTCTGAATAATTCTGGATAGAAAAATATCTCTTATAATTCAGATGAGCTCCCCTGAAACAGAAATTTAAAAAGAATTTTCCAATGTGCAATTGGAATTAATTGGAAATAGGTATAAAGAACCTTAGCCTAAGGGTCTAGATTTTCATAAATCTTTAGACTATGGTCCAATTAAGGTTCCTATGGGCCAATAGCATCAATCCATGTGTAGGGAGGAGATAAATCCAATTTGTAAAAGAAGATACCCAAAAATTGAGTAAATGCTCACATAAGATGAAGAGTTGAAAATGTACAAGGTTTATTAGTAAATAAACACATATGTAAGGAAGGGGAGTTCTTTAAAGGAGGTGCATATTTCACATAAGATGAAGAGTTGAAAATGTACAAGGTTTATTAGTAAATAAACACATATGTAAGGAAGGGGAGTTCTTTAAAGGAGGTGCATATTTCACATAAGATGAAGAGTTGAAAATGTACAAGGTTTATTAGTAAAAAAACTATGACACATATGTAAGGAAGAGGAGTTCTTTAAAGGAGGTGCACATTTCACATAAGATGAAGAGTTGAAAATGTACAAGGTTTATTAGTAAAAAACTATGAGCAATAAAATTTTGACACATATGTAAGGAAGGGGAATTCTTTAAAGGAGGTGCATATTTCACATGCTTGAATGAGTTTTAAACTCAAAAATAATGTGATATTTTTATCTCTCATCTCTCTTGAACCAAACCAAATCAAAATGGAACCAAACCGAATCAAAAAGTAACCAAACTAGGTCCAAATCTAGTCCAAATTCAACCAAACTGACTTGGAAAATTCTAGAATCAGTTTGTTTGGTTAGGAGCTCAAATTTTCCTATAAATAGAAGCCTCCCCTTGTTGAAAAAAATATAATGTCTTATGCATTGTTACTCTACTCCACCTAAGCCAAAATATAGTCTCTTATGCTTTGTTACTCTACTCCACCTAAGCCAAAATATAATCTCTTATGCTTTGTTACTCTACTCCACCTAAGCCAAAATATATAGTCTCTTGTGCTTGTTACTCTACTCCACCTAAGCCAAATTAGATAGAGTCTTATGCTTTGTTACTCTACTCCACCTAAGCCAAATTAGATAGAGTCTTATGCTTTGTTACTCTACTCCACCTAAGCTAAAATATATAGTGTCTTATGCCTTGTTACTCTACTCTACCTAAGCCAAGAACTGTGAATTCTTTAATATTTCACTAGTTTTTGATACTTCCCTCTTTATTCAATCCCCATTGGTGGCTCCATCAACATACTAAACCAATTGATTGGTTGGGGGCCTCTACCGTGAATAAAGAATCAAGCAAATCATAAGGTAAGTATATTGAATGTTGATCTTTTCTATGATTTCTCAATGATTCTCTCTTCTCAACCCCTCTCAAGCTTGAGAAGTTTAATTGGTATGGTTTTTTTTTTTAATGCTATTGAAGTTAATTGGTGAATAGTAGTGAAGAGTTACATAATTTAATAAATGCTATAGAAGTTAATTTTCACTTATATTTAAATTCTAATGGTTTTTATAATTTCTCTCTCTCACTCAAGAAATGGTCATACTCACGACCCATTCTCAATCCAAATGAAGCTTTTCATAAAGCTTTTCCTTAATCCAAGATTAAGCTATGCTTGAGGCCAAATTAATGGCTTTTTGCTATGCTTTTAGTTTATGCACATTGATGATTCAATCCATTATGGATTGATGACCCAATTAAAGACCATTCTAATTGTTTTCTTAATGATCCAATTAGAGACCATTATGGATTGATGATCCAATTAGAGACCATTCTAATTGTTTTCTTAATGATCCAATTAAAGACCATTGTGGATTGATGATCCAATTAGAGACCATTCTAATTGTTTTCTTAATGATCCAATTAGAGACCATTGTGGATTGATGATCCAATTAGAGACCATTCTAATTGTTTTCTTAATGATCCAATTAGAGACCATTATGGATTGATGATCCAATTAGGGACCATTCTAATTATTTCTTTAATAATGAGCTTTATCCCTTAGAAAAAAATTGAGATTTATCAGTCATAGTAGCGGAGCTATGGCAAAATTTTTATAGAAATTACGCATAAAATAAATTCATTCAAAGTATAAAAAGAGGAATTCCTACCATATTCTAGGAACTATCATCCTAGATTAATTAAAAGAATTTTATTATGCATGGAGATGTGGATGTTGCATGTAGATGTAGATGTATGGATGTGAGTGTGAATGTGGAGGTGGATGTATGCATGGGACGTGGATGTATGCATGTAGAAATAGATGTGTAGATGAGGATGTAAATGGAGATGTGGATGGATGCATGTAGATGTAGAGGTATAGATGTAGATGTGAATGGAGATGTGGATGTATACATGTAGATGTAGATGTATAGATGTAGATGTGGATGTGGAGGTGGATGGATGCATGTAGATGTAGATGTATAGATGTAGATGGGAATGGAGATATGGATGTATGCATGTAGATGTAGTTGTTAATGGAGATGTATATGTATACATGTAGATGTAGATGTATAGATGTAGAGGTGGATGTGGATGGGGATGTATGCATGTAGATGTAGGTGTATAGACGTAGATGTGGATGTAGAGGTGGATGTATGCATGTAGATGTAGGTGTATAGACGTAGATGTGGATGTAGAGGTGGATGTATGCATGTAGATGTAGGTGTATAGACGTAGATGTGGATGTAGAGGTGGATGTATGCATGTAGATGTAGATGTATAGATGTGGATGTGAATGTGGAGTGGATGTATGCATGTAGATGTAGGTGTATGGAGGTGAATGTGAATGTGGATGTGAATGTATGCATAGGGATGTAGATGTATGCATGTAGATGTGAATGTACGCATATAGTTGTGGATGTATGGATGTGAATATACGATTGTGATGTGAGGGAATCTGAAGTGATGAGATGGAAATGATGTGATGGGATGAGTATACATATAAATGGAATATGGAATAAGTAATGTAGATTGAGGAGGGATAATGTGGCAAAATGAAAGTTAAAATAGAAATTGTATTGTAAACTGTTTGTAAATGCTATCTGTAAATGATTGTTTTATGTCAAGAATGCTGGGGGGAGCATTTTGACCGTCTTGTGATTAAGGTCGTGATGAGAAAGTTGCAACTGCTGACGGGGAGTCAATGAAGGACGTCTCGCGTAGTAAGGTCGGCCGAGGTCTTGACCAGCCTCGGTGCGATTAAAATGGTGAGCTTCCGGTACGGTGGATGAGGGGCCAAGGAAGCGGCCTATGCGTGAAGCGCTAGGTTACCTGCGAAGGATCCTAGAGGGTGCTGACCATACGGTGCTCGGGCTCTGGGTTGCCTAGGATACCCACGCGTGCGTCGAGGAAGATATTGGAACAGAGTTGGAGTTGTTTTCTGAAATCGAGCATGGATCTGGTTGATTGACCTTGCTGGTCTTCAATGGATGAGTCCATGGCTCCTTATATGGATCTGTTGGTTGATCTTGCTGATCTTCAACGAGAGTCCATCTTGTTAAGTGATTATTGTGAATGTATGCATAGGGATGTAGATGTATGCATGTAGATGTGAATGTACGCATATAGTTGTGGATGTATGGATGTGAATATACGATTGTGATGTGAGGGAATCTGAAGTGATGAGATGGAAATGATGTGATGGGATGAGTATACATATAAATGGAATATGGAATAAGTAATGTAGATTGAGGAGGGATAATGTGGCAAAATGAAAGTTAAAATAGAAATTGTATTGTAAACTGTTTGTAAATGGTGTCTGTAAATGATTGTTTTATGTCAAGAATGCTGGGGGGAGCATTTTGACCGTCTTGTGATTAAGGTCGTGATGAGAAAGTTGCAACTGCTGACGGGGAGTCAATGAAGGACGTCTCGCGTAGCAAGGTCGGCCGAGGTCTTGACCAGCCTCGGTGCGATTAAAATGGTGAGCTTCCGGTACGGTGGATGAGGGGCCAAGGAAGCGGCCTATGCGTGAAGCGCTAGGTTACCTGCGAAGGATCCTAGAGGGTGCTGACCATACGGTGCTCGGGGTCTGGGTTGCCTAGGATACCCACGCGTGCGTCGAGGAAGATATTGGAACAGAGTTGGAGTTGTTTTCTGAAATCGAGCATGGATCTGGTTGATTGACCTTGCTGGTCTTCAATGGATGAGTCCATGGCTCCTTATATGGATCTGTTGGTTGATCTTGCTGATCTTCAACGAGAGTCCATCTTGTTAAGTGATTATATTGCCAAGTATTATGGGCTAGGAACTATCGAAATGGCTCCTGAGCGTTCTAGTTGCCAATGATGCCATAGATACTCTGATGAAGGAATGATGGAAAATTAAGAATCAATTGGATAAATTGGAAGATGGTGATCAATGATACTATGGTTTTATTAAAGGATTGTTTTAAACTGGTTGAATCTGGTTGAAAAAGGGCAATTTCATATTGGGTGTGTGAGTGGTGTGACTAGTTTTATTTTGCATGAACATCCGGCTAGGGGGCCGTGGAACTCTTTTCCTTGGTATCCGGGACAAAACCTAACCAAATTTTTAATTGGATCCCATCACTACAGTGGTTGGGCGGTTGGCTAATCCATGGGATCGGATGGGGTTAGGCTGGACTGATGGATCCGTAAATCGCGACTCAAACTTTTGTTTTTACGATAGAAAAAAAAAAATTTAAATTCCGGACAGAAACTGTTCTATGGATAGGAATCAACGGCTGTGCCTCTTGAATGGGAAAAAAAGCGTTGATCCCAATGATCCAAGTGCAAGTTTCTTCCTTGAACTGACTAAGTATCTTATAGATGTAATCGGATCATCTCGATCAGAAATGATCTTGACTACGTTAGAGTAAAAAGTTATCCTGGTGGAATCGCCCGTGCTTTCCGGTAAAGGAAGTTTTTCCGGGTTCGGTTTTGGAACAACCGACGGATTAGTCTCTTATCCGGATATCCGTGGGCGAGGCCCCGAGTGTGGGACCCCTGTCCCGCGCGAGAAGCGCTACTTCCGCTGCCAGTACCCGAATCCGTTGCTCGGTGGGAACAGGGATCTTACAGTTGGTATCAGAGCATTTGGTTAATAAAGATCACCTGAGAAGACAAATAGGTCAAAAATTTATCAAGAAACACAAAAAGGTTATAATTGTGTGATATAATTCATACAATTTGATATTCAAACTGAAACTCGTAATTTTGGTAATTGGGTCTTCAAATGGAAGTACCGCAATTATATAGAATCCCTGACTTGCTTGAGGCCTAGACATGATAGTATTTACTTTATAATTCCAAGGACCGTGACTACCCGTATATACCGAGAGTATACTGCAGCTCTTTACTGACAGTATATACGAGTAAATCTAAGACTTGAAATTATAAGCGTTAATGCTATCCAGATGATGATTTTGCATGTGATTGATATGATTTTTAATTCTGTTTGAGAATGGATGAATTGATTTGGATTCTGATTGAAAATGCTGATTGAAAATGCTGATTGAAAAATGTTGATTTTTAAAAAATTAGTTGAAATATAATGAAACCACAATGAGGGGGAATGGGACGAATCCCTGTAATGATATTCATAACTAGAATGATGATAATGAATTCAGCAAATCACTATGAGGTTAATGGGTGTGCTGTTAGATTGCTACTGTTAATATTTGACCGGTAGATCAAGTTAAGGGATGTCAAATTGAGAACTTGCTTGACTGAAATTTCCGTGGAGGAATGTTTCGAAGGAAACTTTTCGGTCTAATGGACCATTATCATGTTAAAGATATGAATGATATGATCTGAATGAATTGTTATTTAATAATGAGTTCTATATAAGGGATATTTATCCCAGTGTTCTGTTGGGTTGACCAGAATATAAGGAACCCCAGAATAAATTGGATCTTAAGAAAAAGAGTTGTCCTCTACTTGGCGAGATGAGGACATCTCGCATTTTTTTAAGTGGGGTAGAATGTAAGATTCCTCCCCAGCCTTCGAGGTATACTGGAGTAAGAATCTTCCTTTCTGATCTTATAATTATTCCCTCTCTAAAATAAAAGAAAATTTCTGTTTAAAAAAGGAAGACCCTTTTCCTAGAATACTTCTCAGGAGTCACGCCTGTTTTAAGGATTTAGAACAATGAGTTTAGAAGTGAGAATCGGTGTTTTGGATACCAAGGTTTTGGTTTTCATTCGAGTACGGCCCAAAAGAAGTTCTTTATCTCTTGGGGAGTATAAGAAGTTATCCCCCAGATATTGTGATCCTTATATCTGAATTCAATGAAAGTAGGTGACTTAGCCTACAAGTTTCTTTTATCTCCTCATCTCAAAATTCTTAATGCTTTCTATAGAAAAATGTGTCAAACACAAATCATGGAAAGACGGTAAAACTTCAGTGGCAAGTTACCGTTGGCTTCTAGGTTACGCTAGCTCCTTCCTTTATATAAGTCGTAACTTTTACTTGTCGCTCACAGTAATCTTACTCCCATCAATCTCCTTTCTTTCTTAATCTCCTTCATGGCTTGGCAATAGGAATTAGTTTTATCCCTGATGATTTCTCACCTTCAAGACGCAAGAGAGTCTGTGAAGAAAGACTTTATAGAACAGTATGAGCGCTCACTTTTTCCTCACCTAGGAACTTCTGTAGCGCAGACCAAATGGCGGACCTATCAAAACATAACTAGGGTAACACCCTGGGGACAGCAGCACTTTCGTAACAATGTCCGCTTGGCCATGGTTATCGAAGCCTTGGGTTTGGGTCCCCGATACTACTGCGTCATGAGATCAAGGCATCTTGGGTTTTCTGAGCGGGTCTTCTTACTGGCGTGTTTTCTTCCTCATGAGAAGATATGCCTTTACCCCGTTTTTTTTGGCTTGCCTCTCAGAGGTCCTTTTGTTAGATCACCTCATACCACTGAGATAGGTGCGGCAATAACCAGCAGAATCATTCCCATAGATGAGTTACCCTATACTCGTGCAGCTTGTGAGGACTGCTTTTGTGACCATATGATGGACGGGCTTATGGAAGTGTAAAGAGTTTCTCTATCTTTACTGTATAAGTTCCGAGAATGAATAAAGTTTAAATCTTGTTATTATTTTGAATCTTGCTCTCTTTAAGACTTTTCTTGGTGGTTAATCGTGATTAAAATTTTTCTCTAAGTCTCATATTCGTGCATCTTGCGAAATTATTCCAAGTTGCGAGATGAGGACATCTCGCGTTTTTTAAGTGGGGTAGAATGTAAGATTCCTCCCCCAACCCCTTTTTGATGTCTAGTATATTCTCCTGTAATCAATTCCTTTTCTGAAATATAAGAGATCTTGTTTGTGACTGTTTTAACCTAGAGAGAGAAAATATTCTAGAGAGAGAATATTCAGATTCTGAATAATTCTGGATAGAAAAATATCTCTTATAATTCAGATGAGCTCCCCTGAAACAGAAATTTAAAAAGAATTTTCCAATGTGCAATTGGAATTAATTGGAAATAGGTATAAAGAACCTTAGCCTAAGGGTCTAGATTTTCATAAATCTTTAGACTATGGTCCAATTAAGGTTCCTATGGGCCAATAGCATCAATCCATGTGTAGGGAGGAGATAAATCCAATTTGTAAAAGAAGATACCCAAAAATTGAGTAAATGCTCACATAAGATGAAGAGTTGAAAATGTACAAGGTTTATTAGTAAATAAACACATATGTAAGGAAGGGGAGTTCTTTAAAGGAGGTGCATATTTCACATAAGATGAAGAGTTGAAAATGTACAAGGTTTATTAGTAAATAAACACATATGTAAGGAAGGGGAGTTCTTTAAAGGAGGTGCATATTTCACATAAGATGAAGAGTTGAAAATGTACAAGGTTTATTAGTAAAAAAACTATGACACATATGTAAGGAAGAGGAGTTCTTTAAAGGAGGTGCACATTTCACATAAGATGAAGAGTTGAAAATGTACAAGGTTTATTAGTAAAAAACTATGAGCAATAAAATTTTGACACATATGTAAGGAAGGGGAATTCTTTAAAGGAGGTGCATATTTCACATGCTTGAATGAGTTTTAAACTCAAAAATAATGTGATATTTTTATCTCTCATCTCTCTTGAACCAAACCAAATCAAAATGGAACCAAACCGAATCAAAAAGTAACCAAACTAGGTCCAAATCTAGTCCAAATTCAACCAAACTGACTTGGAAAATTCTAGAATCAGTTTGTTTGGTTAGGAGCTCAAATTTTCCTATAAATAGAAGCCTCCCCTTGTTGAAAAAAATATAATGTCTTATGCATTGTTACTCTACTCCACCTAAGCCAAAATATAGTCTCTTATGCTTTGTTACTCTACTCCACCTAAGCCAAAATATAATCTCTTATGCTTTGTTACTCTACTCCACCTAAGCCAAAATATATAGTCTCTTGTGCTTGTTACTCTACTCCACCTAAGCCAAATTAGATAGAGTCTTATGCTTTGTTACTCTACTCCACCTAAGCCAAATTAGATAGAGTCTTATGCTTTGTTACTCTACTCCACCTAAGCTAAAATATATAGTGTCTTATGCCTTGTTACTCTACTCTACCTAAGCCAAGAACTGTGAATTCTTTAATATTTCACTAGTTTTTGATACTTCCCTCTTTATTCAATCCCCATTGGTGGCTCCATCAACATACTAAACCAATTGATTGGTTGGGGGCCTCTACCGTGAATAAAGAATCAAGCAAATCATAAGGTAAGTATATTGAATGTTGATCTTTTCTATGATTTCTCAATGATTCTCTCTTCTCAACCCCTCTCAAGCTTGAGAAGTTTAATTGGTATGGTTTTTTTTTTTTAATGCTATTGAAGTTAATTGGTGAATAGTAGTGAAGAGTTACATAATTTAATAAATGCTATAGAAGTTAATTTCCACTTATATTTAAATTCTAATGGTTTTTATAATTTCTCTCTCTCACTCAAGAAATGGTCATACTCACGACCCATTCTCAATCCAAATGAAGCTTTTCATAAAGCTTTTCCTTAATCCAAGATTAAGCTATGCTTGAGGCCAAATTAATGGCTTTTTGCTATGCTTTTAGTTTATGCACATTGATGATTCAATCCATTATGGATTGATGACCCAATTAAAGACCATTCTAATTGTTTTCTTAATGATCCAATTAGAGACCATTATGGATTGATGATCCAATTAGAGACCATTCTAATTGTTTTCTTAATGATCCAATTAGAGACCATTGTGGATTGATGATCCAATTAGAGACCATTCTAATTGTTTTCTTAATGATCCAATTAGAGACCATTGTGGATTGATGATCCAATTAGAGACCATTCTAATTGTTTTCTTAATGATCCAATTAGAGACCATTATGGATTGATGATCCAATTAGGGACCATTCTAATTATTTCTTTAATAATGAGCTTTATCCCTTAGAAAAAAATTGAGATTTATCAGTCATAGTAGCGGAGCTATGGCAAAATTTTTATAGAAATTACGCATAAAATAAATTCATTCAAAGTATAAAAAGAGGAATTCCTACCATATTCTAGGAACTATCATCCTAGATTAATTAAAAGAATTTTATTATGCATGGAGATGTGGATGTTGCATGTAGATGTAGATGTATGGATGTGAGTGTGAATGTGGAGGTGGATGTATGCATGGGACGTGGATGTATGCATGTAGAAATAGATGTGTAGATGAGGATGTAAATGGAGATGTGGATGGATGCATGTAGATGTAGAGGTATAGATGTAGATGTGAATGGAGATGTGGATGTATACATGTAGATGTAGATGTATAGATGTAGATGTGGATGTGGAGGTGGATGGATGCATGTAGATGTAGATGTATAGATGTAGATGGGAATGGAGATATGGATGTATGCATGTAGATGTAGTTGTTAATGGAGATGTATATGTATACATGTAGATGTAGATGTATAGATGTAGAGGTGGATGTGGATGGGGATGTATGCATGTAGATGTAGGTGTATAGACGTAGATGTGGATGTAGAGGTGGATGTATGCATGTAGATGTAGGTGTATAGACGTAGATGTGGATGTAGAGGTGGATGTATGCATGTAGATGTAGGTGTATAGACGTAGATGTGGATGTAGAGGTGGATGTATGCATGTAGATGTAGATGTATAGATGTGGATGTGAATGTGGAGTGGATGTATGCATGTAGATGTAGGTGTATGGAGGTGAATGTGAATGTGGATGTGAATGTATGCATAGGGATGTAGATGTATGCATGTAGATGTGAATGTACGCATATAGTTGTGGATGTATGGATGTGAATATACGATTGTGATGTGAGGGAATCTGAAGTGATGAGATGGAAATGATGTGATGGGATGAGTATACATATAAATGGAATATGGAATAAGTAATGTAGATTGAGGAGGGATAATGTGGCAAAATGAAAGTTAAAATAGAAATTGTATTGTAAACTGTTTGTAAATGGTGTCTGTAAATGATTGTTTTATGTCAAGAATGCTGGGGGGAGCATTTTGACCGTCTTGTGATTAAGGTCGTGATGAGAAAGTTGCAACTGCTGACGGGGAGTCAATGAAGGACGTCTCACGTAGCAAGGTCGGCCGAGGTCTTGACCAGCCTCGGTGCGATTAAAATGGTGAGCTTCCGGTACGGTGGATGAGGGGCCAAGGAAGCGGCCTATGCGTGAAGCGCTAGGTTACCTGCGAAGGATCCTAGAGGGTGCTGACCATACGGTGCTCGGGCTCTGGGTTGCCTAGGATACCCACGCGTGCGTCGAGGAAGATATTGGAACAGAGTTGGAGTTGTTTTCTGAAATCGAGCATGGATCTGGTTGATTGACCTTGCTGGTCTTCAATGGATGAGTCCATGGCTCCTTATATGGATCTGTTGGTTGATCTTGCTGATCTTCAACGAGAGTCCATCTTGTTAAGTGATTATATTGCCAAGTATTATGGGCTAGGAACTATCGAAACGGCTCCTGAGCGTTCTAGTTGCCAATGATGCCATAGATACTCTGATGAAGGAATGATGGAAAATTAAGAATCAATTGGATAAATTGGAAGATGGTGATCAATAATACTATGGTTTTATTAAAGGATTGTTTTAAACTGGTTGAATCTGGTTGAAAAAGGGCAATTTCATATTGGGTGTGTGAGTGGTGTGACTAGTTTTATTTTGCATGAACATCCGGCTAGGGGGCCGTGGAACTCTTTTCCTTGGTACCCGGGACAAAACCTAACCAAATTTTTAATTGGATCCCATCACTACAGTGGTTGGGCAGTTGGCTAACCCATGGGATCGGATGGGGTTAGGCTGGACTGATGGATCCGTAAATCGAGACTCAAACTTTTGTTTTTACGATAGAAAAAAAAAATTTTAAATTCCGGACAGAAACTGTTCTATGGATAGGAATCAACGGCTGTGCCTCTTGAATGGGGAAAAAAGCGTTGATCCCAATGATCCAAGTGCAAGTTTCTTCCTTGAACTGACTAAGTATCTTATAGATGTAATCGGATCATCTCGATCAGAAATGATCTTGACTACGTTAGAGTAAAAAGTTATCCTGGTGGAATCGCCCGTGCTTTCCGGTAAAGGAAGTTTTTCCGGGTTCGGTTTTGGAACAACCGACGGATTAGTCTCTTATCCGGATATCCGTGGGCGAGGCCCCGAGTGTGGGACCCCTGTCCCGCGCGAGAAGCGCTACTTCCGCTGCCAGTACCCGAATCCGTTGCTCGGTGGGAACAGGGATCTTACAGCGTCCATCTCAACATCCATTGCTTTCACCTATACATGCTTTCCAACAGCTTCTGTATAGCATGTAGGTTCCACATGCTTCACCAAAGATATCATATATGCATAGTGCATAGCAAAATCTCGATATGTCAACCTGTCAATGGGATATCTGACCCTTTGGGATCTCCGCAATGCATGCGGATCACTCTGAACACTTGTCACTCTAGCATGTGGTGGCACATATCTATCCTGCCTTGCACCTGGTGTGCGTAAAACAAGTATGCCAAGTTCCTCATCCAAACTCTCTGAACTCGATGACTCATAACCTATAATTCCGATGCCTTCAATCTTCTTCTTTCCTTTATCCACAGCACTACTCCCAGTGCTCGCACTCTCATGCCTCAAACGTCCTGACCATGGATGTACAGTGCTACTCTCAGCCTCTGTTGGCCCAGACATAGAAGTAGAACTAGAACTTGCTTGTGGCAAGTTTACATGCACATCAGCTTCAAGTGACTCAATGACACCCTCATACTTTGCTTTGTAACAACTAGCAAGCTCATCAAACACCACATCTCGTGAGATGACCACTTGTCTAGTTTGTGGATTATAACATTTGTATGCCTTACGATCGTATGCATATCCAACAAATACACATTTTTCTGCCTTAGGATCCAACTTCCTTCTTCTTTCATCAGGCACATGTACATAAGCTATGTATCCAAAAACTTTGAGGTGTCCAATGTCTGCTGGCCTATAACCTGTAAGCCGCATCTCTGGCGTACTTCCATGAATGGCTGCTGTAGGTGTTTTGTTCAGTATATACACTGCAATAGCACATGCTTCTACCCAATAATAATCTAGCATGCTCTTTTCATTGAGCATTACCCTGGCCACTTCACATATGACTCTATTCTTTCTCTCAGCCACACCATTCTGCTAAGGTGTATACCTGTAAGTCAATTGTCTTCTTATACCATGCTTCCTCAAGAAATGCTCAAAAGCTTTTGAGGTGTATTCACCACCTCCATCTGTCCTCAAACATTTAATCCAACAGCCATATTGCTTCTCTGCAAAAGCTTTGAAATCCATAAACCTTTCCAACACTTCACTCTTCTCTCTGAGAAAGTATATCCATGTCATCCTGCTGATATACTTTCTCTCTGAGAAAGTATATCCATGTCATCCTGCTAAAATCATCTATGAATGTCACATAGTATAAACTGCCTTTGATAGATGGGTTTTGTGCAGGACCCCATACATCGCTATGTACTATCTCAAGTGGCCTGCTACTCATATTTCCAAACTTACAGGCTTCACAAACATGCATATGCCCATCATACTTGAATCTAGGTAGTCCACTAACAATGCCTCTTGCCTGCATGTTCTTTAATCTTTGTATATTGACATGTCCAATCCTCTTATGCCACATATCAATGTCCTGTACCACATTTCTGCTTTTAGAAAACATGGCTGATTTTAACTCAAGAATTCGAGCATCCAGCTTAAGCAACCTGCCTTCTTTCTTGCCTTTAGCAATGACTCTACATCCATGTTTGAAATCCTCAACGAAGCAACCATGCTCATTGAAACGAACCTGTAATCCCTGTTCCACCAGTTGACCAACTGAGGCCAATCTTTTTGTGAGTGATAGAAGGCACGTACAATACATCTGACATAGATTTTGTTTGACCATTGTGCATAACCAATGGTACACTTCCAACATGTGTAATGGCATGCTAAGTATCATCTCCTGTTTCCACATAGCCTTTCACATCCATAGGCTTCATATGCTCAAACCATTCACCATGACATGTCATATGGTTTGATGCTCCAGAGTCCATATACCAAGTGTCATCATTCTCAGCATTTGTCATCATAGATCCAACAACATGTTTCATGGCAAACAAGTGATTTGCAGTGCCATCATTACTACTTGATGCATAATTTCCACCATGTTGTGCATAATTTCCACCATAATGTCCACCACGTTGTGCTCTACCCCCTCTCAAATCATTCTGTTTGCGGAAACAATCTCTTGCCATATGACCAAATTTCCCACAATAATGGCATTCCACATCTTGCATAGATGTTTGTTGGCCTTGCCAACATCCTCTACCACGAGGATTACCTCTGCCTTTGTGAGGTGAATATCCACGACCACCTCTAGCACTATATGAAGGCTGAAAATTCTGTTGTGATGACCTGTCCTGCCATCCACGACCATTACCACCACGGCCACATGATGTGAATCTCCCCCTGCCTCTAAAGCCTCTTTGCGAGTAGAAGGCCTGATTTCTGCCATTATCATCATGGTGGCTAGTAGATGCATCCAGAAATGAATCACTGAGTTTGATTTCCTCAACAAGCAAGAGTGAAACCAACTCATCAAAGTCTAGTAAACCTGTACTCGAAGCCGAGATAGATGTATCAAAAGATTTATATTCCTTGCCAAGACCACGCAAGGTAATATCCACCAAATCATCATCAAGCATGGGGGCATTTATTGTTGCCAATGCATCTGCAAACTTCTTTATTTCTTGCACATAATCATGTATGCTCCTTCTATTCCTCTTCACATTATGTATCTGTTGTCGCAACTGAGACTTGCGAGCACTCATGTCTGTATCAAACAACTTCACCAATGTATCCCATGCATCCTTGGGATTCTCAGCATCCTGTATGTGTATGAGCATAGCATCCGAAATACATATAGACAGATAATGCAACACTTTGAATGCTCTTTCTGACCATTGCTTATGAGCTATAACCTGCTGCTGTGTAGGTTGTCGGGGTAGCTCTCGCTCTGGCTCAGCACCTGTAATGAGATTCCAAAAACCTTTTCCCTTCAAGAAACTTTTTATCCTGTACTTCCATGCCTGGAAGTTCTTCCTATCCAGCTTTTCACCAACAATCTGTACTGGATTATCCGACATGTTTGCTCAATGCAAAAACACCTTGCGTACACTTCCAAATCTGTAAACAAACCTTCCTCAGCTCAACCACACTTCAATGGATGTTCCAGATACTCCAAAGTAGCCAACAAACTTCAAATTTGATGTAGAAAATCAACCTGTATGCATCCAAAATGAACTGGCTCACGCAGTCCAAGATACCCTGATTTGATGTGCCTTCCAAGGCTCCAAATTGCAATGTAGTGGTGTAATCAAGCATGGGTAACTTGCATTGACACCTAAACAACCTCAATGTTGAGTATCAACACCATCTGACATGTGTACAAATCAATTTTGTAAAACCCCTTTCTCTGTTTTGGGAAAAAACCAAAAAATCCAGAATAACCAGTAGCAAATTTGCTCTAATTTCTTGAATATTTGTCCAAATTGAGCAACCAGGCATTCATTAGCTTAGCAATAGTGTCCACTAACTCCGTGTAAGAGGAATTAGTCCAATTGTTTAAGACCAAAGAGTAATTGTCCAATTAAAATCACTATGTTTCTCTGCAACCAGTAGACAGGCTTTTTAATCACCTCATTCCTAGCTCAATTAGGCATAATTGATCAAACCAACCATGTAGCCCTCTTCTCAAGTGTGTGTATTAGCCAATTGCTAAAGCAATTTTGAAATATATCAAGCACACAAGTAGTAATCAACCTCCTCGTATCAAAAGTATCAAATTTCTGTCCTGTTTCTCTGTGCAGTCTGCGCCGCCTGCTCCTTAGGGCTTTGGGAGTGTGTGAGTTGGTAATTGATGAGGTAATCAAGTGCTCAACACACCTAGGCAAGTGTGTAACCAGTCAATGCCTTGATTTTTGCCAAAAACATGCTCCAAATGCATCAAATTTTGAGTTGCTTTTCTCTGTTTTGTGAGAGCTCAAAAACCAGAAATTTTCACTCATTCAAATGCTTCCAAATTGCTCCAAAAGCACAGTAGGGCTTGCATATGAGTTGCCAATACATTCCTCCTTGTCAAATACATGTGTTTTTGCCATATTTACATGTATTTCCACCATACATCAGTGCTTCCAAGCTTTAATGGAAAGCTTTCAAAAACCAAAAATTTCCTTTGCTTTGGGTTGCCCTAATTTGCTTTGTTTTAGCCTGAATCACCTGCAATCCGCTAATCAGTGTGCTCCAAGCTTCACAGCTTTAATGGCAAGCTTCATAGCTTCTCTTCACAGCTTCTTCTACCTCTTCTCTCACTCACTCATAAACCCTAATAGACAGCACAAGGCTCTAATACCATGTTGAAAAAATAGGTAGAGGGAGAGGAGACACACACACACGAGCAAACCCTAATGTATATTGCAAACCCTAACCATAGAGGGAAGCCATCTCCCTTCTCACACAATGCATAAAGCCATAATCCATAATACACACAACACACTATGAGTTGTGTCCACACACATCTAACCCTAGCTAATGTCCACACACTATGACCAGCTAGATGCGGTCATTTATGTCTCACACATGTTCCTACCTAACATGCCAACACATAGCATAGCTGGCTCACATTGACATCGAGCTTGAATCTCAACATAAACTTGGGTCAAAAAATAGCTAGAAGAATGATTGTAGAGTTAGGTAGTGGAAAAGAAGTAGTATCTCACCACTCTATAGGAAACCTTGATTTTGAGTTGGGTAATGAGCAAACTCATGGTGACTTTAGAGTCCTGCCATTAGGAATTTATGATGGAATCCTTGGGAGGGACTGGTTAATTGCAAACAACGCTAGCATTCACTCTAACCAGCAGGGGAGTATCACTTTTTAAAATTAGCATGGCCAAGTAGTATCCGTTCAAGGGAAAACAGGTAAATCTAAATCTAGGGTAGTTAAGGCAAAACATCTTCTCAAGGGAGCACGTAAGGGACAACAAGTTTTCCTAGTCAAAAACCATTGAACCTAGTAAGGAGACAGAACCCTCTTGGCTCCAAGAATTCTTTGACATCTTTCCTGACGAGCGTACAGGGCTACCGCCTCCTCGAGAAGTTGATCATGAAATCGAGGTGATCCTTCGAGTTCAACCCATCTCAAAAATGCCCAAAAAATGTCCCTCCCTCAAGCCATTGAATTTAAGGAGAAACTTTCTCAACTCATTGAGAAAGGATTTGTACGCCCTAGTAGCTCTCCTTGGGGAGCACTTGTTCTTTTCCAAAAGAAGAAGCACGATATTCTTGGCCTCTGCATAGATTATTGAGGGCTAAATGAAGTCACTGTCAAGAATAAGTATCCTATCCCTTGCAGCAACGATGAGCTTCATGATAGGCTTCAGGGGGCCAAAATTTTCTCAAAAACAGATTTGAGGTCTGGTTACTATCAGATCAGAGTCAAGGAAGCATATATACCCAAGACAGCCTTCAATACCCATCATGACCACTATGAGTTTACTGTAATGTCATTCGGGTTAACCAATGCTCCTACAACCTTCAACCGCCTAATGTGAGATATATTCCGTCCTTACTTGGATGAATTTGTGCTTGTCTTTTTTGATGACATCTTAGTTTACTCCAAGTCAATGGAAGAGCATGAGGAGCATGTGCGTAGGGTTCTGTAATTGCTGTGCAGACATAAACTCTATGTTAAAAGAAGAGCAAATGTACCTTCTTTACTCATCAAATTGAGTATCTTGGATTCATCATCTTCGAAGATGGTATCTCAGTAGATCCCGCCAAGGTCAAAGATATACTGGAGTGGCCATCCCCCTAAATCTGTTCGTTAAGTTTTTGGGTTTTTAGGGATCACAGGATGGTACAAGATTTTCATCAAAGATTATGCCCTGGTAGCTGCACCCTTGATGGATCTTCTTAAGAAGGATTGCAAAATAGTGCAGCTGCCAATCCATCAAAACACTTTTGATTAGTTCAAGGCCATTATTACTTCTGTCCCATTCCTGAAACTTCTTGATTTCACCCAAGAGTTTGAAGTTGTTTTACTGTTGCCAGCAGTCTAGCACTTGGTGGTGTCTTAGGCCAAGAAGGAAGACTAGTCGCTTATACTTCCTGCACACTGAAGCATTATGAAGCAAATTATGCCACCCATGATTTGGAGCTTTTTAGCAGTTGTTCATTGCCTCAAATTATGGAGACATTATCTCTTAGGGGGGCAAATTCCAGCTTATAACTGACCACAAAAGAATGAAGTGGATCTTCACCCAGCCTAACCTCAACATGCGGCAAAGGAGATGTATTGAAATCCTACAAGAATATGACTTCGACATCAAATTTTGCCCTGGGAAAGATAATGTGGTAGTAGATGCACTTAGCCGCAAATCTTTCTTAAGTGCAATTTCGATGCCAAATGATCCCATACTAGTCAAGGTGAAAGAAGTCTCATCTCATGATCTAGATTATCAAAAGATGGTGAAGTTAGTAGAAGAAGGGGGCAATTCAGAGAAGGAGAAGAATCTAATCAAGGGATACTCCACTCATGAACGAAGCCTTTACTTCAATCACAGGCTATGTATCCCTAGGATCCTGCTTTAAAGAAACTAATCCTCCTTAAAGCTCATCATAGTCCCGCTGCAGGGCACCTAGGCTATGCGAGAAGATTAAATGCCGTAAGAAGGAGCTTTCATTCGGCAGGCCTAAAAAATGATGTCTTTTTGGTACTTAAAGCAATGTCTCTCATGCCAAAGAATCAAAGCTGAAAGGGTCAAGATGCCTAGGAAACTTCAACCCTTGGATATTTCCCAAATGAAGTGGGAGTGCATTAGTATGGATTTTGTCACAAGTCTCCCCACTGTACAAGGAGGATATGACTCCATTTTGGTACCAAAGTAGCTCATCTTATACTAGCAAACAAGACCTTTAAAGCTTTTGATGTTTCTCGATTGTTCATTAAGGAAGTCTTCAAACTTCATGGTCTCCCAAAGACAATAGTAAGTGACCAGGATTCTGACTTCACTTCAAAGTTTTGGCACTCCTTATTTCAAGCCTTGGGCACTCAACTTTGCTTTAGCATATCTTATCATCCAGAGACCGATGGCCAGACTGAGAGAGTCAATTAAGTAATTGAAGACGTTCTCAGAGCATATTGTGGGGACGGGAACCAAGAAGATGGATTCAATACCTTCCTCTGGTAGAATTTACCTACAATACATCTTATCATTAGAGCATAGGAATGTCACCATTCAAATCACTCTATGGGCAAGAATGCATATCTCCTCTAAATTTCTCTGATCCAACCATAAGAGTTAAGGCATCCACGAAAATGCTCGAAGAGATGGAGGAACGGACCAAGGCAATCCAAAGGGATATTAAAGCTGCTCAAGATGGACAAAAGCATTATGCTGACACTAAGAGGTCTGAAAGGATCTTCAAGGAAGGAGACAAAGTTCTTCTACGACGAGTGTGACCCAAACGAAGTTCTCTATCACTTGGCAAATATAAGAAGCTCAGCCCTAGGTATTGTGGTCCCTATACAGTTATCAAGTGTCTAGGTAAAAGTGCTTATAAACTCCAACTCCTAGCCCATATTAAAATCCATAATGTATTTCATGTAAGTTTGTTAAAGCCTTATGTACCCAGTCTCGATCATATTCTTGATGATGACAAAGTTGTAATCCTTACTCAAGGAGTCCTTGAATTACAGCCGAGTAGGATCATAGATTCTAGGGAAAGGCAACTCCGTAATAGAACTCTTGTAGAACATCTAGTATAGTGGAAAGATTACCCTGAAGAGGATGCAATTTGGGAAGAGGAAACTACACTCTTTAAGGATTATCCCCAATTCATGAGACGAGATGAGGATATAGCGATTTCTTTAAGGGGGAAAGATGTAACATGCCCATCTTCATTAATAAAAAACTGTCCTTAGATGAATTTATGAGTTTTTATGGTGTAAAAATAAGTGATTTTCTTAAACGAGACATTTCTACTTAGAATCTTCAAAATTTGTAATTTGCATGTGATTTTACCCTACTATAGGATTTTACAGCATCCAAAACGGACACCGGATCAAGCTTATACGCGAATTTTAGTTATTTTGAGTAAAAAAACAACGACCTTTAAACCTTAATAAATGCACGACCGGGCGTCTGAGGGTCTGCACCCCACCAACCAGGGGAACATCCCGGATATTGCTCGCTGAAAATGCTCCGGTACACAAATCAAGGTCGGTGCCCCAAACCTGGGGACCCCACCCTAGGGCGCCCGTACAATGGCCGTGTAGGGACCAAAGGCTGACCACCCATTGTATGGTCCACTCGCACCCCCACGTGGACATCCATGCTACCTCCAACCAAAAGGGTACATGCATACCACAACTTTGCCTGTGCACCACCATCGTACCTTTCCCCAGACCCATGCAGACCCTGGCCGGTACACTTTGACGGCACATCGTCCTTTTAATCGCATTTTGCTCAGTACCCACACCCACACCCTACATCTATATAAACCCTTGGGTACTCCATGGCTAGCACCCCTTTGTGTGGAGTACACACTGCACAAGGCCGTACCGCCAAGCCGTACTGCCACTCTGCACGTGCATACTGTACTTCCTGTACCTGTAGCCTTCCTCTCAACACACCCTAATCAGCCAACTCTCAGATAAGCCCGTTTTCAATGACCCCACGCTTCTGAGGAGAGGGTGTCCTTAACTCTTCTCCCCCCATGTGAAGAGACTTACAGCAGCCCTCACCCCTTCAAGTAAAACGTTTTGTCCTTTACAACATCTCACAAATCCCCCCCCATTTGCGTAAACTTTAGTAAGAGGTTTTTGAGATTAGAGCACATGCTCCAATTTTTTGCTCATAGAGTGAGGAAACGATCTCAGAATTGAGATCCGACTGAAGCACTACGATCGCAATGTCGAGCAGTACGAGGCGGTGATCAAGATGGCCCCATCCCACAAATGCCAAAATGTTGCCTTGGGAGAAGCACGCAACAATGACATTAGAGAAGATGCTCCTCATGTGGCTCTAACCCTCCCGTTTGCAAGCTCCACAAGGGAACGGTGACCAGATTAGCTTGGTTATCATTTAAAAAGAAGATACAATGGTTATGTTGTCAATAAATCAAGAAAGAAGATACAAATTTTTTACTATTTGAAGTGATGTTGTATTTTATATCAATGGTTATGTTATCAATGTTAGAAATTCTATGAAGCTACTATTTGAAGTGATGTTGTATTTTATATCAATGGTTTGTATTGAAATTGCTATCTTTAAGAGAAAGAGTACAGCTATTTTTTTTCTTCTAGCTTCGATACTGATTCCGTTTCCATGCTTGTGTAGCCGAACGGCATTCTTAGTAAAGCCCGGGATCCGGCCCATGGTATCCCTCATACCATTGGGAGAATGAGGTTCGGCAATTGAGGCGAGTGATTGTGATACTGTCTAGTTGTGAGGGCCCAGGCTAGTGCAGTGAATAAGCCCACCCTAGTGCATAGACATCCCTCTAAGGGGCAGGAGGATTGAGCGACGGAGCCTGAGGGGGCGATAGGCTGGCTTGAGTCCTCGCCCAGCCGACGAGGAGTGTATGGTCTCGTAGGGTTTTGCCCAGTCTGTAGAGACTGGAAGGCCGAATTCTAGATCATCGGCAGTATAAAGGAAAAGAATAAGAGAGCCTTTGGCTTGTATGGAATTGATTCTTGTATAAATTTTTTTTCTATAAATCTTATCTTTGGCATTATTATATTGTGGAAAGAGGCTATTTAATGAACCTTGTGAAAGGGTCTTAATTAAGGAACATGTTTATTTATGTCAAACAATGTGGTAGGATTAATTAGAAAACAAATTGACGCGTGAGTAGGGTGGAAAGTGGGAGGATGGAATGCCGCGCGGCACTATCCTACAGACGGGTGGACTCGATTAGTCTGGTAGCTTTCCAACAGATTAAGTGAAAGCCCTATGCTAGATAAATAGGTTCTCAAGAAACTCTATTCTAGAAGACTGGGCCACCAGCTGTGCCTTGCATGGGGATGAGGAAAAACGAGCTTAGGAATTTTCCTTCATATAACAAATAAGACCAATTATATTAGTCTTTATAATAAAACTTGTCCTTGTAAATATTTGGGAAATAAAATGATTTCAATGTTTTACTTTTAAAAAAGCTTAAGCATTGTGCAAAGTATGAATCTTGTAATCTTTATATGTTAAAAAAATCCTACAAATGATGGATAGGACGATCAGCCTCTGCTTCCGAATGCGTTATACACCGATATCCAGGCGAAGAATCTCCTGCTCAAGCAAGTGCAACCTCCCTCCTTTAAAAGAGAAGGTTCAAGGATTGAGAAGGATGCTGAAGTCTAGATTGAAACGATGGACGATTATTTCTCTGATGCCGGTTACTGGGGTAGCAAATCAATCTATGCTTGCATGGTTCTGCCTCACCGGAGATGCTAAACTCTAGTGGAAACAATGGTGCCATGACAAGGCAGTCGTCGTCGAGCATTGTCAAACGTGGGAAGACATCAAGCAAGCTATCAAGGGAAAAGATATGTTCCCCCATCCCATGAATCCATAAAGATGAATAAGTTTTTTATTCCTAAGCAGTGCAGCTTAACTCTCAAAGACTACTATTCCAAATCTATCACTCTTCGAAAGTATGCCCTAGCTATGACTACTTTCCAACAAGTTTCTCATTTTTGCCAAGGTTTAAATGAACCCTTAGATTCCTGCCTCTCAAAGTAATGCGGCCAAGCTCGTACAGGATGCTCACATACAAGCAAAGACTCTTGTGAAAGTTCTGAGGACCATCAAAGCTAAGCCTCAAAAGAGATCTTACCCTGAGGCAAACCCTAAGGATCAACCCTACAAGAAACCCCAACAGAATTTCCCCTACTACAATAGAGGGTGGCAAAGCAACTCTTTTGTTCCCCGCTCGTATGCTGCTTCTTCTAGAGAAGGCCCTCTATGTTTTGAATGCAATGAGCTGGGACACTTTAGGGCCAACTGTCCCAAGCTAGCAACATCGTTTCCCCAAGGTGGAGAGGAAATCAAGGCCGTGGAACCCCTATCCACCAAGTGCAAGAAACGCTGGACGTGGCAGAGGCTGCAAAGGAGCAATTGCTAGAACCGCATGTACTATAAGTGAAGAACCGACCTTGGAAATGGCTGAACAAGAACATGCCACCATCCATGCAGCAGTAGAACACCAAGGTTTGAATCAACAATTTGGTGTAATCCAAACCCTAGCCACTCATAATACAGTAAGTCATTCTAGCTTTTGATTGTGGCAGTACCCATTCAAAGTAATGCGGCCAAGCTCGTACAAGATTCTCACATACAGGCAAAGACTCTTGTGAAAGTTCTGAGGACCGTCAAAGCTAAGCCTCAAAAGAGATCTTACCCTGAGGCAAACCCTAAGGATCAACCCTACAAGAAACCCCAATAGAATTTCCCCTACTACAATAGAGGGTGGAAAAGAAACTCTTTTGTTCCCCGCTCGTATGTTGCTTCTTCTAGAGAAGGCCCTCTATGTTTTGAATGCAATGAGCCGGGACACTTTAGGGCCAACTGTCCCAAGCTAGCAACATCGTTTCCCCAAGGTGGAGAGGAAATCAAGGCCGTGGAACCCCTATCCACCAAGTGCAAGAAACGTTGGACGTGGCAGAGGCTGCAAAGGAGCAGTTGCTAGAACCGCATGTACTATAAGTGAAGAACCGACCTTGGAAATGGCTGAACAAGAACATGCCACCATCCATGCGGCAGTAGAACACCAAGGTTTGAATCAACAATTTGGTGTAATCCAAACCCTAGCCACTCATAATACAGTAAGTCATTCTAGCTTTTGATTGTGGTAGTACCCATTCATTTCTTTCTCCTACGTGTTTGTAAAAATTAAACTTGGGTAAAAAAACAGCTAGAAGAATGATTGTAGAGTTAGCTAGTGGAAAAGTAGTATCTTGCCACTCTGTGTACGAAACCTTGATTTTGAGCTGGGTAATGAGCAAACTCATGGGGCCAATTTAGAGTCCTACCATTAGGAAGTTAGGATGGAATCCTTGGGATGGACTGGTTAACCGCAAACATAGCTAGCATTCACTGTAACGAGGGGAGTATCACTTTTCAAAATGAGCATGGCCCTCTCAAAAACACCCTATAAAATTTCCCTCCCTGAAGCCATTAAACTTAAGGAGCAACTTTCTTAACTCATTGAGCAAGGCTTTATACACCCCAGTAGCTCTCCTTGGGGAGCACCTGTTTCTTTCCAATAGAAGAAGGATGGTACTCTTTGCGTCTGCATAGATTATTGAGGGCTAAATGAAGTCATTGTCAAGAATAAGTACCTTATCCCTCGCACATCGAGGAGCTTCTTGATAGGCTTCATGGGACCAAAGTTTTCTCAAAAATAGATTTGAGGTCTAGTTACTATTAGATCAGAGTCAAGGAAGCAGATATACCTAAGACAACCTTCAATACCCATTATGGCCACTATGAGTTTACTGTAATGTCGTTCGGGTTAACCAATGCTCCTGCAACCTTCAACCGCCTAATGCAAGATATATTCCATCCTTACTTGGATGAATTTGTGCTTGTCTTTTTTGATGACAGTTTAGTTTACTCCAAGTCAATGGAAGAAGCATGAGGAGCATGTGTGTAGGGTTTTGCAATTCCTGCACAGACATAAGCTCGATGCTAAGAAGAGCAAATGTACCTTCTTTACTCATCAAATTGAGTATCTTGGATACATCATCTCCGAAGATGGTATTGTTGCATGCAACTGAAGATCAATACAAGGAAGCAACAAAAAAGATACTTAGGGCTCTTGTAAAGAGTTCCACTTTGTAAATGTATGTGGGAGAGGGCTTCACAATAATCCCACATGGGAACTTTTGAGAGTTCTAAAATTTTTGTATAAAAGGTGGCTCATTTGAGAGCATGGACACATTGGGCAAACTCATGTTTGAGCTCTCTTGAGACTAGCTCTCCCTCTTCTTCCATAGAGGTGCAAGCTCTTCTCACTCCCCATCAACATTGTTGTAAGTTCTATTCTTTTGTTAATTCAATGCAATGAGTGATGTTTGTCTCTCTTCTCATGTCTATTCTCTAGTATGCATGTTTCTTTGTTGATAGCTTCAAGGTTTGTGTGCATGCTAGGGAGTAAGATCTTGAGAATGAAGGATGCTTTGAGCTTGTGTATGCAATAGCTTAGCTTTCTTCTTGTTTGGATGTATGGATGAGTGGAATGTGGAGTTGAGTGAGCAATAGCAAGATTGAGCTTGAGTGTGTGTTGAGTCTATGTCATTAGTAGTAGTTTTCTTAGCATTCTCTCCATCAAATGGATAAGCTTTTGTGCACCGGTACGGGTTGAATCCCTAGCTCCGAAAGGGATGCAAATCCCATTGGATTGAGCTAAGTGTGGATCATACTACTCTTGCTACAAGTGAGAGAGTTTTTCCATCTCTCCATTGGCGTCGCTGCCGGGGAGAAGACTCAAATCCGGTTGAGAGTGTGTGGAAACCACCACTATTTCCTCTTTTGGTTGCAAAACCATTGAGTGATTAGGTTAAGTTTGGGTGTGTGATCCCGGTGTGAGTGGATAAGGTTAACCATTGAGCGGTTGAGGTTTCTCCCGTATTGTTTTTTATGTTTTATTGCTTTTATGCTTTTTCAAGTACCGTTTATTATGCTTACCTGCATTGTTTTTTGTCATTTCATTCTTTCATGTTTTTCGCTAACATGTATGTAATTAGTAAAAAATAATGCTCGGCCAAGGATTGCGTGTTTCTTCATTATCTTGGTATTAAGCTTTTGGTATCTACCATTGGGATCTTGGTGTTGAAGGGAGTGGAAGGGGCACAAAGGCCGCTTGGAAAGAGAGTAGGAGGACTCACCAAAGTGTAGGAAGAGAAGCAAAAGGTGGGTGGAAGCCAACCAGCTTGGAGAGGCGCTGTGGGTGGAGGCTACTCAAAAGAAGGTGGGAGGCGTCTTTTTATTTAAAAAAAAATATACTGAAGTAGGCGCAGCTTGGAGAGGCGCTGTGGAGGGGGCGTTTCCATAGGGAGCCGCAGCTTGGAGAGGCGGCTGAAAGGAACGCAGAGGAGACGTTTCTTTAAAAAAAAAAACAAACAAACAAACAATTATATATATATATATATATATATATATATATATATAATCGTTTTTTTTTAACGCCTGCATAGGCTGGTAGAAGCGCGGGCGGGAAGCGCTGGTAGAGGGAGTGAAGGTAGGAGAAAAGCGGAGGAGGCTGTGGGAGGCGGCGAAGGAGACGAAAAAAAAAGGAAAAAACAAAAAACAAAAACGAGAGGTGGCGTGTAGAGCTCTGCTAAACCGACGAGGGGTGGAGAGGGGCCGCGTGGAGAAAGGTTGGCTGCTGTGCAGCTGTGCGAAGGCAGAGGCGGCCGTTGGCAGGCGAAAGAGGCTGCAGGCGGCAGAAGACAGGGTGACGTGGAGAAGGCGAGGGCTGCTGGCCTTGCGGGGCCGTTGGCAGGCGAAAGAGGCCTTGCGACAGAAGCGGAAAGGCTGTAGGTCGTCGAAGAAGAGAGGCGACTGCAGAGCAGAAGAAGTGGAGGCGATGGCTGGAAACGAAGAGGAGCCGGCTACTACAAAGAGAAGGCGAGCCTGACGGCGGCTAGAGGAAGCGAAAGAAGGCGAGCAGTGAGCTGTGCATCGTGGAGGTGGTGTAGGCCGGTGCTCCTGAGGCGGTTGCTGCAGCTGGAAGCGTGGAGAGAAGGCGGCAACCCACGTGCGCCAGCGTGAAGTCCCAGCGACGAATCCGGAAGCGAAGCGGTGGAAGAAGATAAGGTTAGTGGATATTTTATTTTTTTATTTTTTTATTTAATTTTCATAATTTTTGTATTTTTTTTAAAAAAAAATAAATAGAAAAAAAAAGAAGAAAAAAATTAAATTAAAAAAAAGAAAAAAAGAGATTAAAAAAGAAAAAGAAAGGGAAAACAAAAGAATTAAGAAATTAAAAAAAAGAAAAAAAAAAGAAAAAAACCATAAAACCATAAATTTATTTTTTTTTAAAGGAGAGAGAAAAAAAAGAAAAAAGAAAAAAAGAAAACAATTTTTATTTTTGTATTTTGAAACCATTGTTCATCATTTAAATTTTTGCATAATTAAGGTAGCTTGCATTTTTTATTTTTTATTTTTTAGAATTTTTGTAAATGATGCATAATTAGTAAATTCATATTTTTTGTAATTAGGCACGAAATCTATTAGTTAAAAAAAAAACAAACAAACAAACAAAAAACCAACAAAAGGAGAAAAAAAAAACAAAAGAAATTTTTTTTTTTAAAAAAAAAATTCTTTAAATTAAGTGTTTTTTTTAGGAGTCTATTTTTTTGCATATTTTGTAATTCTTCATTTTTAATTTTTTGCATAATTAGTGTAACCTGCATTTTTTTAATTTTTCTAACTTTGTGCATAATTAGTATCTTTTTTTAGTGTGATTCATAATTTTTGTGTTAAAAAAAGTAAAAATCATAAAATCATAAAATCAAAAAAAAAACATTAAAAAAAAAACAAATAACAAAAAAATAGGGTAGATAGTTACGCCACACAGACCCATTTTTAGTTGCCTTTAGTGATTAGGTAGGTTAAATAATATATATATATATATATATATTTTACACAAAAACACAAAAACCAAAAAAAAAATTAAAACACATAAAAAAAACCCAAAAAAATTTGACCTTATGCACTTACGGTCGGGACGTCTTATAGATTCTGCCATAGGACCTAGGGCACCTTCTCGAGTACCTACGCAAGAAAGTGGGACCCAATCGGTAGGCAATTTGGCAGATATTGCTGAAACCCTTTCGGAATCCCAATCCGATACCCTTTCCTCTAGAACAACTAGTTCATTGTCCATGGACAATCTAGTGCCGACAAATAGTCATCCTGTAGCCCCAAATAGGACACCCTCAAGATCCTTTAATCCATTTGAAGCCGACACCATGGGGTTAACACTCAATGTGAGACTCCAATATGTCTACACAAATGCTCAAGGAGCTGAGATCTTTAGGGACCCACAACAACGGTATCTTGTTAAGATAGCCGACATATTCTCAGAACTTGAAAGAGCACCTCTAGTCAATGACCAGGGTAACATGTACATGGGTGGAGATGGTGTTCGCTACGAAGTCACCTACCATCCAGAAAAGGTAGACAAATTAGGGGAGCTCTCTAAAACCGAGTTCTTAGACTTATCAGAACTTTCCAGAGCAAGGGTGTCTAGAGATGATTGGCTCATCAAGCCGGACATGCCTGGACCATCCAATGCCCAATCCTCAAAGCCATCCATAGATGATTTACTTCTTGTAGATCTAAATTTGGAAAGGGATAGGAAAGGCAAGAGTAAACTGGATCAGGGGACTGAAAGCCAATGGGAGTTTGTACGACAAATTCCTGTGACAAAGGTCTTACAGGATGACCCACTTCAAGAGGTCTATAAGGACTCATTAGAGGGATATTATGCCACGACTAAATTGCCACAGCTAGATCTTCCTCTAGCTCATGTGGTGGTAGTTGAGAAGCGTGCAGGACACATGAACAGAATAATTGATAAATGGGCCAATGAATACCGAACCTTAGATTGGAAGGAGATTCGGGAACTCACGTGGAAAGGACAACCATTATTCATGGAAGTGTTATCAACAAATACAGCCAAACCAGGAGAGACAGCCTTTCTTGGAGAAACTGTTGCTCCTCCCCTACGAGAGTTCACTAGAGAGGGACCTTCAACATCTAAGTGGACCACTGCTAGTAGCCCAACTCTAGCACCAAGATATCGTCCTACACCAAATGTGCGACCTCAGGTCACACCACACCAACATCTTTCTCACTATAACAATCGGAGGATAGGGGAGCCAACTCGGCCTCCCATAAATGCACCTCCTGAAATGAGGGTGACAAGATCTTTGGAGGGGTTTGGTGAGGCTGGTAATAGGGTACCCACACCAATTTTGGAAACATATGGACCATCTTTCCAACGAGAGGAACAATTCCCACTAAGAGCGAGAGGCCGTAATAGGCCCTATGATGAGTATTCAAGACAAGTAAGACCATCAACTCTTCAGAAACTGGTAAAGAAGTATGAAGGGTCGGGAGATCCATACGATCATGTAGCAGCTTTTAGGCAAGCAGTTCGAGCTGAGCAAGTTGCTGATAAGCATACTCAAATTGAAGGATTTGGACTCACTCTTGAAGGAAAAGCCCTTGCTTGGTTTCAGGCATTAGAAGCTTCAGACAAAACTTCTTTACGAATTTTGGAAGAGAGATTCATTGCTGCTTTTTCTTTGATGGGAATTCAACATGACACGGTAGCACACATCTACTCTTTCAAGCAAGGAGAGAATGAGAGTGTTAGAGACTGTGTAAATAGAATGAAGCAGTACATTAATCGTTGCCCAGAAGATGAGAAGCCCGCCCAAAGTCGATTAATTTCTCTCTTCTTAAAAGGCCTTAAAAATTCGACACTGCATACACATCTCTATGCAAAGAAGCATACAAGTTTCAATGAGTGTTGCCATGATGCTATGGATTTCACCGATAACTTCAAGTTCCAAGATGGTTCTGGCCCTGAGGTGAAACCTAGAAATCAATGGGGTGATGACCAAAGTTCAGGGTCTAGCGCGCTAGAAAATCCCGACCAGATAGCTAACCTAGTACTAAGGAGATTGGGACAGACCTATCGTCCACCCATGCAGCCACAACAACAGCAGCAGAGAATGAGGAGTATACTTCCTACAGGTCCTCATCTTTGTGGAGCATGTGGCGGTGACCATAAAACAGAGGACTGTAATACCTTTTCTCCTCTAGTCACAAACCAACCCACAAAGAAGTGGTGCCAAGCCTGTGCATGGAACTTTACTCATACCACACAGGAATGTACTCGCATTGCGAGAATGAGACAGGAACGTGAGCAGCCGAGGGGTGGAGTGGCTCCACAAATGTATCAACAGTATACTAGTTTTGAACGTAAGCCACCGATGACACAAGAACAAGCACGACCTGTTCTTGGTGCTCAACCTCCTGCTCCAGGGACTGCTCCTGTGAGGGTTGTCGACTATGACAATTCAAATATGTGTAGAGACTTGGTAAACCCAGGCTATGTGGAAGAAGAATACGCATCATATTCATCCAAGGATAATCTCTTTGAAAATCCCGCATACCCAAGCCAAGCACTGGACGTTCAACCAGGGGAACAAAACTCTTTAATGTTGCTAGGCGGCTACCAACCTAGGACTCCAGGCCCCTCAGGTCAATGGCAGCCAAGGAAAGTAGAGGCCAAACCAATGGGCCCCTGTTATTATGAGTGCGGAGAACCCCATTGGGCTCGTGATTGTCCACATCGCTCAAGGCAAGCATCTCGATCCAATACAACAGTACAACAGTTTCCACCAATTGAAAGATATTGTCTAGGGTGTTGTGTAGAACACTTCCCAAAAGACTGTCTGCTGAAACCACATGAGGAAGGTACCTCTCAACCAAAGGTTTCACTCAACCTTGTAGGCACAGTTCCATCGCCACCTTCATCTGAGAATGATGATGTCGTGCCACTTAGAGTCATGACTAGATCACAGACACGGAATGCAGAAATGCAAACTGATGAGACACCTCGAACTAGGGATGCAAAGACAAATCTAGTGGACAAGACCCTACAGTCCAATAGAAAAAAGACCACTAGGAGGAAGAAGAACCGAAACAAACAAACTAAAAGTACATCCACTAGTTCTCAGGAGACCTCTAAACAAAACATGAGGGATAAAACTTTTACTTCCCAAGAAGTGCATGAGGAACATCAACCTCAACCTGGGCCTAGTGCTAAACAAGATGAGGCTAGTACGACTGAGGATAGTTCTGGGGGTTCTGTTTTTGTGGATAAAGTAAATGAGACTCTAGAGGCCATCATTGATGCTCATAGAAGTCGCATTGCAGCTTTATCTGAGCTACCCAAAAAGCTTCAAGAATACCCAAACCCTCGTGAGGAGAAGATCAATTTAGCTGTACATCAGCAACTCATTAGGGAAGCTCAGTCAATACTTGAGGGACCACCACCACCTATTCCTCGGGGCCCAACCTCTCTTAAGCCAACATTAGAAACTATACCGGAAGTGTCATCAAGTCGGGAAATGAAAAGTGAGCTCATTTCACAAGCTCAGAGCGAAAGGTCTGCACCAATTGACACTCCATTGAACGAAGAAAATCTGTCACCACCTAGCCTTGTCTTCCCATGCAATGATGAAGTTATTGATGCTAATGAGGACATGGCAAATGAGATGTGGGCTGCAGTTCACGAGAAAGTTCATGAGCACATGTCTTCTGTTAGTTCGCCTCCATTCTCTGAGGTGGATTTTACCAGAGGCACGGAAAACAAATTTAGACATCCAAGCATTCAGGAGGAAGTTCAAACAATTGTTTCTCCTAGAAGTAAGCATACAATGAAAACCTTACCATCATATCTGGGAGAATATGAGAACTGTTCTCAAACCTTGAAGATACCCTCCATGCATAAAAGGTTGACAAAGGAGAAAGATATGAGTATGGTGCAGGCTATTTTGTCAGCACCAGTGGCTTGTACCTTACCTTTGCTTGATTTGATAAAAAGTCGACCTGAGTTGTGGAATGATATTGCCACATGTTTGTCAGAGCAGGTATTGCTACAAAAGGGTCACCATGAGTGTACTATACACTCTGAAACAAAGCATGTAATGCCAGTTCCTATCAACAAAGTAGGAAAATTTTGTGAAGACGATCAGGGAAATGCTACCCTTCCATTAGAAGTGCGAAAAGTATCTTCAACTGCAATACTTGATAGTGGAGCAGGAGTGGGCATTGTGACAAGGTCCATTTGGGAAAAGTGGGGCAAACCAGCTATTAGGAGTACCAGGATGCGCTTGCAGCTAGCAGATGGAAGCTTAGAACATCCCCTTGGGCTGCTTGAGAACATATTGGTCACCACATGTGGGATTGAATATGAGCATACCTTTGCAGTAGTGGATTTTGGAAAGCATCCAAACTATGAAGTGATATTGGGTAGACCATTCATGCGACAGTTTCAAATGATTCAAGATTGGGGATACAATTACTTGTACCTCCGACATGATTCTGTCATCACAAGGGTCAACCTAAGGAATCACTCATATCGTGATGTAACAAGGTCTCCAATAGATGAGTTTGATTCTGCTTCATCTGAGGGCTCAAGAGTTACATTGTCAGATGGGCGAGAAGATCTATGGATGTGTGGAACCTCATGTAGGGATTTCAACACTGAGAGACTTAAGGGTAATCGAAGTGTATCAGACGAGGCATACATTCCACAACCCTTCCCTGAGCATTTAATTGATCCATTAGAATGGAGTCATGTCCTTGCAACATTATCGACCTGTGCTTTACCGAAGCCAATTCAATTCTGTGACTCAGATGGATATGATATTGTTCCTATACGAATGGTACAACCACATAACCTTCGAGATGATTTGTACTATAGGGATACATCCAAAACAACAGCTATGCATGTCGAGGAAGTCTCAGTTGAGAATTTAACACTCAAATTTGTTAATGATGCTGATAAGAAAGAGACACAAGCTCCAAAACAAATGATGTGGATAATTGATGAGTACTCAAGTGAGGGCCAGGCTGGCATGTTCCAACTACTCTAGTTGCTGCTCAAAGAAGGCCGGGCAAGAAGGAATTATCAATGTGGCTACCCAAAGATGCGTACAAACTTGTACCATCTAGTCCAGTTGCTAAGCCTCTTAAGAAGCACATCATTTCCAAGCCCAAACCTCGGATTGTTACTCGATGGGTCCCAAAACGGGTTCTTAAAGCACAAGGCTATTATGAGGGTGCAATAGCAATTTGGCTTCCAAAATGCCATGCTTTGGTAGGGGTAAGAGAGTGTTTCAAAAAGGTTCCAAGAGCCTCCCTTAATTTTCCATATCAGTGGGTACAAAAGAAATCAACACAAACTCTTCAAGAAAGGAAAGGTGGCTGTGATAGCACCTACATATCTACTTGTGTTGATCTTCCTAAAACATGTATTGAAACACCTGTTGTCTCGATTTCTCCTTGTTACATAATTCAACCATCAACTGGTGTACTTAAGACCCATCCAACTTCACATGGGTCTCATTTGAGCATAGATTCTAGCATTTCAATGCCTAAATCCTCTTATCTTGCTCAAATTCCTCGACAATTGATAAAATTCCCACCCAAGAAGGACATACCTAAAACCAAAGATAAGGCATTAGCACTTCAAATGAAGCTCTTTGGTAGATCAATGTTTGAATAGTGTGGTGCCTTACGCCTTTAAAGGATTATGTTCTTTTTGAGATAATCTCCACCACCAGCGCAAGGGTAAGTTCAACGACTCCACAATAAGATCGACAAGCCAGGGCACTTTTCTCCCATTGGGTTGTTTCCCCTCGGCTATATTCGGTGATTGGCACCACTAACAAATTTTATTCCTTTGTTTTCCTTTTTGTTAATAAAACTTTTTGCAGAGGTCTCAGCTTAAAAAGAGCATCAAACACGCCCCTACAGTCCACCTACCGTGCACACAAATTAGGAAGGGGGGAGACATGCTACGCCTATCAAGATCAAGGAAGAGCAATCTGCACAAAATCAGCAATTAATCAAGGCAAACGAACAACATCAACAGGGCACTACAACAGGTGTATGCAACTCTTAATCTTTATTTCTTTAAGTGCTTTTATCTTTCGAATATATGGTTCGGTACACAATGTTGGCTAGTTTAAGTTTTTGATTAGTTGTTAAAATATGGTGAGTGAATTCTAGAGTCTTAGAAGACTTAGGAAAAGATATTTCTATCTAAAGACAGTGTAGGATATATACCAATGGAGTATGCCAAGTACTTATGTTTTCAAGGTATATTAGTTATCCTTAGTGGTAGCTACCTCTTAGATATGAGCTAGGTGCTAGGAGTAATAAAAATTTACAAAAATGTGCCCTAAAAAATATATATCCAAAATAAATTGAGACAGGAAGTGTCTACTGCCATGTGAAATGCTTGGTAGGACCTGGGGTTGTCTTAGCACCTTGGGGCCGATGCCTTGGTTTCCATGGGGTGAACACTGATGTCTAAAAACTTCAGAAGAAGACCTTTGAGGAATCTATCGCCTTGATAGATGTTGGTAGGACTCGGGGGTACACTATGGGCCCTCGAGACCGATGCCCTCATCTTCATGGGGTACTCCTTAGGTCATAAAAGAAAGAAAAAGGGTCTGTCGCCCTTGGGATACTTAGCGGTCTTTAGATTCTCTTGGCAGAGGTCTCTTGGCCATTGCTTGGGTCTCTTTGGGATAGAACCTTAATCTTTATCACCTTCTACACACACATTAAAAAAAAAAAAAGAGAAAGAAAAAAAGAAAAAAAAAAGGAGTTCCAATCACCTGTGCTCATATTTAGGAGTAGGTTTGCCACTTAGGAATAACTTACATACTTGTAGGACATTGAGACTGCGGTCATAACCGGCGGTGTACAAAGCACACTTGCCTTTGCATAGCATTATCTACTACTTAAGTCTCACTTTGACCAGTCTTTACTCACCTATTTTAGTACTCATTAAAACTTTAATCAGCCTTGCACTTGTATGCTCACGTGTGAAATCATCATTGCTGATTTTTCTTTTCTTTTCTTTTCTTTTTCTTTTTCAATAAAAGACTTCAATGTATCAATTGTTTTTTGTTGCAGCTCTTGCTACTACCGCGCTCGAGGACGTGCGCAAAATAGGAAGGGGGGAGTGTTGCATGCAAATGAAGATCAATACAAGGATGCAACAAAAAAGATACTTAGGGCTCTTGTAAAGAGTTCCACTTTGTAGATGTATGTCGGAGAGGGCTTCACAATAATCCCACATGGGAACTTTTGAGAGTTCTAGAATTTTTGTATAAAAGGTGGCTCATTTGAGAGCATGGACACATTGGGCAAACTCATGTTTGAGCTCTCTTGAGACTAGCTCTCCCTCTTCTTCCATAGAGGTGCAAGCTCTTCTCACTCCCCATCAACATTGTTCTAAGTTCTATTCTTTTGTTAATTCAATGCAATGAGTGATGTTTGTCTCTCTTCTCATGTCTATTCTCTAGTATGCATGTTTCTTTGTTGATAGCTTCAAGGTTTGTGTGCATGCTAGGGAGTAAGATCTTGAGAATGAAGGATGCTTTGAGCTTGTGTATGCAATAGCTTAGCTTTCTTCTTGTTTGGATGTATGGATGAGTGGAATGTGGAGTTGAGTGAGCAATAGCAAGATTGAGCTTGAGTGTGTGTTGAGTCTATGTCATTAGTAGTAGTTTTCTTAGCATTCTCTCCATCAAATGGATAAGCTTTTGTGCACCGGTACGGGTTGAATCCCTAGCTCCGAAAGGGATGCAAATCCCATTGGATTGAGCTAAGTGTGGATCATACTACTCTTGCTACAAGTGAGAGAGTTTTTCCGTCTCTCCATTGCCAAGAGAATCTAAAGACCGCTAAGTATCTCAAGGGCGACAGACCCTTTTTCTTTCTGTTATGACCTAAGGAGTACCCCTTGAAGATGAAAGCATCGGTCTTGAGGGCCCATAGTGTACCCCCGAGTCCTACCAACATCTATCAAGGCGATAGATTCCTCAAAGTTCTTCTTCTGAAGTTTTTAGACATCAGTGTTCACCCCATGGAAACCAAGGCATCGGCCCCAAGGTGCTAAGACAACCTCAGGTCCTACCAAGCATTTCACATGGCGGTAGACACTTCCTGTCTCAATTTATTTTGGATATATATTTATTAAGGCACATTTTCGTAAATTTTTATTACTCCTAGCACCTAGCTCATATCTAAGAGGTAGCTACCACTAAGGATAACTAATATACCTTGAAAACATAAGTACTTGGCATACTCCATTGGTATATATCCTACACTGTCTTTAAATAGAAATATCTTTTACTAAGTCTTCTAAGACTCTAGAACTCACTCACCATATTTTAACAACTAATCAAAAACTAAAACCAGCCAATATTGTGTGAACATGCAAACCATATATTCGAAAGATAAGAGCACAAAAAGAAGTAGAGATTAAGATTTGAATACACCTGTTGTAGTGCTCTGTTGATGTTGTTCGTTTGCGATGAGGCATTGCTGATTTTGGTGCAGATTGCTCCTCCTTGATCTTTGTAGGCGTAGCATGTCTCCCCCCTTCCTAATTTGTGTGCAAGGTAGGTGGACTATTGGGGCATGTTTGATGCTTTTGTTTTAGCGAAGATCTCTGCAAAAGGTTTATTAACAAACAAGAAAAGAAAAGAAAAAAAATAAAATTTGCCATTGGTGCCAAACACCGAATATAGCCGAGGGAAAAAAAACCCAATGGGAGAAAAGTGCCCTGGCTTGTCGATCTTATTGTGGAGTCGATGTGCTTACCCTTGCGCTGGTGGTGGATCCGTGTCCTCGTCTGCTGGAAAGATGGTATCAATTTCCTCAGGATGCAGAGACAACCCCTCACAAAAACCTGCCGCTGGAGAAGGTGGTAGAGGAAGGAGTGCTTCCTCACTAAAGTATGGCATTGGTTCTATGGGAAGGTTAATCACACAGTTTCGATTTTGGAACTGTGCAATGTAGGTACTCATATTGATCCAATATTGACATGTGGGGGCTTAGGGAAGGAGGGCTTGCAAGATCGGTGGTTGCAAGTCATTTAGGCTTGTATCCCTCCATTGTTGTGCTTGAACCTCCTCAGGTAATCGTCGTTGATTTGGTCCCCTCTCTGGTATTCTCACATTAAGAAGATTATGGCGTTGGGGTGTAACTCCCACAATTTGCTTCATTAAGCCCGTGCCATATCGTCTAAAGTAAGAGCGGCATATCCAACAAATATGTGAAGCTTCTTCTAATACAAGCCGTGCACACTCTTGACAATGTGGAAATGGGTGATGCTGTTGATAGAATAATGTGACAAAGTGATGCCCACAGCAACTTTCACCTAAGGGAGCATAGAAGTACCTAGAATGTGTTTGAAATGGAGGAGCACTATAACCCCCGCGATGATCTGGTCGAGTACTATCAGGGTCAATGCATGGTGGACATGTATCACGCCAAATATCCATCAGGAGTTATCTGGACGTAGAACAATGAAATTTAGAACACTCATATCCATCATGACAATTCCAATCAAAAACAAGATTATCTCAAAGAAAACACATCTTCTAAAGGAATAAGGAACTACATTATTCAAACATTGATTTACCAAAAAGCTTTAATTGTAGTGTTAATGCCTTATTTTTAGTTTTTGGTATATCCTTTTTAAGAGGTGGACACTTTAGCAATTGTCTTGGAATTTGAGCAAGATAAGAAGATTTAGGCATTGAAATGCTAGAATCTATGCTCAAATGAGACACATTTGGACTCGTCGTAGGTACACAAGTTGATGGTTGAATTGTGTTACAAGGAGAAATCGGGACAACCGGTGTTTCAATACATGTTTTAGGAAGATCAACACAAGTAGTTTTGTAGGTGCTATCACAGCCACCTTTCCTTTCTTGAAGATTTTGTGTTGATTTCTTTTGCACCCACTGATATGGACAATCAAGGGTGGCTTTTGGAATCTTTCTGAAACACTCTTTTACCCCTGTCAAAGCATGGCATTTTGGAAGCCAAATTGCTGTTGCACCCTCATAATAGCCTTGTGCTGTGAGAACATGTTTTGGGACCCATCGAGTAACAATTCGAGGCTTAGGCTTGGAAATGATGTGCTTCTTAAGAGGCTTAGCAACTGGACTAGATGGTACAAGTTTGTACGCATCTTTGGGTAGCCACATTGAGAATTCCTTCTTACCTGGCCTTCTTTGAGCAGCAACTAGAGTAGTTGGAACATACCAGCCATGGCCCTCACTTGAGTACTCATCAATTATCCACATCATTTTTTTTGGAGCTTCAAGAGCAGATGTTGATTGTGGGTCGGGTAAGGTAGAAACATTACCCCTTTGACACGATAAAGCTCGTGGTGTAGCAGATCCCAAGATGCAATCAGAATCAATTTGCAACTTGTATTGTCTATTCTTCCAATCTAATGAGCAATTGGTAGCACTTAACCACGATCTACCGAGAACAACCTCTACTACTGCCTTGGACTTACGTGCCACATAAAAGGACACTGACATCTGGTGATCCTAAATGGTCATCATAATGACACATTTTCCCTCTATAGGGTTATCTTCTCCAGAGAAGCTTCGTAGGTCCACAGGAATTTGCACAAGTGGTGGTTGACCCAAGGCTATCCAGGTGTTAAACGAGAGAACATTATAATCTGCACCAGAGTCAATTAGGGCAGAGACAAAGTAGGTAGTCTCATGAAGATGAAGTCCCACTTGAATATTGAATGGTTCGACATATGGCTCATCAGTAGCCAACTGTATGGCTAACATAGAAGCTTTGCGACGCTCCTTGGTTTTTGCAACTCTAGCTTTAGCCTCCTCTTGAGCCTGACGTTTAAGTAGGTCAAGTGCTTTTTTCCGTGTTTGTGCAGCATGCATCTGTTGAAGCATGGCTTCAGTTAATGGTTCATTGTACTTCTTGAGACGACTTCCATTAATGAAGTTAGGCATTTGCTCACATTCTAGTGTCTCTAAACGCACTGCACCACTTGGGGTAAGCTCATTAATCACAAACGGTCCTAAGCCACGTTTTTTGAGCTTTCTCTTATGCTTCTTAAGTGTGTATAAGAGCACCAGGTCTCCTTTTTTGAATCGGCCAGTTGTTACATTTCTATCATACCATTGCTTTTGTCTCCTCTTCTCAGCATACATCCCCATTACCGCTAATAAGCGGGTTTCATCAAGCTTTTCCAATTCGTCAATGCGTTGTGAAAGCTCATGACCAGTCCAATCCAATTGTTTAGCTACTCGTAGAGTAGGTACAAGAAATTCAATGGGAAGAATTGCATCTAGCCCAAAAGCAAGTTCAAATGGGGTTGTGCCCACAGATGTTTTATAGGCTGTCCTATATGCCCAGAGAACTGAGTGCAACTTTTGCTCCCAATCAGTCCTATGTCCCTCAACAATCTTTGTGAGTGCTGTGCAGAGAATCTTATTAGTACTCTCGGCTTGTCCGTTGGTCTGGGGATGATAGGGTGCAGAACGCTTGTGAATTACCATAAATTCTTGAAGCAAAAATTCTATGACTTCATTTACAAAGTGTACACCTTGATCACTAACGATCTCAATTGGTAAGCCATAGCGTGTAAACACGTACTCATACAAGAACTTAGCTATGGTTCTGGCATCATTTTTGACTGTTGCCTTTGCCTCTACCCATTTAGTCAAATAGTCGGTTGCGACTATAATATATTCTGCATGCGTGTTACGAGCTGGAGGTTTAATGGGACCGACAAAATCAATACCCCATTTAGCAAAAGCACGTGTGCTTAACATAGGCCGCAATGGCATGTTATCCTTTGTGATGGGAGGTTTGGTCCTTTGACAATAAAGCCTAAATCAGTTCGTGAAGTTCATGGGTTCTTAAGGATCACAGGATGGTACAAGATGTTAATCAAAGATTATGCCTTGGCAGAAGCACCCTTGACATAACTTCTGCCCCAATCTTGAAACTTCCTAGCAAAATTTGGTGGCTGCCAATCCATCAAAATAGTTTTGATCAGCTCAAGGCCATTATTACTTCTGCCCCAGTCCTGAAACTTCCTGATTTTACCCAGGAGTTTGAAGTGGTTACTGATGCCAGCAGTCTAGCACTTGGTGGTGTCTTAGGCCAAGAATGAAGACTAGTTGCTTATACTTCCCGCAAGCTAAAGCAATATGAAGAAAATTATGCCACCCATGATTTGGAGCTCTTAGCAGTTGTTCATTGCCTCAAATTATGGATACATTATCTCTTGGGGGGGCAAGTTCCAGCTTGTAACTGACCACAAAAGTCTGAAGTGGATCTTCACCCAGCCTAACCTCAACATTTGGCAAAGGAGATGGATTGAAATCCTACAAGAATATGACTTCGACATCCAATTCGGCCCTGGGGGAAAGATAATGTGGTAGTAGATGTACTTAGCCGCAAATCTTTCTTAAGTGCAATTTTGATGCTAAATGATCCCATACTGGTCAAGGTGAAAGAAGTCTCATCTCATGATCTAGATTATCAGAAGATGGTGAAGTTAGTAGAAGAAGGGGGTAATTCAAAGAAGGAGAAGAATCTAATTTAAGGATACTCCACTCATAAGGGAAGCCTCTACTTCAATCACAGGCTTTGTATCCCTAGGGATCATGCTTTAAAGAAACTAATCCTCCTTGAAGCTCATGATAGTCCCGCTGCAGGGCACCTAGGCTATGCGAAAACATTAAATTCCTTGAGGAACTTTCATTGGGCAGGCCATGTCTTTCGGTACTTAAAGCAATGTCTCTCATGCCAAAGGATCAAAGCTGAGAGGGTCAAGATGCCTGGGAAACTTCAACCCTTAGAAATTTCCCAAATGAAGTGGGAGTGCATTAGTATGGATTTTGTCACAAGTCTCCCCACAAGGAGGATATGACTCCATTTTGGTAGCAGTGGACTTGCTTACCAAAGTAGCTCATCTTATACCAGCAAAGAAGACCTTCAAAGCATCTGATGTTGCTCGATTGTTCATGAAGGAAGTCTTCAAACTTTATGGTCTCCCAAAGAGGATAGTAAATGACCGAGATTCTGACTTCACTTCAAAGTTTTGGCAGACCTTATTTCAAGCCTTGGACACTCAACTTTGCTTTAGCATAGCTTATCATCTAAAGACCGTTGGTGGCCAGATTGAGAGATTCAATCAAGTAATTGAAGACATTCTCAGAGCATATTGTGGACACGAACCAAGAAGATGGATTCGATACCTTCCTCTGGTAGAATTTGCCTACAATACATCTTATCATCAGAGCATAGGAATGTCACCATTCAAAGCACTCTATGGCAAGAATGCTTATCTCCTCTAAATTTCTCTGATCCAACCATAAGAGTTGAGGCATCCAGGAAAATTTGTGAAGAGATGGAGGAACGGACCAAGGCAATCCAAACGGATATTAAAGCTGCTCAAGATGGGCAAAAGCATTATGCTGACACCAAGAGGTCTGAAAGAATCTTCAAGGAAGGAGACAAAGTTCTTCTATATGAGTGCAACCCAAAAAAAGTTCTCTATCACTTGGCAAATATAAGAAGCTCAGCCCTAGGTATTGTGGTCCCTATACAGTTATCAAGTGTCTAGGTAAAAGTGCTTATAAACTCTAGCTCCCAGCCCATATCAAAATCCACAATGTATTTCATGCAAGTTTGTTAAAGCCTTATGTACCCAGTCTCGATCATATTCTTGATGATGACCAAGTTGTAATCCCTACTACAGGCGAGTACAATCATAGATTCTAGAGAAAGGTAACTCCATAATAGAACTCTTGTAGAACATCTAGTATAGTGGAAAGATTACCCTGAAGAGGATGCAATTTGGGAAAATAAAGCTACACTCTTAAAGGATTATCCCCAATTCATGAGATGAGGACATCTCCATGTCTTTAAGGGGGGTAGGATGTAACATACCTATCTTCATTAATAAACAAATGTCCTCGTAATAGATGAATTTATAAGTTTTTATGGTGTAAAAATCAGTGATTTTATTAAATGAGCCATTTCTACTTAGAATCTTCAAATTTCGAGTCCAAATTTGGAATCTGCACACAATTTTTCCCTAATATAGGATTTTACAACATCTAAAACGGAGACCGGATCAAGCTTATACGTGAATTTTAGTTATTTTGACTCAAAAAAAATGACGACCTTTAAACCTTAATAAATGCATGACTAGGCATCCGATTGATGGACGGTCTACACCCCAACGACCAGGGGAACATCCCGGACATTTTCATTGAAAAACCATTTTCGCCCCCCTAGACGCTCCGGCACGCAAATCAAGGCCAATGCCCCAAATTTGGGGACCCCACCCCAAAAAAGACCGTACATACTCACCAGTGTGCCCGTACAATGACTGTGTAAGGACCAAAGGCCGATCACCCATTGTATGGTCCACACGTACTGCCGCATGGACATCCATTCTACCTCTGACCAAAAGGGTACATGCGTACCACACCTTTGCATGTGTGCACCACCACTATACCTTTCCCCAGACCCATGCAGACCACTGGCCAGTACACTTTGATGGCACACCGTTCTTTCAGTCACACTCTGCTTAGTACCCCCACCTACACCCTGCAGCTATATAAACCCCCGGGTACTCCATGGCTAGCAACCCTTTGCGTAGAGTACACCCTACACAAGGCCGTACCACCAAGCTGTACCACCACTCTGGGCGTGCATACTATACTTGATGTACCTGCAACCGTCCCTTGCAGCCTTCCTCTCAGCACCCCCTAATCAACCAACTCTTAGATATGCCCATTTTTAGTCACCCCACCCTTGTGAGGAGAGGGTGCCCTTAAATCTTCTCCCCCCCCGCCCCCCGTGTGAAGAGACTTATAGTAGCCCTCACCCCTTCAAGTGAAACATTTTTGCCTTTAGGACATCTCACAACCCCCCCTATTTGCGTAAACTTTAGCAAGAGGTTTTTGAGCTTAGAGAAGGTTTGCACGCTACAGGTTTTTGCTCATAGAGTGAGCAAACGATCTTGGAATTGAGATCCAACTTAAGCACTATGATCACAACATCGAGCACTATGAGGAGGTGATCAAGATGGCCCCATCCCATAAATGCCAAAATGTCAGCTCGGGAGAAGCACGCAACAATGAGATTAGAGAAGATGCTTCTAATGCGGCTCCAACCCTCCCGTTTGCAAGCTCCACAAGGGAACGGTGGCTAGGTTAGCTTGGTTATCATTTGAAAAGAGTTTTAAATTATTCTTTAATATTAATGTCAATAAATCAAGAAAGAAGATGCAAATTTTTCCAATCAAAAATGTTAGAAATTCTATGAAGCTACTATTTGAAGTGATGTATTTTCAATCAATGATTTGTATTGAAATTTCTATCTTTAAGAGAAAGAGTACAGCTATTTTTTTTCTCCTAGCTGCGATGCTAACTCCGTTTCCATACTTGTGTAGCCAAGCGGCGTTGTTAGTAAAGCCCGGATCGGCCCATGGTATCCCTCATTCCATTGGGAGAATGAGGTTCACCGATTAAGGCGAGTGATTATGATGCTGTCTAGTTTTGAGGGCCCAGGCTACTGCGGTGAATAAGCCCACCCTAGCACGTAGACATCCCTCTGAGGGGTGGGAGAATTGAGCAACGAAGCCTGAGGGGGCAACAAGCTGTCTTGAGTCCTCGCTAGGGCCGACGATGAGGTGTACGATCCCGTAGGGTTTTGCCCAGTCTGTAGAGGCTGGAAGGCCGAATCCTAGATCATCAATAGTATAAAGGAAAAGAATAAGAGAGCCAGTTTGGCTTGTATGGAGTTGATTCTTGTATAAACTTTTTTTCTATAAATCTTGTCTTTGGCATTATTATATTGTGGAAAGAGGCTATTTTAATGAACCTTGTGGTGAAAGGGTCTTAATTAAGAAACATGTTTATTTATGTCAAACAATGTGGTAGGATTAATTAGAAAACAAATTGACGCGTGAGGAGGGTGGAAAGTGGGAGGATGGAATGCCGCGAGATGGCACCATCCTATGGACGGGTGGACCCGATTAATCGGGTAACTTTCAACAGATTAAGTGAAAGCCCTATGCTAAATAAATAGGTTCTCGGGAAACTCTATTCTAGAAGACTAGGCTAGCGGCTGTGCCTTGCATGGATGAGGAAAAAAGCATTGTCTCTCTAGGAATCAAGATTAGTAGTTGCCCGAATTATGATCAATTACCCTATGGGTGATTTGATTTATAGAAGACCTCGCTCCCCCTGTGAGAGAGGACTAGGTCTTACCTACAAATCGTATCCTTGAATCTCTGCATTGTCAAGGTGTCGACGAGTAGGAAATTTTCTCCAAGTTAAGACTTAGTAGACTATCTTAAGTGTTTCCCCTATTTTGGAAGGGGGGAACCTTACATCATCAATTCAGGAATAGATTTATGATGAAAACCCAAAACAATGTCTCGTGATTTTCTTTCTTGACCTGTACATAAAAAATTACATAATGTCAAATATGAAAAAGTTTTGTGAGATAAAGGTAAGTAGGCTTACCTCAAATGAACCAAGCCACCAAATATGTGATTTGGATTGCACACTGAAATATTTAGGGTTATCATCCTTGATGCATTTATTGAGTGCTCTATTCATCAATGTTATTAATACTCTTTCCACCTTTTTCTCTTTGATTATCTCACGTTCATCTAGCTTGATGACAAATTTACGCACACCTTGTGTCTCCTCATAAGATATGTCATAGAACTCCACCATTATGGGATCCCAGTGCCCCCTCCGTGCATCGGCGGATTCCTGATTGTTGGCAGCGGAAGCAGCTCCCTCTTGTGCGGGGTAGGGTTTCCCACTCGGGGCCTTGCCCTCGAATGTCCGGGCATGAGACTAAGTTGGTGGTCATTCCGAAAACCGAAACCGAGAAAATTTCCCATGCCCGGAAAACAGGGACGATTCCACCATTTTGAATTTCTTAACGAATTTTTCTAACGAGGTCAAGATACTGAACTAACCTTCATCTGATTAAACCAGATAGAAGGAATACTATTACAGACTTATCTTGAAAGAATCAATGCTTTTTTCCTAATTGAATCAGGCACAACCGCCGTTGATCTATTCATTTTTGAGAAGTCTTCAGGTTATTATTTAACTATTCGAGTTCTAAGCGTATTCCTATTAATCAATTTTACTATTAAAACTCTACTGATTCCAGCCTAATCTGGCCCATGGGTTTTAGCCACTGCCCAACCACTGGAATTGGTAGAACCAGACAAGTACTCACTCACCCATAATTGAATGCCTTTCTTAACTTTTGCTTTAGAATATAGATACGCACACACTCCTCTTTAAACTTTAACTTATAAAACAATCCATTGACAAACAATTATTGGTTACAGATGTCATAACTCAAAATTTCCATTCAATCCTTGTTTCTCACAAAACAGTATCACTCTAGACTCTCCGTTGAGACTAGCAGGTCAGCAATGAGATCCAATAACAGATTACAATAATTTTCTCATCACCTCATCATACATATATATATCTTCCACGACATACGCATGGGTGTCCTAAGCACTGTGAGTCCGTGCATTGCCTGGTCAGAACCCTCCAGGATCCTCCTTAGGTGTCCTGGCACTTCACTTAGGGACCACTTCATCGGCCCTCGCCCATCGTACCTGTAAGATCCCTGACCCCACTACGCAATGAATTTGGGGGTGCTGCTATCAGCGGAAGTAGCACTTCTTGCATGGGGCGGGGTCCCACACTCGGGGCCTCGCCCCCATGGATATCCAGATAAGAGACTAATCCATCGGTTAACTCGAAAAAACTTCCCATGCCCAGAAAGCACGGGCGATTCCTCCAGGATAACTTTTCTCTAACATAGTCAAAAGCCTGAACTAACTGAATTGATCTGACCGAACCCGTAAGTTCCATAATCAGATCAGGGAAAAGATTGTACTTGGATCATAGAGACCAACTCTTGAGAGGCACAGCCGTTGATTCTTTTCCATAGAATAATTTTTATCTAGGATTTACCTCATCTACTATCGTACTATACAGAAATTGAGTCTCGATTTACGGATCCATCAGTCTAGTTAGGCAACCACCCAACCACTGTAGTGATGGGATCCAATTAGGAATTTGGTTAGGTTTTCTCCCGGGTACCAAGGAAAAAAGTTCCCAGGCCCCTTAGCCAGGTACTCATGCAAACATAAAACTAGTCACACCACTTACACACCCAAGATGAACTTGCCTTTTTCACAGATTCAACAATCTTTAAAACAATGGTTTAATGAAACCATAGAGTTACTGATCATAATCCTCTAATTATTCATATGAATCCTAATTTCTAATTCTTTCCTTAATAGGTGTACCTATGGCATCATTGGCAACCAGAACGCTCACCACCTGTTCACTCAGGGGCCTTTTTTATAGTTCCTAGCTCATAGTACATTTGAAAGAGACATGGACTCATCTGTTGAGGACCAACAAGGTCAATCAACCAGATCCATGCCCGAATTTAGAAAAACAACTCTTACCCCTTGTTCCAATATCTTCCCCGATGTACTCGTGGGTATCTTCGACGATGTACTCCAATATCTTCCCCGATGTACTCGTGGGTATCTTTGACGACCGAGAGCCCGAGCACCGTATGGTCAGCATCCTCTAGGCTCCTTCACAGGTCACCTAGCACTTCACTCATAGGCCGCTTCCTTGGTCCCTCATCCACTGTACCGGAAGCTCACCATTTAATCAAATCGAGGCTGGTCAAGACCTGGGCCGACCTTGCTACGTGAGACGTCCTCCGATGAATCTCCATCAGCAGCAGTTGCAACTTTAACAGATAGGTCTCCATGACCTCATTCATGAGACGGTCAAAATGCTTCCCCAGTATTCTTGACATAAAATAGTCATTTAAAAATAGATTTCACAAACAAATACAGTTCCAACAATATTTCCATCTTTTCTCATTACTCCGCATCCTTTCACAGCCACATACATACATCCATTTCCACATTCCCATTCATATAACCCCATATGCCTTCACATCTAATCTTTTACATCACATCCATTCTCGCCCTATCACAACCCATATACATCTTATCCTATCACATACACTTCTTACCTCATCCCATACACATCTTATCACATCTTAATTCATCTTATCACCTCCTAACTTATTTCATAAGCATCTTATCACCTCTTATCACATCTTATACACCTCTTATCATATCCTATCACATCTCATATCTATTTATAGAATACAAGAGGATTCTTATATTTGATATAAGATTTCTTTACACATTTATACATAAATTTCATTTAAGGAGATTAATATTTCCGAAGTAAAATCAAAATTTTATACATCTTCCTATGCATAAAATCATTTTAAATGAAAATGACACTTTTGAATTAAAATTCAATCTTTTATGCATCTTCTTATGCATAAATTCAATGAGAATGACACTTTTGAATTAAAAATCAATCTTTTATGCATCTTCCTATGCATAAATTCAATGAGAATGACACTTTTGAATTAAAAATCAATCTTTTATGCATCTTCCTATGCATAAATTCAATTTAGATGAGAATGAAACTTTTGAATTAAAAATTAATTTTTTATGCATCTTCTTATGCATAAATTCAATTTGGTAGGAATTACACTTTTAGAATAAAAGAATTTCTCTTATGCATCTAAGTTATGCATAAAATCCATTTATGATGAAAATCAAACTTTTAGTATAAAAAAATATCTTTTATGCATACCTCTATGCATGAAATCCAATTATGATAAAAGTAACACTTTTATAATAAAATAATCAACTTTTATGCATACCTCTATGCATGAAATTCAATTATGACAAAAGTAACACTTCTATAAAAAAATAATCATCTTTTATGCATACCTCTATGCATGAAATTCAAATATGATAAAAGTAACACTTTTACATCAAAGTAATAATCTTTTATGCATACCTCTATGCATGAAATCCAATTATGATAAAAGTAACACTTTTACATCAAAGTAATAATCTTTTATGCATACCTCTATGCATGAAATCCAATTATGATAAAAGTAACACTTTTACATCAAAGTAATAATCTTTTATGCATACCTCTATGCATGAAATCCAATTATGATAAAAGTAACACTTTTACATCAAAGTAATAATCTTTTATGCATACCTCTATGCATGAAATCCAATTATGATAAAAGTAACACTTTTACATCAAAGTAATAATCTTTTATGCATACCTCTATGCATGAAATCCAATTATGATAAAAGTAACACTTTTACATCAAAGTAATAATCTTTTATGCATACCTCTATGCATGAAATCCAATTATGATAAAAGTAACACTTTTACATCAAAGTAATAATCTTTTATGCATACCTCTATGCATGAAATCCAATTATGATAAAAGTAACACTTTTACATCAAAGTAATAATCTTTTATGCATACCTCTATGCATGAAATCCAATTATGATAAAAGTAACACTTTTACATCAAAGTAATAATCTTTGATGCATACCTCTATGCATGAAATCCATTTATGATAAAAGTAACACTTTTACATCAAAGTAATAATCTTTGATGCATACCTCTATGCATGAAATCGAATTATGATAAAAGTAACACTTTTACATCAAAGTAATAATCTTTTATGCATACCTCTATGCATGAAATCCAAATATGATAAAAGTAGCACTTTTACATTAAAGTAATAATCTTTTATGCATACCTCTATGCATGAAATCCATTTATGATAAAAGTAGCACTTTTACATTAAAGTAATAATCTTTTATGCATACCTCTATGCATGAAATCCAAATATGATAAAAGTAACACTTTTACATTAAAGTAATAATCTTTTATGCATACCTCTATGCATGAAATATGATAAAAGTAACACTTTTACATTAAAATAATAATCTTTTATGCATACCTCTATGCATGAAATCCAATTATAATAAAAGTAACACTTTTATGTTTAAAAAATAATCTTTTATGCATACCTCTATACATGAAATTCAATTATGCATAATATAAAAATCAATTTCTCTATGATTACAATGAATATATGCATGTAGATGTGAATGTATGGATGTGAATGTGGAGATGGATGTGGATGTATGGATGTGGATATGGATGTGTATGTATGAATGCGGATATGGGATTGGATGTATGATGTGGATGTACGAACACGGATATATATGTAGAATAATGAATGTGAATGTGTATGTGAAATAATGTGTCATCTCGATATGGGTAAATGGATGAGAATGTGTACACATTGAATGGAATGTGGAATAAGTAATATGGACTGAGGAGGGATAATGTGGTAAGATGAGAGTTCGATATAGAAACTGTATTTTGTGACTGTTTGTAAATGATTGTTTTATGTCAAGAATGCTGGGGAAGCATTTTGACCGTCTTGTGGATTAAGGTCATGAAGACCTAACTGATAAAGTTACAACTGCCTAATGACGGAGAGTCAATGGAGGACAACTCGCGTAGCAAGGTCGACCGAGGTCTTGACCAGCCTCGGTTCGATTTAAATGCTGAGCTTCTAGTACGGTGGATGAGGGATCAAGAAAGCGGCCTATGAGTGAAGCGCTAGGTCACCTGCGAAAGGATCCTAGAGGGTGCTGACCATACGATGCTCGGGCTCTGGGTCGCCAAAGATACCCACACGTGCGTTGTAAGATTCCTCTCCCCAACCCCCTTTTTGACGTCTAGTATATTCCCCTGTAATCAATTCCCTTTTCTGAAATATAAGAGATCTTGTTTGTGGTTGTTTTAACCTAGAGAGAGAAAATATTCTAGAGAGAGAATATTCAGATTTTGAATATTTTTGGATATAAAAATATCTCTTATAATTCAGATGAGTTTCCCTGAAACAGAAATTTAAAAAGAATTTTCCAATGTGCAATTGGAATTAATTGGAAATAGGTATAAAGAACCTTAGCCTAAAGGTCTAGATTTTCAGGAATTTTTAGATTATGGTCCAATTAAGGTTCCTATGGGCCAATAGCATCAATCCATGTGTAGGGAGGAGATAAATCCAATTTGTAAAAGAAGATACCCAAAAATGAGTAAATGCTCACATAAGATGAAGAGTTGAAAATGTACAAGAGTTATTAGTAAAAAAACTATGAGCAATATTAAAAATATGAGATATTTTGGGTATCCAAAAATGAGTAAATGCTCACATAAGATGAAGAGTTGAAAATGTACAAGGTTTATTAGTAAATAAACACATATGTAAGGAAGGGGAGTTCTTTAAAGGAGGTGCATATTTCACATAAGATGAAGAGTTGAAAATGTACAAGGTTTATTAGTAAATAAACACATATGTAAGGAAGGGGAGTTCTTTAAAGGAGGTGCATATTTCACATAAGATGAAGAGTTGAAAATGTACAAGGTTTATTAGTAAAAAAACTATGACACATATGTAAGGAAGAGGAGTTCTTTAAAGGAGGTGCATATTTCACATAAGATGAAGAGTTGAAAATGTACAAGGTTTATTAGTAAAAAACTATGAGCAATAAAATTTTGACACATATGTAAGGAAGGGGAATTCTTTAAAGGAGGTGCATATTTCACATGCTTGAATGAGTTTTAAACTCAAAAAATAATGTGATATTTTTATCTCTCATCTCTCTTGAACCAAACCAAATCAAAATGGAACCAAACCGAATCAAAAAGTAACCAAACTAGGTCCAAATCTAGTCCAAATTCAACCAAACTGACTTGGAAAATTCTAGAATCAGTTTGTTTGGTTAGGAGCTCAAATTTTCCTATAAATAGAAGCCTCTCCTTGTTGAAAAAAATATAGTGTCTTATGCTTTGTCACTCTACTCCACCTAAGCCAAAATATATAGTGTCTTATGCTTTGTCACTCTACTCCACCTAAGCCAAAATATATAGTGTCTTATGCTTTGTCACTCTACTCCACCTAAGCCAAAATATATAGTGTCTTATGCTTTGTCACTCTACTCCACCTAAGCCAAAATATATAGTGTCTTATGCTTTGTCACTCTACTCCACCTAAGCCAAAATATATAGAGTCTTATGCCTTGTTACTCTACTCCACCTAAGCCAAAATATAGAGTGTCTTATGCATTGTTACTCTACTCTACCTAAGCCAAGAGTTGTGAATTCTTTAAAAATTCACTAGTTTTTGATACTTCTCTCTTTCTTCAATCCCCATTGGTGGCTCCATCAACATACTAAACCAATTGATTGGTTGGGGGCCTCTACCGTGAATAAAGAATCAAGCAAATTATAAGGTAAGTATATTGAATTTTGATCTTTCTATAATTTCTCAATGATTCTCTTTTCTCAACCCCTCTCAAGCTTGAGAAGTTTAATTATGGTTTTTTTAAATGCTATTGAAGTTAATTGGTGAATAGTAGTGAAGAGTTACATAATTTAATAAATGCTATAGAAGTTAATTTCCATTTATGTTTAAATTCTAATGGTTTTTATGTAATTTCTCTCTCTCACTCAAGAAAATGGTCATACTCATGAACCATTCTCAATCCAAATGAAGCTTTTCATATAGCCTTTCCTTAATCCAAGATTAAGCTATGCTTGAGGCCAAATTAATGGCTTTTTGCTATGCTTTTAGTTTATGCACATTGATGATTCAATCCATTATGGATTGATGACCCAATTAGAGACCATTCTAATTGTTTTCTTAATGATCCAATTAGAGACCATTATGGATTGATGATCCAATTAGAGACCATTCTAATTATTTCTTTAATAATGAGCTTTATCCCTTAGAAAAAAATTTGAGATTTATCAGTCATAGTAGCGGAGCTATGGCAAAATTTTTATAGAAATTACGCATAAAATAAATTCATTCAAAGTATAAAAAGAGGAATTCCTACCATATTCTAGGAACTATCATCCTAGATTAATTAAAAGAATTTTATTATGCATGGAGATGTGGATGTTGCATGTAGATGTAGATGTATGGATGTGAGTGTGAATGTGGAGGTGGATGTATGCTTGGGACGTGGATGTATGCATGTAGAAATAGATGTGTAGATGAGGATGTAAATGGAGATGTGGATGGATGCATGTAGATGTAGAGGTATAGATGTAGATGTGAATGGAGATGTGGATGTATACATGTAGATGTAGATGTATAGATGTAGATGTGGATGTGGAGGTGGATGGATGCATGTAGATGTAGATGTATAGATGTAGATGGGAATGGAGATATGGATGTATGCATGTAGATGTAGTTGTGAATGGAGATGTATATGTATACATGTAGATGTAGATGTATAGATGTAGATGTGGATGTGGATGGGGATGTATGCATGTAGATGTAGGTGTATAGACGTAGATGTGGATGTAGAGGTGGATGTATGCATGTAGATGTAGATGTATAGATGTGGATGTGAATGTGGAGTGGATGTATGCATGTAGATGTAGATGTATGGAGGTGAATGTGAATGTGGATGTGGATGTATGCATAGGGATGTAGATGTATGCATGTAGATGTGAATGTACGCATATAGTTGTGGATGTATGGATGTGAATATACGATTGTGATGTGAGGGAATCTGAAGTGATGAGATGGAAATGATGTGATGGGATGAGTATACATATAAATGGAATATGGAATAAGTAATGTAGATTGAGGAGGGATAATGTGGAAAAATGAAAGTTAAAATAGAAATTGTATTGTAAACTGTTTGTAAATGCTGTCTGTAAATGATTGTTTTATGTCAAGAATGCTGGGGGGAGCATTTTGACCGTCTTGTGATTAAGGTCGTGATGAGAAAGTTGCAACTGCTGTGACGGGGAGTCAATGAAGGACGTCTCGCGTAGCAAGGTCGGCCGAGGTCTTGACCAGCCTCGATGCGATTAAAATGGTGAGCTTCCGGTACGGTGGATGAGGGGCCAAGGAAGCGGCCTATGCGTGAAGCGCTAGGTTACCTGCGAAGGATCCTAGAGGGTGCTGACCATACGGTGCTCGGGCTCTGGGTCACCTAGGATACCCACGCGTGCGTCGAGGAAGATATTGGAACAGAGTTGGAGTTGTTTTCTGAAATCGAGCATGGATCTGGTTGATTGACCTTGCTGGTCTTCAATGGATGAGTCCATGGCTCCTTATATGGATCTGTTGGTTGATCTTGCTGATCTTCAACGAGAGTCCATCTTGTTAAGTGATTATATTGCCAAGTATTATGGGCTAGGAACTATCGAAACGGCTCCTGAGCGTTCTAGTTGCCAATGATGCCATAGATACTCTGATGAAGGAATGATGGGAAAATTAAGAATCAACTGGATATTGGAAGATGGTGATCAGTGATACTATGGTTTTATTAAAGGATTGTTTTAAACTGGTTGAATCTGGTTGAAAAAGGCAATTTCATATTGGGTGTGTGAGTGGTGTGACTAGTTTTATTTTGCATGAACATCCGGCTAGGGGGCCTTGGAACTCTTTTCCTTGGTACCCGGGATAAAACCTAACCAAATTTTTAATTGGATCCCATCACTACAGTGGTTGGGCGGTTGGCTAACCCATGGGATTGGATGGGGTTAGGCTGGACTGATGGATCCGTAAATCGAGACTCAAACTTTTGTTTTTACGATAGAAAAAAAAAAATCCCGGACAGTAACTGTTCTATGGATAGGAATCAACGGCTGTGCCTCTTGAATGGGGAAAAAAGCGTTGATCCCAATGATCCAAGTGCAAGTTTCTTCCTTGAACTGACTAAGTATCTTATAGATGTAATTGGATCATCTCGATCAGAAATGATCTTGACTACGTTAGAGTAAAAAGTTATCCTGGTGGAATCGCCCGTGCTTTCCGGTAAAGGAAGTTTTTCCAGGTCCGGTTTTGGAACAACTGACGGATTAGTCTCTTATCCGGATATCCGTGGGCGAGGCCCCGAGTGTGGGACCCCTGTCCCACGCGAGAAGCGCTACTTCCGCTGCTAGTATCCCGAATCTGTTGCTCGGTGGGAACAGGGATCTTACAGTTGGTATCAGAGCATTTGGTTAATAAAGATCAACTGAGAAGACAAATATGTCAAAAATTTATCAAGAAACACAAAAAAAAGTTATAATTGTGTGAGATAATTCATACAATTTGATATTCAAACTAAAACTCGTAATTTGGTAATTGGGTCTTCAGATGGAAGTACCGCAATTATATAGAATCCCTGACTTGCTTGAGGCCTAGACATGATAGTATTTACCTTATAATTCCAAGGGCCGTGACTACTCGTATAAACCGAGAGTATACTGCAGCTCTTTACTGACAGTATATACGAGTAAATCTAAGACTTGAAATTATAAGCGTTAATGCTATCTAGATGATGATTTCGAATGTGATTGATATGATTTTTAATTCTGTTTGAGAATGGATGAATTGATTTGGATTCTGATTGAAAAATGATGATTTTTAAAAATTAGTTGAAATATAATGAAACCACAATGAGGGGGAATGGGACGAGTCCCTGTGATGATATTCATAACTAGAATGATGATAATGAATTCAGCAAATCACTATGAGATTAGTGGGTTGTGCTGTTAGATTGCTACTGTTAATACTTGACCGGTAGATCAAGTTAAGGGATGTCAAATTGAGGACTAGCTTAACTGAAATTCTCGTGAAGGAATGTTCAGAAGAAAATTTTTCGGTCTAATGGACCATTATCATGTTAAAGATATGAATGATAAGATCTGAATGAATTGTTATTTAATTATGAGTTCTATATAAGGGATATTTATCCCAGTATTATGTTGGGTTGACCAGAATATAAGGAACCCCAGAATAAAATTGGATCTTAAGAAAAAGAGTTGTCCTCTACCTTGCGAGATGAGGACATCTCGCACTTTTTAAGTGGGGTAGGATGTAAGATTCCTCCCCAGCCTTCGAGGTATACAGGAGTAAGAATCTCCCTTTCTGATCTTATAATTATTCCCTCTCTAAAATAAAAGAAAGTCTCTATTTAAAAAAGGAAGACCATTTTCCTAGAATACTTCTCAAGAGTCACGCCTATTTTAAGGATTCAGAACAATGAGTTCAGAAGTGAAAATCGGTGTTTTGGATACCAAGGTTTTGGTTTTCATTCGAGTACGGCCCAAAAGAAGTTCTTTATCTCTTGGGGAGTAGAAGAAGTTATCCCCCAGATATTGTGATCCTTATATCTGAATTCAATGAAAGTAGGTGACTTAGCCTACAAGTTTCTTTTATCTCCTCATCTCAAAATTCTTAATGCCTTCTATAGAAAAATGTGTCAAACTCAAATCCTGGAAAGATGGTAAAACTTCAGTGGCAAGTTACCGTTGGCTTCTAGGTTACGCTAGCTCCTTCCTTTATATAAGTCGTAACTTTTACTTGTCGCTCACAGTAATCTTACTCCCATCAATCTCCTTTCCTTCTTAATCTTCTTCATGGCTTGGCAACAGGAATTAGTTTTATCCCTGATGATTTCTCACCTTCAAGACGCAGGAGAGTCTGTGAAGAAAGACTTTATAGAACAATATGAGCGCTCACTTTTTCCTCACCTAGGAACTTCTGTAGCGCAGACCAAATGGCGGACCTATCAAAACATAACTAGGGTAACACCCTGGGGTCAGCAACACTTTCGTAACAATGTCCGCTTGGCCATGGTTATTGAAGCTTTGGGTTTGGGTCCCCGATACTACTGTGTCATGAGATCAAGGCATCTTGGGTTTTCTGAGCGGGTCTTCTTACTGGCATGTTTTCTTCCTCACGAGAAGATATGCCTTTACCCCATTTTTGGCTTGCCTCTCAGAGGTCCTTTTGTTAGATCACCTCATACCACTGAGATAGGTGCGGCAATAACCAGTAGAATCATTCCCATAGATGAGTTACCCTATACTTGTGCAGCTTGTGAGGACTGCTTTTGTGACCATATGATGGACGGGCTTATGGAAGTGTAAAGAGTTCTTCTATCTTACTGTATAAGTCCCGTGAATGAATAAAGTTTAAATCTTGTTCTTATTTTGAATCTTGCTCTCTTTAAGACTTTTCTTGGTGGTTAATCGTGATTAAAATTTTTCTCTAAGTCTCATATTCGTGCATCTTGCGAAATTATTCCAAGTTGCGAGATGAGGACATCTCGCGTTTTTTAAGTGGGGTAGAATGTAAGATTCCTCCCCCCAACCCCCTTTTTGACGTCTAGTATATTCCCCTGTAATCAATTCCCTTTTCTGAAATATAAGAGATCTTGTTTGTGGTTGTTTTAACCTAGAGAGAGAAAATATTCTAGAGAGAGAATATTCAGATTTTGAATATTTTTGGATAGAAAAATATCTCTTATAATTCAGATGAGTTCCCCTGAAACAGAAATTTAAAAAGAATTTTCCAATGTGCAATTGGAATTAATTGGAAATAGGTATAAAGAACCTTAGCCTAAAGGTCTAGATTTTCAGGAATTTTTAGATTATGGTCCAATTAAGGTTCCTATGGGCCAATAGCATCAATCCATGTGTAGGGAGGAGATAAATCCAATTTGTAAAAGAAGATACCCAAAAATGAGTAAATGCTCACATAAGATGAAGAGTTGAAAATGTACAAGAGTTATTAGTAAAAAAACTATGAGCAATATTAAAAATATGAGATATTTTGGGTATCCAAAAATGAGTAAATGCTCACATAAGATGAAGAGTTGAAAATGTACAAGGTTTATTAGTAAATAAACACATATGTAAGGAAGGGGAGTTCTTTAAAGGAGGTGCATATTTCACATAAGATGAAGAGTTGAAAATGTACAAGGTTTATTAGTAAATAAACACATATGTAAGGAAGGGGAGTTCTTTAAAGGAGGTGCATATTTCACATAAGATGAAGAGTTGAAAATGTACAAGGTTTATTAGTAAAAAAACTATGACACATATGTAAGGAAGAGGAGTTCTTTAAAGGAGGTGCATATTTCACATAAGATGAAGAGTTGAAAATGTACAAGGTTTATTAGTAAAAAACTATGAGCAATAAAATTTTGACACATATGTAAGGAAGGGGAATTCTTTAAAGGAGGTGCATATTTCACATGCTTGAATGAGTTTTAAACTCAAAAAATAATGTGATATTTTTATCTCTCATCTCTCTTGAACCAAACCAAATCAAAATGGAACCAAACCGAATCAAAAAGTAACCAAACTAGGTCCAAATCTAGTCCAAATTCAACCAAACTGACTTGGAAAATTCTAGAATCAGTTTGTTTGGTTAGGAGCTCAAATTTTCCTATAAATAGAAGCCTCTCCTTGTTGAAAAAAATATAGTGTCTTATGCTTTGTCACTCTACTCCACCTAAGCCAAAATATATAGTGTCTTATGCTTTGTCACTCTACTCCACCTAAGCCAAAATATATAGTGTCTTATGCTTTGTCACTCTACTCCACCTAAGCCAAAATATATAGTGTCTTATGCTTTGTCACTCTACTCCACCTAAGCCAAAATATATAGTGTCTTATGCTTTGTTACTCTACTCCACCTAAGCCAAAATATATAGAGTCTTATGCCTTGTTACTCTACTCCACCTAAGCCAAAATATAGAGTGTCTTATGCATTGTTACTCTACTCTACCTAAGCCAAGAGTTGTGAATTCTTTAAAAATTCACTAGTTTTTGATACTTCTCTCTTTCTTCAATCCCCATTGGTGGCTCCATCAACATACTAAACCAATTGATTGGTTGGGGGCCTCTACCGTGAATAAAGAATCAAGCAAATTATAAGGTAAGTATATTGAATTTTGATCTTTCTATAATTTCTCAATGATTCTCTTTTCTCAACCCCTCTCAAGCTTGAGAAGTTTAATTATCGTTTTTTTAAATGCTATTGAAGTTAATTGGTGAATAGTAGTGAAGAGTTACATAATTTAATAAATGCTATAGAAGTTAATTTCCATTTATGTTTAAATTCTAATGGTTTTTATGTAATTTCTCTCTCTCACTCAAGAAAATGGTCATACTCATGAACCATTCTCAATCCAAATGAAGCTTTTCATATAGCCTTTCCTTAATCCAAGATTAAGCTATGCTTGAGGCCAAATTAATGGCTTTTTGCTATGCTTTTAGTTTATGCACATTGATGATTCAATCCATTATGGATTGATGACCCAATTAGAGACCATTCTAATTGTTTTCTTAATGATCCAATTAGAGACCATTATGGATTGATGATCCAATTAGAGACCATTCTAATTATTTCTTTAATAATGAGCTTTATCCCTTAGAAAAAAATTTGAGATTTATCAGTCATAGTAGCGGAGCTATGGCAAAATTTTTATAGAAATTACGCATAAAATAAATTCATTCAAAGTATAAAAAGAGGAATTCCTACCATATTCTAGGAACTATCATCCTAGATTAATTAAAAGAATTTTATTATGCATGGAGATGTGGATGTTGCATGTAGATGTAGATGTATGGATGTGAGTGTGAATGTGGAGGTGGATGTATGCTTGGGACGTGGATGTATGCATGTAGAAATAGATGTGGAGATGAGGATGTAAATGGAGATGTGGATGGATGCATGTAGATGTAGAGGTATAGATGTAGATGTGAATGGAGATGTGGATGTATACATGTAGATGTAGATGTATAGATGTAGATGTGGATGTGGAGGTGGATGGATGCATGTAGATGTAGATGTATAGATGTAGATGGGAATGGAGATATGGATGTATGCATGTAGATGTAGTTGTGAATGGAGATGTATATGTATACATGTAGATGTAGATGTATAGATGTAGATGTGGATGTGGATGGGGATGTATGCATGTAGATGTAGGTGTATAGACGTAGATGTGGATGTAGAGGTGGATGTATGCATGTAGATGTAGATGTATAGATGTGGATGTGAATGTGGAGTGGATGTATGCATGTAGATGTAGATGTATGGAGGTGAATGTGAATGTGGATGTGGATGTATGCATAGGGATGTAGATGTATGCATGTAGATGTGAATGTACGCATATAGTTGTGGATGTATGGATGTGAATATACGATTGTGATGTGAGGGAATCTGAAGTGATGAGATGGAAATGATGTGATGGGATGAGTATACATATAAATGGAATATGGAATAAGTAATGTAGATTGAGGAGGGATAATGTGGAAAAATGAAAGTTAAAATAGAAATTATATTGTAAACTGTTTGTAAATGCTGTCTGTAAATGATTGTTTTATGTCAAGAATGCTGGGGGGAGCATTTTGACCGTCTTGTGATTAAGGTCGTGATGAGAAAGTTGCAACTGCTGACGGGGAGTCAATGAAGGACGTCTCGCGTAGCAAGGTCGGCCGAGGTCTTGACCAGCCTCGGTGCGATTAAAATGGTGAGCTTCCGGTACGGTGGATGAGGGGCCAAGGAAGCGGCCTATGCGTGAAGCGCTAGGTTACCTGCGAAGGATCCTAGAGGGTGCTGACCATACGGTGCTCGGGCTCTGGGTCGCCTAGGATACCCACGCGTGCGTCGAGGAAGATATTGGAACAGAGTTGGAGTTGTTTTCTGAAATCGAGCATGGATCTGGTTGATTGACCTTGCTGGTCTTCAATGGATGAGTCCATGGCTCCTTATATGGATCTGTTGGTTGATCTTGCTGATCTTCAACGAGAGTCCATCTTGTTAAGTGATTATATTGCCAAGTATTATGGGCTAGGAACTATCGAAACGGCTCCTGAGCGTTCTAGTTGCCAATGATGCCATAGATACTCTGATGAAGGAATGATGGGAAAATTAAGAATCAACTGGATATTGGAAGATGGTGATCAGTGATACTATGGTTTTATTAAAGGATTGTTTTAAACTGGTTGAATCTGGTTGAAAAAGGCAATTTCATATTGGGTGTGTGAGTGGTGTGACTAGTTTTATTTTGCATGAACATCCGGCTAGGGGGCCTTGGAACTCTTTTCCTTGGTACCCGGGACAAAACCTAACCAAATTTTTAATTGGATCCCATCACTACAGTGGTTGGGCGGTTGGCTAACCCATGGGATTAGATGGGGTTAGGCTGGACTGATGGATCCGTAAATCGAGACTCAAACTTTTGTTTTTACGATAGAAAAAAAAAATCCCGGACAGTAACTGTTCTATGGATAGGAATCAACGGCTGTGCCTCTTGAATGGGAAAAAAAGCGTTGATCCCAATGATCCAAGTGCAAGTTTCTTCCTTGAACTGACTAAGTATCTTATAGATGTAATTGGATCATCTCGATCAGAAATGATCTTGACTACGTTAGAGTAAAAAGTTATCCTGGTGGAATCGCCCGTGCTTTCCGGTAAAGGAAGTTTTTCCAGGTCCGGTTTTGGAACAACCGACGGATTAGTCTCTTATCCGGATATCCGTGGTGGGCGAGGCCCCGAGTGTGGGACCCCTGTCCCGCGCGAGAAGCGCTACTTCCGCTGCTAGTATCCCGAATCTGTTGCTCGGTGGGAACAGGGATCTTACATGCGTCGTGGAAGATATTGGAACAAGGAGTAAGAGTTGTTTTCTGAAACCGGGCATGGATCTGGTTGATTGACCTTGCTGGTCCTCAATGGATGAGTCCATGGCTCTCTTATATGGATCTGTTGATTGATCTTGCTGATCTTCAACGAGGATTCCATCTTGATTTTTATGTGAAAATATTATCGGGTACTATGAGCTAGGAACTATTGAAAAGGCCCCTGAGTGAACAGGTGGTGAGCGTTTTGGTTGCCAATGATGCCATAAGTGCACCGATGAATGTATGATTGGAAATATGGATTCAACCAGAGATTTTGAGGATTGTCATCAGTGACATAATGGTTTCATGAAAGGATTGTTTTAAAGATAGCTGATGTATGAGAAAAAGGCAATTTCATATTGGGTGTGTAAGTGGTGTGACTAGTTTTATGTTTGCATGAACTTCCGGCTAGAGAGCCTGGGAACTCTTTTCCCTGGTACCCAGGACAAAACCTAACCAAATTCCTAATTGGATCCCATCACTACAGTGGTTGGGCGGTTGGCTAACCCATGGGACTGGATGGGATTAGGCTGGATTGATGGATCCGTAAATCGAGACTCAATTTTTGTTATTACGATAGATGAAGTAAATCCCGGATAGTAATTGTTCTATGGATAGGAATCAACGGCTGTGCCTCTTGATGGGGAAAAAAGTGTTGATCCCAATGATCCAAGTGCAAGTTTCTTCCTTGATTTGACCGAGTATCTTTATAGGTGCAGTCAGATCAGCTTGATCAGTAATGGTCTTGACTACATTAGAGTAAAGAGTTATCCTGGTGGAATCGCCCGTGCTTTCCAGGTAAAGGAAGTTTTTTCGGGTTCGGTTTTGGATAAACCGACGTATTAGTCTCTTGTCCGGATATCCGTGGGCGAGGCCCTGAATGTGGGACCCCTGCCCCGTGCAAGATGTGCTACTTCCGCTGCTAGCACCCGGAATCCATTGCGCGGTGGGGACAGGGATCTCACAGTTGGTATCAGAGCAAATTGGTTAATGAGGATCAACCGAGAAGCCAACTATGTCAAAATTTTATTAAGATGCACAAAAAGATTGTAATTGTGTGATTAAAAAAAATCATACAACTTATTATTCAAACTGAAAATTCGTAAATTAGTAATTGGGTCTTCAAATGGAAGTACCGCAATTGTATGGAACCCTGACTTGCTTGAGGCCGACATGATGGTATTTACCTTATAGTTCCAAGTACCATGACTACACGTATATACTGAGGGTATAACTGCAACTCTTTACCGACAGTATATACGAGTAAATCTAAGACTTGAAATTATAAGCATTAATGCTATCCAATTGATGAATTTGAATGTGGTTGATATAATTTTTAATTCTGTTTGGGAACTGAAGAATTGATTTGGATTCTGATTGAAAAAAATGATGATCCCTGAAAATGGGTTGAAATGTAATAAGCTGAGCGAAACCACAATGTGGATGATTGGGACGAGTCCCTGTGATGATAAGTGATGATAATGATTTCAGCAAATCACTATGAGATTAGTGGATTGTGTTGTCAAATTGCTACTGTTAATACTTGACACGGTAGATCAAGTTAAGGGATGACAAATTGAGAACTTGCTTAACTAAAATTCCCGTGGTGGAGGAATGTTCAGAAGGAAATTTTTTGGTCTAATGGACCATTATCGTGTTAAAGATATGAATGATATGATCTGAATGAATTGTTATTTAATGATGAGTTCTATATAAGGGATATTTATCCCCGTATTCTATTGGGTTGACCAGAATATAAGGAACCCCAGAATAAATTGAATCTTAAGAAAAAGACTTGTCCTCTACATTGCGAGATGAGGACATCTCGCACTTTTTAAGTGGGGTAGAATGTAAGATTCCTTCCCTAGCCTTCGAGGTATACAGGAGTAAGCACCTCCCTTTCTGATCTTATATTTCCCCGCTCTAAAATAAAAGAGGATTCTGTTTAAGAAAGAAGACCTTTCCCGAGAATACTTTCTCAGGAGCCCTACCTGTTTTAAGGATTCAGAACGATGAGTTCAGAAGTGTGAACCGGTGTTTTGGATGCCAAGGATTTGGTCCTCAATTAAAAGACTGCCCAGGATCGACAGAAGCAGTATGCAGATAAGAAGAGGACAGTCAGAAAATTCAAAGAAGTAGATATGGTCTTCATTCGAGTACAGCCCAAAAGAAGTTTTTTATCTCTTGGAAAGTATAAGAAGTTAGCCCCAGATATTGTGGGCCATATCTGATTTCAAAGAAAGTAGGTGACTTAGCCTACGAGCTTTTTCTACCTCATCATCTCAAAGTTCATAATGTATTTCATGTAAACCTTCTAAAGAAAAATGTGCCAAACCCAATTCATCGAAAGGCGAAAAAACTTCAGTGGTAAGATACCCCGTTGGCTTCTAGGTTACGCTAGTTCTTTTTTTTATATAAGTCGTAACTCTTACTTGTCGCTCGCAGTAATCTTACTTCCATCGATCTCCTTTCTTTCTTAATCTCCTTTATGGCTTGGCAACAGGATTTGGTTTTATCCATGATGATTTCTCACCTTCAGGACGCAAGCGAGTCTGTGAAGAAGAATTTTCTAGAACTGTATGAGCGCTCACTTTTCCCTCACTTGGGAACTTCTGTAGCTCAGACCAAATGGCGGACCTATCGAGACATAACTAGGGTAACACCATGGGATCCGCATCACTTTTGTAACAATGTCCGCTTGGCTATGGTTATTGAAGCTTTGGGTTTGGGTCCTCGATACTATTGCGTGATGAGATCAAGGCATGGTGGATTTTCTGAGCGGGTCTTCTTACTTACGTGTTTTCTTCCTCACCAGAAGATATGCCTTTATCCCATTTTTGGCTTGCCTCTTAGAGGTCCTTTTATTAGGTCACCTTATACCAATGAGGTAGGTGCTGCAATAACCGGCCGAATTACTCCCATAGATGAGTTACCTTATACGTGTGCAGCTTGTGAGTGCTGCTTTTGTGACCATATGATGGACGAGCTTATGGAATTGCAAAAAGTTCTTCTATCTTGCTGTATATGTTCCATAAATGAATAAAGTTGAAATATTTGTTCTTGTCTTGAGTCTTTCTCTCTTTGAGACTTTTCTTGGTGGTTACTCTTAATTAAATGTTCTCTTAGTCTCATATTTGTGCATCTTGCGGAATTACCCCCAAATTGCGAGATGAGGGCATCTCGCGTTTTTCAAGTGGGAGAGAATGTAAGATTCCTCCCTAGCCTCTCAAAATGTCCAGTATCTTTCCCCTATAATCAATCCCCTCTTCAGAAATATAAAAGATCTTGTCTCTGCCTATTTTGACATAGAGAGAGAAAATATTCTAGAGAGAGAATATTCAGATTTTGAATATTTTTAGATAGAAAAATTTCTCATAATATTAAAATGAATTCCCTTGAAATAGAAATTCAAAAAGAACTTTCCAATGTGCAATTGGAATTAATTGGAAATGGGTATAAAGGACCTTAGCCTAAGGGGTCTAGATTTTTAGAAATTTTGGATTATGGTCCAAATTAAGGTTCCTGTGGGCCAATAGGATCAATCCATGTGTGGGAAGGAGATAAATCAGATTTGTAAAAGAAGATACCCAAAAATGAGTAAATGCTCACATAAGATGAAGAGTTGACTATGTACAAGATTTATTAGTAAGAAACTATGAGTAATATCAAAAATATGAGATATTTGGGTATAATGATTCCATTTGGGTATAATGATTCCATTTTGACACATATGTAAGGAAGGGGAGTCCCATTAATGAGGTGCATACTTCACATGCTTGAATGAGTTTTAAACTCAAAAATAATGTGATATTTTTATCTCTCCTCTCTCTTAAACCAAACCAAATCAAAATGAAACCAAACCGAATCAAAAAGTAACCAAACTAGGTCCAAATGTAGTCCAAATTCAACCAAACTGAAATCTAGAAAATTCTAGAAATCAGTTAGCTTTGGTTAGAGCTTCCCTCTCCTATAAATAGAACATGAATCCTTTGAAAAAAATAGGAGAATTTTACTATATTAGAATTATGCTGAAATAATGCTAATTTTTACTATTCTCTAAAATTCTCTCCAAATTGGAGAAATTGGAGCTTCCCTCTTTCTTCAATCCCCATTGGTGGCTCCATCAACATACTAAACCAATTGATTGGTTGGGGACCTCTACCGTGAACAAAGAATCAAGCAATTTGTAAGGTAAATGGTGAATTTTGATCTTTTCTATAATTTCTCAATGTTTCTCTCTTCTCAACCCCTCTCAAGCTTGAGAAGCTTAATTGGAATGGTTTTTGAACGCTATTGAAGTTAATTGATGGTAGTGAAGAATTACATAATTTGATGAATGCTATTGAAGTTAATTGATTAATGATAGTAAAGAATTACATAAATTTTTATTAATGCTTAATTCTAATGGTTTTTATGTAATTTCTCTCTCTCACTCAAGAAATGGTCATACTCATGACCCATTCTCAATCCAAATGAAGCTTTTCATAAAGTTTTTTCTTAATCCAAGATTAATCTATGCTTGAGGCCAAATTAATGGCTTTTTTCTATGCTTTTAGTTTATGTATTTCATGAATATTGATGATTCAATCCATTATTGTGTTAATGATCCAATTAGAGATCATTCTAATCATTCCCTTAATGATAAGCTTTATCCTTCAAAATAATTTGAGATTTATCAATCATAGCAGGCGGAGCTATGGCAACATTTTTATAAAAAATTACACATAAAATAATTTCATTCAAAGCATGAAAAGAGGACTTCCTACCATATTCTAGGAATTTTCATCCTAGATTAATTGAAAGAATTTTATTATAATCATGGAGAAATTAATTTTTATGTTACGCATAATTGATGAATTAAGAAAAATAGGATTTTTAGTAATTAAATTTTATGCTAAAAGTGTAATTCCTATCAATTCTATACTCTAAAAGTATCTTTTTTATGCATAGAAGATGCATATTGACTATTATATTTGGATTTCATGCATAGAGGTATGCATAAAAGATTATTATTTTAATATAAAAGTGTTGCTTTTATCATATTTGAATTTCATGCATAGAGGTATGCATAAAAGATTATTATTTTAATATAAAAGTGTTGCTTTTATCATATTTGGATTTCATGCATAGAGTTATGCATAAAAGATTATTATTTTAATATAAAAGTGTTGCTTTTATCATATTTGGATTTTATGCATAGAGGTATGCATAAAATATTATTAATTTAATATAAAAGTATTACTTTTAGCATATTTGGATTTCATGCATAGAGGTATGCATAAAATATTATTATTTTAATATAAAAGTGTTGCTTTTATTATATTTGGATTTCATGCATAGAGGTATGCATAAAAGATTACTATTTTAATATAAAAATATTGCTTTTATCATATTTGGATTTCATGCATAGAGGTATGCATAAAAGATTATTATTTTAATATAAAAGTGTTGTTTTTATCATATTTGGATTTAATGCATAGAGGTATGCATAAAAGATTATTATTTTAATATAAAAGTGTTGCTTTTATCATAATTGGATTTCATGCATAGAGGTATGCATAAAAGATTATTATTTTAATGTAAAAGTGTTACTTTTATCATATTTGGATTTCATGCATAGAGGTATGCATAAAAGATTATTATTTTAATGTAAAAGTGTTACTTTTATCATAATTGATTTTCATGCATAGAGGTATGCATAAAAGATTATTATTTTAATATGAAAGTGTTGCTTTTATCATATTTGGATTTCGTGCATAGAGGTATGCATAAAAGATTATTATTTTAATATAAAAGTGTTGCTTTTATCATATTTGGATTTAAAGTATAGAGGTATGCATAAAAGATTATTATTTTAATATAAAAGTATTGCTTTTATCATAATTGGATTTCATGCATAGAGGTATGCATAAAAGATTATTATTTTAATGTAAAAGTGTTACTTTTATCATATTTGTTTTTCATGCATAGAGGTATGCATAAAAGACTATTATTTTAATGTAAAAGTGTTACTTTTATCATATTTGAATTTCATGCATAGAGGTATGCATAAAGTTGATTATTTTATTATAAAGTGTTACTTTTATCATATTTGAATTTCATGCATAGAGGTATGCATAAAAGTTGATTATTTTATTATAAAAGTGTTACTTTTATCATATTTAAATTTCATGCATAGAGATATGCATAAAAGTTGATTATTTTATTATAAAAGTGTTACTTTTATCATATTTGAATTTCATGGATAGAGGTATGCATAAAAGTTGATTAATTTATTGTAAAAGTGTTACTTTTATCATATTGGATTTCATGCATAGAGGTATGCATAAAAGATATTCTTTTTATACTAAAAGTGTGATTTTTATCATAAATGGATTTTATGCATAACTTAGATGCATAAGAGAAATTCTTTTATTCTAAAAGTGTAATTCCTACCAAATTGAATTTATGCATAGGAAGATGCATAAAAGATTGATTTTTAATTCAAAAGTGTCATTCTCATCTAAATTGAATTTATGCATAGGAAGATGCATAAAAGAATGGATTTTTAATTCAAAAGTGTTATTCTCATCCAAATTGAATTTATACATAGGAAGATGCATAAAAGATGGATTTTTAATTCAAAAGTGTCAATTCTCATCTAAATTGAGTTTATGCATAGGAAAATGCATAAAAGATTGAATATTAATTCAAAAGTGTCATTTTCATTTAAAATGAATTTATGCATAGGAAGATGCATAAATGATTGATTTTTATTTCGAAAGTGTTAGTCTCCTTAAATGGAATTTATGCATAAATAAATGTGTAGAGAAATCTTATATCAAATATAAGAATTCTCTTGTATTCTATAAATAGATATGGGAAGTGATAGGATGTGATAAGAGGCATATGAGATGTGATAGGATGTGATGAGATGTGTATGAGATGTGATAGGATTTGATAAGAGGTGTATGAGATGTGATAAGATGTGATAAGATGCATATGAGATAAGTTAGGATGTGATAAGATGAGTTAAGATGTGATAAGATGTGTATGAGATGTGATAGGATGTGATAAGAGGTATAGGAGATGTGATAAGATGCATATGAGATGAGTTAGGATGTGATAAGATGAGTTAAGATGTGATAAGATGTGTATGGGATGAGGTAAGAAGTGTATGTGATGGGATAAGATGTATATTGGTTGTGATAGGGTGTATGCCTTCGAGGGTTCTAGGGTCCATCATGGAAGGGACAACATGCTGAGGTCTTGACCAGGATCGGTTCGATTTAAATGGTGAGCTTCCGGTATACGGGGGGATGAGGGACCAAGGAAGCAGCCTATGAGTGAAGCGCTAGGTCACCTGTGAAGGATCCTAGAGGATGCTGACCATACGGTGCTCGGGCTCTGGGTCGCTGAAGATACCCACACGTGCGTCGTGGAAGATATTGGAACAAGGAGTAAGAGTTGTTTTCTGAAACCGGGCGTGGATCTGGTTGATTGACCTTGCTGGTCCTCAATGGATGAGTCCATGGCTCTCTTATATGGATCTGTTGATTGATCTTGCTGATCTTCAACGAGGATTCCATCTTGATTTTTATGTGAAAATATTGTCGGGTACTATGAGCTAGGAACTATTGAAAAGGCCCCTGAGTGAACAGGTGGTGAGCGTTCTAGTTGCCAATGATGCCATAAGTGCACCGATGAATGTATGATTGGAAATATGGATTCAACCAGAGATTTTGAGGATTGTCATCAGTGACATAATGGTTTCATTAAAGGATTGTTTTAAAGATAGCTGATGTATGCGAAAAAGGCAATTTCATATTGGGTGTGTAAGTGGTGTGACTAGTTTTATGTTTGCATGAACTTCCGGCTAGGAGGCCTGGGAACTCTTTTCCCTGGTACCTGGGATAAAACCTAACCAAATTCCTAATTGGATCCCATCACTACAGTGGTTGGGCGGTAACCCATGGGACTGGATGGGGTTAGGCTGGAATGGATAGGAATCAACGGCTGTGCCTCTTGATGGGGAAAAAAGCGTTGATCCCAATGATCCAAGTGCAAGTTTCTTCCTTGATCTGACCGAGTATCTTTATAGGTGCAGTCGGATCAGCTTGATCAGTAATGGTCTTGACTACATTAGAGTAAAGAGTTATCCTGGTGGAATCGCCCGTGCTTTCCGAGTAAAGGAAGTTTTTTCGGGTTCGGTTTTGGATAAACCGACGGATTAGTCTCTTGTCCGGATATCCGTGGGGCGAGGCCCCGAATGTGGGACCCCTGCCCCGCGCAAGATGTGCTATTTCCGCTGCTAGCACCCCGAATCCATTGCGCGGTGGGGACAGGGATCTCACAGTTGGTATCAGAGCAAATTGGTTAATGAGGATCAACCGATATATGTCAAAATTTTATTAAGATGCACAAAAAGGTTGTAATTGTGTGATTAAAAAAAAATTCATACAATTTATTATTCAAACTGAAAATTCGTAAATTAGTAATTGGGTCTTCAAATGGAAGTACCGCAATTGTATGGAACCCTGACTTGCTTGAGGCCTAGACATGATGGTATTTACCTTATAGTTCCAAGTACCATGACTACCTGTATATACCGAGGGTATAAGTGCAGCTCTTTACCGACAGTATATACGAGTAAATCTAAGACTTGAAATTATAAGCATTAATGCTATCCAGTTGATGAATTTGAATGTGGTTGATATGATTTTTAATTCTGTTTGGGAACTGATGAATTGATTTGGATTCTGATTGAAAAAATGATGATCCCTGAAAATGGGTTGAAATGTAATAAGCTGAGCGAAACCACAATGTGGATGATTGGGACGAGTCCCTGTGATGATAAGTGATGATAATGATTTTAGCAAATCATTATGAGATTAGTGGATTGTGCTGTCAAATTGCTACTGTTAATACTTGACACGATAGATCAAGTTAAGGGATGACAAATTGAGAACTTGCTTAACTAAAATTCCCGTGGAGGAATGTTCAGAAGGAAATTTTTTGGTCTGATGGACCATTATCGTGTTAAAGATATGAATGATATGATCTAAATGTATTATTATTTAATGATGAGTTCTATATCAGGGATATTTATCCCCGTATTCTATTGGGTTGACCAGAATATAAGGAACCCCAGAATAAATTGAATCTTAAGAAAAAGAGTTGTCCTCTACTTTGCGAGATGAGGACATGAGATGAGAACATCTCGCACTTTTTAAGTGGGGTAGAATGTAAGATTCCTTCCCCAGCCTTCGAGGTATACAGGAGTAAGAACCTCCCTTTCTGATCTTATATTTCCCCGCTCTAAAATAAAAGAGGATTTTGTTTAAGAAAGAAGACCTTTCCCCAGAATACTTTCTAAGGAGCCCCACCTGTTTTAAGGATTTAGAACGATGAGTTCAGAAGTGTGAACCGGTGTTTTGGATGCCAAGGATTTGGTCCTCAGTTAAAAGACTACCTAGGATCGACAGAAGCAGTATGTAGATAAGAAGAGGACAGTCAAAAAATTCAAAGAAGTAGATATGGTCTTCATTCGAGTACGGCCCAAAAGAAGTTTTTTATCTCTTGGGAAGTATAAGAAGTTAGCCCCAGATATTGTGGGCCATATCTAATTTCAAAGAAAGTAGGTGACTTAGCCTACGAGCTTTTTCTACCTCATCATCTCAAAGTTCATAATGTATTTCATGCAAACCTTCTAAAGAAAAATGTGCCAAACCCAATTCATCGTAAGGCGGAAAAACTTCAGTGGCAAGATACCCCGTTGGCTTCTAGGTTACGCTAGTTCTTTTTTTTATATAAGTCGTAATTCTTACTTGTCGCTCGCAGTAATCTTACCTCCATCGATCTCCTTTCTTTCTTAATCTTCTTTATGGCTTGGCAGTAAGACTTGGTTTTATCCATGATGATTTCTCACCTTCAGGATGCAAGCGAGTCTGTGAAGAAGGATTTTATAGAACTGTATGAGCGCTCACTTTTCCCTCACTTGGGAACTTCTGTAGCTCAGACCAAATGGCGGACCTATCGAGACATAACTAGGGTAACACCATGGGGTCGGCATCACTTTTGTAACAACGTCCGCTTGGCTATGGTTATTGAAGCTTTGGGTTTGGGTCCCCGATACTATTGCGTGATGAGATCAAGTGTGAGATCCCTGTTCCCACCGAGCAATAGTTTCAGGGTGCTAGCAGCGGAAGTAGCACTTCTCGTGCGGGACAGGGATCCCACATTCGGGGCCTCGCCTACGGATATCCGGACAAGAGACTAATCCGTCGGTTTGTCCAAAACCGAAACCGGAAAAACTTCCTTTACCCGGAAAGCACGGGCGATTCCACCAGGATAACTCTTTACTCTAACGTAGTCAAGATCATCTGATTGCACCTTTAACGGTACTTGGTCAAATCAAGGAAGAACTTGCACTTAGATCATTGGGATCAACGCTTTTTTCCCCATCAAGAGGCACAGCCGTTGATTCCTATCCATAGAACAATTTCTATCCGGGATTTACTTCATCTATCGTAATAATAGAATTTAAATCTCGATTTACGGATCCATCAGTCCAGCCTAACCCCATCCGATCCCATGGGTTAGCCAACCACCCAACCACTGTAGTGATGGGATCCAATTTGGAATTTGGTTAGGTTTTGTCCCGGGTACCAAGGAAAAGAGTTCCAAGGCCCCCTAGCCGGAAGTTCATGCAAACGTAAAACTAGCCACACCACTTACACACCCAATATGAAATTGCCTTTTTCTTAGCATCAGCTAACTTTAAAACAATCCTTTAAGGAAACCATAGTACCACTGATCACAATCTTCCAATTTATCCAGTTGATTCATAATTTCCCATCATTCCTTCATCAGAGTATCTATGGCATCATTGGCAACTAGAACGCTCACCACCTGTCCACACAGGGGCCTTTTCAATAGTTCCTAGCCCATAATACTCGGCAATATAATCACTTATAAAAATCAAGATGGACTCTCGTTGAAGATCAGCAAGATCAACCAACAGATCCATATAAAGAGCCATGGACTCATCCATTGAAGACCAGCAAGGTCAATCAACCAGATCCATGCCCGGTTTCACAAAACAACTCTTACTCCTTGTTCCAATATCTTCCACGACGCACGTGTGGGTATCTTCGGCGACCCAGAGCCCGAGCACCGTATGGTCAGCACCCTCTAGGATCCTTCGCAGGTGACCTAGCGCTTCACTCATAGGCCGCTTCCTTGGTCCCTCATCCACCGTACCGGAAGCTCACCATTTAAATCGAACCGAGGCTGGTCAAGACCTCGGTCGACCTTGCTACGCGAGACGTCCTCCATTGACTCTCCGTCAGCAGTTGCAACTTTATCAGTTAGGTCTCCACGACCTTAAACACAAGACGGTCAAAATGCTTCCCCAGCATTCTTGACATAAAACAGCCATTTACAAACAGCATTTACAAACAGTTTACAAATACAATTTCTATATTAACTCTCATTTTTCCACATTATCCCTCATTAATCCACATTACTTATTCCACATTCCATTTATATGTGTACTCATCCAATCACATCATTTTTCATCTCTTCACTTCAGATTCCTTCACATCACATATCATATATTCACATCCATATCCACATCCATACATCCACATCCACATCCACATTCACATCTACATGCTTACCTCCATTTTCACATCCTCATTTATACATCCACATCCCATATCCACATTCATACATACACATCCATATCCACATCCATAAATCCACATCCATAAATCCACATCCACATGCATACATCCACTATCACGTCCTCATTCATACATCCACATCCACATCCACATCCATATACATACATACATCCACATCCACATTCTCATTCACATCTATACATCCACATCTACATCCACATACATACATACATCCACATCCACATTCCACATTCACATCTATACATCCACATCTACATCCACATTCACATACATCCACATCCACATCTACATCCACATTCACATACATCCACATCCACATTTCCATTCACATCTATACATCCACATACATACATACATCCACATCCACATCCACATACATACATACATCCACATCCACTTTCCACATTCACATCTATACATCCACATCTACATCCACATTCACATACATCCACATCCACATTTTCATTCACATCTATACATCCACCTCTACATCCACATACATACATACATCCATATCCACATTCCACATTCACATCTATACAACCACATCTACATCCACATTCACATCTATGCATATACATCTTCATGCATACATCCATTTTCACATTCATACATCCACACTCCCATCTCCACATCCACACATCCACATACATACATCCATTTCCACATTCCCATTCATATAACCCCATATGCCTTCACATCTAATCTTTTACATCACATCCATTCTTGCCCTATCATCACAACCCATATACATCTTATCCTATCACATACACTTCTTACCTCATCTCATACACATCTTATCACATCTTAATTCATCTTATTACCTCTTATCACATCTTATACACCTCTTATCACATCCTATCACATCTCATATCTATTTATAGAATACAAGAGAACTCTTATATTTAATATAAGATTTCTTTACACATTTATTTATGCATAAATTCCATTTAAGGAGATTAATACTTTCGAAGTAAAAATCAATCTTTTTTTTTTGCATCTTCCTATGCATAGATTCATTTTAAATGAAAATGATACTTTTGAATTAAAATTCAATCTTTTATGCATCTTCCTATGCATAAATTCAATTTAGATGAGAATGACACTTTTGAATCAATCTTTTATGCATCTTCCTATGCATAAATTCAATTTGGTAGGAATTACACTTTTAGAATAAAAGAATTTCTCTTATGCATGTAATTTATGCATAAAATCCATTTATGAGGAAAATCACACTTTTAGTATAAAAAGAATATCTTTTATGCATACCTATATGCATGAAATCCAATATGATAAAAGTAACACTCTTACAATAAAATAATCAACTTTTATGCATACCTCTATGCATGAAATTCAATTATGATAAAAGTCACACTTTTATAATAAAATAATCAACTTTTATGCATACTTCTATGCATGAAAATTAAAAATGATAAAAGTAACACTTTTGATATAAAAAAATTTCTTTTATGCATACTTCTATGCATGAAAATTAAAAATGATAAAAGTAACACTTTTGATATAAAAATTTTTCCTTTATGCATACTTCTATGCATGAAAATTAAAAATGATAAAAGTAACACTTTTGATATAAAAATTTTCCTTTATACATACTTCTATGCATGAAAATTAAAAATGATAAAAATAACACTTTTGATATAAAAATTTATCCATTATGCATACTTCTATGCATGAAATAAAAATGGTAAAAATAACACTTTTGATATAAAAATTTATCCATTATGCATACTTCTATGCATGAAATAAAAATGGTAAAAATAACACTTTTGATATAAAAATTTATCCATTATGCATACTTCTATACATGAAATAAAAATGGTAAAAATAACACTTTTGATATAAAAATTTATCCATTATGCATACTTCTATGCATGAAATAAAAATGGTAAAAATAACACTTTTGATATAAAAACTTATCCTTTATGCATGATATTAAAATTCAATTTCTCCATGATTGTAATGAAATTCTTTCAATTAATCTAGGATGATAATTCCTAGAATATGGTAGGAAGTCCTCTTTTTATGCTTTGAATGAGATTAGTTTATGCATAATTTTTATAAAAATTTTGCCATAGCTCCGCTGCTATGACTGATAAATCTCAATTTTTCTAAGGGATAATGCTTATCATTAAGAAAATAATTAAAATAATATCTAATTGGATTATTAATCCATAATGGATTGAATCATTAATATACATAAACTAAAAGCATAGAAAAAAGCCATTAATTTGGCCTCAAGCATAGTTTAATCTTGGGTTAAGGAAAAGCTTTATGAAAAGCTTGATTTGGATTGAGAATGGGTCATGAGTATGACCATTTCTTGAGTGAGAGAGAGAATTTACATAAAAATCATTAGAATTTAAACATAAATGAAAATTAACTTCAATAGCATTATGTAACTCTTCACTACTATTCAAACTTCAATAGCATTTAAAAAAAACCATACCAATTAAACTTCTCAAGCTTGAGAGGGGTTGAGAAGAGAGAAACATTCAGAAATTATAGAAAGATCAATATTCACTAATTACCTTATAACTTGCTTGATTCTTTGTTCACGGTAGAGGCCCCCAACCAATCAATTGGTTAAGTATGTTGATGGAGCCACTAATGGGGATTGAAGAAAGAGGGAAGCTCCAAAAACTAGTGAATTATTAAATGAATTCACAGTTTCTGGCTTAGGTGGAGTAGAGTAACGATGCATAAACACTATATATTTTTCAACAAGGGGGAGGCTTCTATTTATAGGAAAAATTGAGCTCCTAACCAAACAAACTGATTCTAGAATTTTCTAAATCAGTTTGGTCAATATTTGACCATTTTTAGGTCAGTTAAGCTAACTTTTTGGAACTAGACTTAAATGAGGAGAGAGGAGAGATGAAATATCTCAATTTTTATGAGTTTAAAACTCATTCAAGCATGTGAAATATGCACCTCCTTTAAAGAACTCCCCTTCCTTACATATGTGTCAAAATGGAATCATTATACCCAAAATATCTCATATTTTTAATATTGCTCATAGTTTTTTACTAATAAACCTTGTACATTTTCAACTCTTCATCTTATGTGAAATATGCACCTCCTTTAAAGAACTCCCCTTCCTTACATATGTCATACTTTTAATATTGCTCATAATTTTTTACTAATAAACCTTGTACATTTTCAACTCTTCATCTTATGTGAAATATGCACCTCCTTTAAAGAACTCCCCTTCCTTACATATGTCATACTTTTAATATTGCTCATAATTTTTTACTAATAAACCTTGTACATTTTCAACTCTTCATCTTATGTGAGCATTTACTCATTTTTGGGTATCTTCTTTTACAAAATTGGATTTATCTCCTCTCTACACATGGATTGATGCTATTGGCCCATAGGAACCTTAATTGGACCATAATCCAAAAATTTCTGAAAATCTAGACCCTTAGGCTAAGGTCCTTTATACACATTTCCGATTAATTCCAATTGCACATTGGAAAATTCTTTTTGAATTTCTGTTTCAGGGGAACTTATTTTAATAGGATGAGATATTTTTCTATCCAAAAATATTCAAAATCTGAATATTCTCTCTCTAGAATAATTTTTCTCTCTCTAGGCTAAAATAGTTAGCAATAGGGTCTTTATATTTCTGAAGAGGGTTGATTACAGGGGAAGATACTAGACATCAAAAAGGGTTGGGAGAGGAATCTTACATTCTACCCCACTTAAAAAAACGCGAGATGTCCTCATCTCGCAACTTGTGATAATTTCGCAAGATTCACGAATATGAGACTCAGAGAAAAATTTTAATCAAGATTAACCATCAAGATAAGTCTTAAAGAGAGCAAGATTCAAAATACGAACAAGATTTAAACTTTATTCATTCTCGGAACTTATACAGTAAAGATAGAGGAACTCTTTACACTTCCATAAGCCCGTCCATCATATGGTCACAAAAGCAGTCCTCACAAGCTGCACAAGTATAAGGTAACTCATCTATGGGAATGATTCTGTGGGTTATTGCTGCGCCTATCTCAGTGGTATGAGGTGTTCTAACAAAAGGACCTCTGAGAGGTAAGCCGAAAACGGGGTAAAGGCATATCTTCTCATGAGGAAGAAAACACGCCAGTAAGAAGACCCGCTCAGAAAACCCAGGATGCCTTGATCTCATGACGCAGTAGTATCGGGGACCCAAACCCAAAGCTTCAATAACCATGGCCAAGCGGACATTGTTACGAAAGTGCTGCTGACCCCAGGGTGTTACCCTAGTTATGTCTTGATAGGTCCGCCATTTGGTCTGCGCTACAGAAGTTCCTAGGTGAGGAAAAAGTGAGCGCTCATACTGTTCTATAAAATCCTTCTTCACAGACTCACTTGCGTCTTGAAGGTGAGGAATCATTATGGATAAAACTAGTTCTTGTTGCCAAGCCATGAAGGAGATTAAGAAAGAGAGGAGATCGATGGGAGTAAGATTACTGTGAACGACAAGTAAAAGTTACGACTTATATAAAGGAAGGAGTTAGCGTAACTTAGAAGCCAACGGTAACTTGCCACTGAAGTTTTACCGTCTTTCCATGATTTGGGTTTGGCACATTTTTCTATAGAAGGCATTCAGAACTTTGAGATGAGGAGATAAAAGAAGTTCGTAAGCTAAATCACCTACTTCCTTTGGTCCACAATATCTGGGAGATAACTTCTTATACTTCCCAGGAGATAAAGAACTTCTTTTGGGCCGTACTCGAGACCAAAACCTTGATATCCAAAACATCGATTCTCACTTCTGAACTCGTTGTTCTGAATCCTTAAAAAAGGTGGGACTCTTGAGAAGTATTCAGGAAAAAGGTTCTTCCTTTTTTAAACAGAATCTTCCTATTATTTTAGAGAGAGAATAATTATAAGATCATAAAGGGAGATTCTTACTCCTGTATACCTCTAAGGTTGGGGGAGGAATCTTACATTCTACCCCACTTAAAAGGTGCAAGATGTCCTCATCTCGCAAGTAGAGGACAACTTTTTTTACTTAAGATCCAATTTATTCTGGGGTTCCTTATATTCCGGTCAACCCAACAGAATATGGGGATAAATATCCCTTATATAGAATTCATCAATAACAATTCATTCAAATCATATCATTCATATCTTTAACACGATAATGGTCCATTAGACCGAAAAATTTTCTTCTGAACATTCCTCCACAGGAATTTTAGTCAAGCAAGTTCTCAATTTGTCATCCCTTAACTTGATCCACCAAGTCAAGTATTAATAGTAGCAATCTGACAGCACAATCCACTAATCTCATAGTGATTTGCTGAAATCATTATCATCATTCCAGTTATGAATATCATCACAAGGACTCATCCCATTCATCCTCATTGAAGCTTATTACATTTCAACCAAATTTCAGGGATCATCATTTTTCAATCAGAATCCAAATCAATTCATCAATTCTCAAACAGAATTAAAAATCATATCAACCACATTCAAAATCATCCTCTGGATAGCATTAACGCTTATAATTTCAAGTCTTAGATTTACTCGTATATACTGTCGGTAAAGAGCTGCAGTTATACCCTCGGTATATACGGATAGTCATGATACTCGAAACTATAAGGTAAATACCATCATGTCTAGGTCTCAAGCAAGTCAGGGTTCCATACAATTGCGGTACTTCCAATTGAAGACCCAATTACTAATTTACGAATTTCAATTTGAATTAACAATTTGTATGAATTATATCAAACAATTACAACCTTTTTGTGCGTCTTGATAAACTTTTGACATAATTTGCTCCTCAGTTGATCTTATTGGAGATCTATGACTTAAGTCTGATAAATAGATTTTTCTTTATCCGATCATCCGTAAAAAAAAACATTTGTATATTTATATACAAGTTGCAATAATTACATAGAGTGGCTCGGCTCCAAAATTCAAAATCTCTTCGAGAGACGCATAAGACGACGGTACTGGGCCATAGTCATGCCCTGTTACATAAGTTCTCTAACTGCGAAGGGAGTTATTATTTTCTCCTTAGGGATAAATCGACTAAGGAGTCTATAAATTCGACATGAAAGTCTAAAATTTCGAGGTGTCGAATGATATAGAATGACACCACGCACCATTTTCAGCTTTAACAGGATCATAGTCAATGAGAGATTCTGCCACAGCATTGTACGGCGGTTGCAATGGGCGTGGACATATTGCCCTGCAAACCACCTATGTTGTATTCTCTCCGCTGGGGTAGGAAAATATAAATCCGCGAAATGGCGTGCGAGTCTTGCTCGGCTTGTTTGAGTTGAAGCGGAAGAGATGAGATGCTCGAAGGCAAATGCAATCATATCTTGAGACTGGGTGAGGTCGGAAATACCAGATAAATGTGGAACTTCCATCTATAAAAACAATTTCTTTGATTAAAATTTCTCCATTAAAGAAGCTTACGGAATGAAAATACATTATGAAAATGTTGTTTCTGAATTCTTATTACCAATTTCAGATAAGAATTTAATTATCCTTATTAGCTTTCAATTTCGCTCTGATACCAACTGTGAGATCCCTGTTCCCACCGAGCAATAGTTTCAGGGTGCTAGCAGCGGAAGTAGCACTTCTCGTGCGGGACAGGGATCCCACATTCGGGGCCTCGCCTACGGATATCCGGACAAGAGACTAATCCGTCGGTTTGTCCAAAACCGAAACCGGAAAAACTTCCTTTACCCGGAAAGCACGGGCGATTCCACCAGGATAACTCTTTACTCTAACGTAGTCAAGATCATCTGATTGCACCTTTAACGGTACTTGGTCAAATCAAGGAAGAACTTGCACTTAGATCATTGGGATCAACGCTTTTTTCCCCATCAAGAGGCACAGCCGTTGATTCCTATCCATAGAACAATTTCTATCCGGGATTTACTTCATCTATCGTAATAATAGAATTTAAATCTCGATTTACGGATCCATCAGTCCAGCCTAACCCCATCCGATCCCATGGGTTAGCCAACCACCCAACCACTGTAGTGATGGGATCCAATTTGGAATTTGGTTAGGTTTTGTCCCGGGTACCAAGGAAAAGAGTTCCAAGGCCCCCTAGCCGGAAGTTCATGCAAACGTAAAACTAGCCACACCACTTACACACCCAATATGAAATTGCCTTTTTCTTAGCATCAGCTAACTTTAAAACAATCCTTTAAGGAAACCATAGTACCACTGATCACAATCTTCCAATTTATCCAGTTGATTCATAATTTCCCATCATTCCTTCATCAGAGTATCTATGGCATCATTGGCAACTAGAACGCTCACCACCTGTCCACACAGGGGCCTTTTCAATAGTTCCTAGCCCATAATACTCGGCAATATAATCACTTATAAAAATCAAGATGGACTCTCGTTGAAGATCAGCAAGATCAACCAACAGATCCATATAAAGAGCCATGGACTCATCCATTGAAGACCAGCAAGGTCAATCAACCAGATCCATGCCCGGTTTCACAAAACAACTCTTACTCCTTGTTCCAATATCTTCCACGACGCACGTGTGGGTATCTTCGGCGACCCAGAGCCCGAGCACCGTATGGTCAGCACCCTCTAGGATCCTTCGCAGGTGACCTAGCGCTTCACTCATAGGCCGCTTCCTTGGTCCCTCATCCACCGTACCGGAAGCTCACCATTTAAATCGAACCGAGGCTGGTCAAGACCTCGGTCGACCTTGCTACGCGAGACGTCCTCCATTGACTCTCCGTCAGCAGTTGCAACTTTATCAGTTAGGTCTCCACGACCTTAAACACAAGACGGTCAAAATGCTTCCCCAGCATTCTTGACATAAAACAGCCATTTACAAACAGCATTTACAAACAGTTTACAAATACAATTTCTATATTAACTCTCATTTTTCCACATTATCCCTCATTAATCCACATTACTTATTCCACATTCCATTTATATGTGTACTCATCCAATCACATCATTTTTCATCTCTTCACTTCAGATTCCTTCACATCACATATCATATATTCACATCCATATCCACATCCATACATCCACATCCACATCCACATTCACATCTACATGCTTACCTCCATTTTCACATCCTCATTTATACATCCACATCCCATATCCACATTCATACATACACATCCATATCCACATCCATAAATCCACATCCATAAATCCACATCCACATGCATACATCCACTATCACGTCCTCATTCATACATCCACATCCACATCCACATCCATATACATACATACATCCACATCCACATTCTCATTCACATCTATACATCCACATCTACATCCACATACATACATACATCCACATCCACATTCCACATTCACATCTATACATCCACATCTACATCCACATTCACATACATCCACATCCACATCTACATCCACATTCACATACATCCACATCCACATTTCCATTCACATCTATACATCCACATACATACATACATCCACATCCACATCCACATACATACATACATCCACATCCACTTTCCACATTCACATCTATACATCCACATCTACATCCACATTCACATACATCCACATCCACATTTTCATTCACATCTATACATCCACCTCTACATCCACATACATACATACATCCATATCCACATTCCACATTCACATCTATACAACCACATCTACATCCACATTCACATCTATGCATATACATCTTCATGCATACATCCATTTTCACATTCATACATCCACACTCCCATCTCCACATCCACACATCCACATACATACATCCATTTCCACATTCCCATTCATATAACCCCATATGCCTTCACATCTAATCTTTTACATCACATCCATTCTTGCCCTATCATCACAACCCATATACATCTTATCCTATCACATACACTTCTTACCTCATCTCATACACATCTTATCACATCTTAATTCATCTTATTACCTCTTATCACATCTTATACACCTCTTATCACATCCTATCACATCTCATATCTATTTATAGAATACAAGAGAACTCTTATATTTAATATAAGATTTCTTTACACATTTATTTATGCATAAATTCCATTTAAGGAGATTAATACTTTCGAAGTAAAAATCAATCTTTTTTTTTTGCATCTTCCTATGCATAGATTCATTTTAAATGAAAATGATACTTTTGAATTAAAATTCAATCTTTTATGCATCTTCCTATGCATAAATTCAATTTAGATGAGAATGACACTTTTGAATCAATCTTTTATGCATCTTCCTATGCATAAATTCAATTTGGTAGGAATTACACTTTTAGAATAAAAGAATTTCTCTTATGCATGTAATTTATGCATAAAATCCATTTATGAGGAAAATCACACTTTTAGTATAAAAAGAATATCTTTTATGCATACCTATATGCATGAAATCCAATATGATAAAAGTAACACTCTTACAATAAAATAATCAACTTTTATGCATACCTCTATGCATGAAATTCAATTATGATAAAAGTCACACTTTTATAATAAAATAATCAACTTTTATGCATACTTCTATGCATGAAAATTAAAAATGATAAAAGTAACACTTTTGATATAAAAAAATTTCTTTTATGCATACTTCTATGCATGAAAATTAAAAATGATAAAAGTAACACTTTTGATATAAAAATTTTTCCTTTATGCATACTTCTATGCATGAAAATTAAAAATGATAAAAGTAACACTTTTGATATAAAAATTTTCCTTTATACATACTTCTATGCATGAAAATTAAAAATGATAAAAATAACACTTTTGATATAAAAATTTATCCATTATGCATACTTCTATGCATGAAATAAAAATGGTAAAAATAACACTTTTGATATAAAAATTTATCCATTATGCATACTTCTATGCATGAAATAAAAATGGTAAAAATAACACTTTTGATATAAAAATTTATCCATTATGCATACTTCTATACATGAAATAAAAATGGTAAAAATAACACTTTTGATATAAAAATTTATCCATTATGCATACTTCTATGCATGAAATAAAAATGGTAAAAATAACACTTTTGATATAAAAACTTATCCTTTATGCATGATATTAAAATTCAATTTCTCCATGATTGTAATGAAATTCTTTCAATTAATCTAGGATGATAATTCCTAGAATATGGTAGGAAGTCCTCTTTTTATGCTTTGAATGAGATTAGTTTATGCATAATTTTTATAAAAATTTTGCCATAGCTCCGCTGCTATGACTGATAAATCTCAATTTTTCTAAGGGATAATGCTTATCATTAAGAAAATAATTAAAATAATATCTAATTGGATTATTAATCCATAATGGATTGAATCATTAATATACATAAACTAAAAGCATAGAAAAAAGCCATTAATTTGGCCTCAAGCATAGTTTAATCTTGGGTTAAGGAAAAGCTTTATGAAAAGCTTGATTTGGATTGAGAATGGGTCATGAGTATGACCATTTCTTGAGTGAGAGAGAGAATTTACATAAAAATCATTAGAATTTAAACATAAATGAAAATTAACTTCAATAGCATTATGTAACTCTTCACTACTATTCAAACTTCAATAGCATTTAAAAAAAACCATACCAATTAAACTTCTCAAGCTTGAGAGGGGTTGAGAAGAGAGAAACATTCAGAAATTATAGAAAGATCAATATTCACTAATTACCTTATAACTTGCTTGATTCTTTGTTCACGGTAGAGGCCCCCAACCAATCAATTGGTTAAGTATGTTGATGGAGCCACTAATGGGGATTGAAGAAAGAGGGAAGCTCCAAAAACTAGTGAATTATTAAATGAATTCACAGTTTCTGGCTTAGGTGGAGTAGAGTAACGATGCATAAACACTATATATTTTTCAACAAGGGGGAGGCTTCTATTTATAGGAAAAATTGAGCTCCTAACCAAACAAACTGATTCTAGAATTTTCTAAATCAGTTTGGTCAATATTTGACCATTTTTAGGTCAGTTAAGCTAACTTTTTGGAACTAGACTTAAATGAGGAGAGAGGAGAGATGAAATATCTCAATTTTTATGAGTTTAAAACTCATTCAAGCATGTGAAATATGCACCTCCTTTAAAGAACTCCCCTTCCTTACATATGTGTCAAAATGGAATCATTATACCCAAAATATCTCATATTTTTAATATTGCTCATAGTTTTTTACTAATAAACCTTGTACATTTTCAACTCTTCATCTTATGTGAAATATGCACCTCCTTTAAAGAACTCCCCTTCCTTACATATGTCATACTTTTAATATTGCTCATAATTTTTTACTAATAAACCTTGTACATTTTCAACTCTTCATCTTATGTGAAATATGCACCTCCTTTAAAGAACTCCCCTTCCTTACATATGTCATACTTTTAATATTGCTCATAATTTTTTACTAATAAACCTTGTACATTTTCAACTCTTCATCTTATGTGAGCATTTACTCATTTTTGGGTATCTTCTTTTACAAAATTGGATTTATCTCCTCTCTACACATGGATTGATGCTATTGGCCCATAGGAACCTTAATTGGACCATAATCCAAAAATTTCTGAAAATCTAGACCCTTAGGCTAAGGTCCTTTATACACATTTCCGATTAATTCCAATTGCACATTGGAAAATTCTTTTTGAATTTCTGTTTCAGGGGAACTTATTTTAATAGGATGAGATATTTTTCTATCCAAAAATATTCAAAATCTGAATATTCTCTCTCTAGAATAATTTTTCTCTCTCTAGGCTAAAATAGTTAGCAATAGGGTCTTTATATTTCTGAAGAGGGTTGATTACAGGGGAAGATACTAGACATCAAAAAGGGTTGGGAGAGGAATCTTACATCAAGGCATGGTGGATATTCTGAGGAGCGGGTCTTCTTACTTACGTATTTTCTTCCTCACCAGAAGATATGCCTTTATCCCATTTTTTTGCTTGCCTCTTAGAGGTCCTTTTATTAGGTCACTTCATACCAATGAGGTAGGTGCTGCAATAAGCGGCCGAATTATTCCCATAGATGAGTTACCTTATACGTGTGCAGCTTGTGAATGCTGCTTTTGTGACCATATGATGGACGGGCTTATAGAATTGTAAAAAGTTCTTCTATCTTGCTGTATATGTTCCATAAATGAATAAAGTTAAAATCTTTGTTCTTGTCTTGAGTCTTGCTCTCTTTGAGACTTTTCTTGGCGGTTACTCTTAATTAAATTTTCTCTTAGTCTCATATTTGTGCATCTTGCGAAATTACCCCCAAATTGCGAGATGAGGGCATCTCGCGTTTTTCAAGTGGGAGAGAATGTAAGATGCCTCCCCAGCCTCTCAAAATGTCCAGCATCTTCCTCCTATAATCAATCCCCTCTTTAGAAATATAAAAGATCTTGTCTCTGCCTGTTTTGACATAGAGAGAGAAAATATTCTAGAGAGAGAATATTCAGATTTTGAATATTTTTAGATAGAAAAATTTCTCATAATATTAAAATGAATTCCCCTGAAACAAAAATTCAAAAAGAACTTTCCAATGTGCAATTGGAATTAATTGGAAATGGGTATAAAGGACCTTAGCCTAAGGGTTCTAGATTTTTAGAAATTTTGGATTATGGTCCAATTAAGGTTCCTGTGGGCCAATAGGATCAATCCATGTGTGGGGAGGAGATAAATCCAATTTGTAAAAGAAGATACCCAAAAATGAGTAAATGCTCACATAAGATGAAGAGTTGACTATGTACAAGGTTTATTAGTAAGAAACTATGAGTAATATAAAAAAAATGAGATATTTGGGTATAATGATTCCATTTTGACACATATGTAAGGAAGGGGAGTCCCAATAAAGAGGTACATACCTCACATGCTTGAATGAGTTTTAAACTCAAAAATAATGTGATATTTTTATCTCTCCTCTCTCTTGAACCAAACCAAATCAAAATGGAACCAAACCGAATCAAAAAGTAACCAAACTAGGTCCAAATGTAGTCCAAATTCTACCAAATTGAAATCTGGAAAATTCTAGAAATCAGTTAGCTTTGGTTAGAGCTTCCCTCTCCTATAAATAGAACATGAATCCTTTGAAAAAAATAGGAGAATTTTACTATATTAGAATTATGCTGAAATAATGCTAATTTTTACTATTCTCTAAAATTCTCTCCAAATTGGAGAAATTGGAGCTTCCCTCTTTCTTCAATCCCCATTGGTGGCTCCATCAACATACTAAACCAATTGATTGGTTGGGGGCCTCTACCGTGAACAAAGAATCAAGCAATTTGTAAGGTAAATGGTGAATTTTGATCTTTTCTATAATTTCTCAATGTTTCTCTCTTCTCAACCCCTCTCAAGCTTGAGAAGCTTAATTGGAATGGTTTTTGAATGCTATTGAAGTTAATTGATGGTAGTGAAGAATTACATAATTTGATGAATGCTATTGAAGTTAATTGATTAATGATAGTAAAGAATTACATAAATTTCTATTTATGCTTAATTCTAATGGTTTTTATGTAATTTCTCTCTCTCACTCAAGAAATGGTCATACTCATGACCCATTCTCAATCCAAATGAAGCTTTTCATAAAGCTTTTCCTTAATCCAAGATTAATCTATGGTTGAGGCCAAATTAATGGCTTTTTTCTATGCTTTTAGTTTATGTATTTCATGAATATTGATGATTCAATCCATCATTGGGTTAATGATCCAATTAGGGATCATTCTAATTATTCTCTTAATGATAAGCTTTATCCTTCAAAATAATTTGAGATTTATCAATCATAGCAGCGGAGCTATGACAAAATTTTTATAAAAAATTACACATAAAATAATTTTCATTCAAAGCATGAAAAGAGGACTTCCTACCATATTCTAGGAATTATCATCCTAGATTAATTGAAAGAATTTTATTATAATCATGGAGAAACTCATTTTTATGTTATGCATAATTGATTAATTAAGAAAAAGAGGATTTCTAGTAATTAAATTTTATGCCAAAAGAGTAATTTTTATCAATTCTATACTCTAAAAGTATCTTTTTTATGCAAAGAAGATGCATATTGATTATTATATTTGGATTTCATGCATAGAGGTATGCATAAAAGATTATTATTTTAATATAAAAGTGTTGCTTTTATCATATTTGGATTTCATGCATAGAGGTATGCATAAAAGATTATTATTTTAATATAAAAGTGTTGCTTTTATCATATTTGGATTTCATGCATAGAGGTATGCATAAAAGATTATTATTTTAATATAAGAGTGTTGCTTTTATCATATTTGGATTTCATGCATAGAGGTATGCATAAAAGACTATTATTTTAATATAAGAGTGTTGCTTTTATCATATTTGGATTTCATGCATAGGGGTATGCATAAAAGATTATTATTTTAATATAAAAGTGTTGCTTTTATCATATTTGGATTTCATGCATAGAGGTATGCATAAAAGATTATTATTTTAATATAAAAGTGTTGCTTTTATCATATTTGGATTTAATGCATAGAGGTATGCATAAAAGATTATTATCTTAATATAAAAGTGTTGCTTTTATCATAATTGGATTTCATGCAGAGGTATGCATAAAAGATTATTATTTTACTATAAAAGTGTTACTTTTATCATATTTGGATTTCATGCATAGAGGTATGCATAAAAGATTATTATTTTAATATAAAAGTGTTGCTTTTATCATAATTGGATTTCATGCATAGAGGTATGCATAAAAGATTATTATTTTAATGTAAAAGTGTTACTTTTATCATATTTGGATTTCATGCATAGAGGTATGCATAAAAGATTATTATTTTAATGTAAAAGTGTTACTTTTATCATAATTGATTTTCATGCATAGAGGTATGCATAAAAGATTATTATTTTAATATAAAAGTGTTGCTTTTATCATAATTGAATTTCATGCATAGAGGTACGCATAAAAGATTATTATTTTAATATAAAAGTGTTACTTTTATCATATTTGGATTTCATACATAGAGGTATGCATAAAAGATTATTATTTTAATATAAAAGTATTACTTTTATCATATTTGATTATCATGCATAGAGGTATGCATAAAAGAATATTATTTTAATGTAAAAGTGTTAGTTTTATCATATTTGAATTTCATGCATAGAGGTATGCATAAAAGTTGATTATTTTAATGTAAAAGTGTTACTTTTATCATATTTGAATTTCATGCATAGAGGTATGCATAAAAGTTGATTATTTTATTATACAAGTGTTACTTTTATCATATTTGAATTTCATGCATAGAGGTATGCATAAAAGTTGATTATTTTATTATAAAAGTACTACTTTTATCATATTTGAATTTCATGCATAGAGGTATGCATAAAAGTTGATTAATTTATTGTAAAAGTGTTACTTTTATCATATTGGATTTCATGCATAGAGGTATGCATAAAAGATATTCTTTTTATACTAAAAGTGTGAGTTTCATCATAAATGGATTTTATGCATAACTTAGATGCATAAGAGAAATTCTTTTATTCTAAAAGTGTAATTCCTACCAAATTGAATTTATGCATAGGAAGATGCATAAAAGATTGATTTTTAATTCAAAAGTGCCATTCTCATCTAAATTGAATTTATGCATAGGAAGATACATAAAAGAATGGATTTTTAATTCAAAAGTGTTATTCTTATCCAAATTGAATTTATGCATAGGAAGATGCGTAAAAGATGGATTTTTACTTCAAAAGTGTCACTTCTCATCTAAATTGAGTTTATGCATAGGAAGATGCATAAAAGATTGAATATTAATTCAAAAGTGTCATTTTCATTTAAAATGAATTTATGCATAGGAAGATGCATAAATGATTGATTTTTATTTCGAAAGTGTTAGTCTCCTTAAATGGAATTTATGCATAATGATAAGAGGTGTATGAGATGTGATAAGATGCATATGAGATGAGTTAGGATGTGATAAGATGAGTTAAGATGTGATAAGATGTGTATGAGATGTGATAGGATGTGATAAGAGGTGTAGGAGATGTGATAAGATGCATATGAGATGAGTTAGGATGTGATAAGATGAGTTAAGATGTGATAAGATGTGTATGAGATGAGGTAAGAAGTGTATGTGATGGGATAAGATGTATATGGGTTGTGATAGGGCGAGAATGGATGTGATGTAAAAGAATAGATGTGAAGGCGTATTTGGTTATATGAATGGGAATGTGGAAATGGATGTATGAATGTGAATGTGGACGTGGATGCATGAATGTGAATGTGGATGTGGATGTATGCATATAGATGTAGATGTATGGATGTGAATGTGAATGTGGATGTGGGTGTATGCATGGAGATGTGGATGTATGCATGTAGATGTAGATGTATGGATGTGAATGTGAATGTGGATGTGGATGTATGCATGGGGATGTGGATGTATGGATGTAGATACGGATGTGGATGTATGTATGTGAATGTGGATGTATGAATGAGGATGCGAAAATGGATGTATGCATGTAGATGTGGATGTATGGATGTGAATGTGGATGTGGATGTGGATGTATGGATGTGGATATGGATGTGTATGTATGAATGCGGATATGGGATTGGATGTATGATGTGGATGTACAAACATGGATATGTATGTAGAATAATGAAGGTGAATGTGTATGTGAAATAATGTGTCGTCGATATGAGTGAATGGATGAGAATGAGTACACATATGAACGGAATGTGGAATTAGTAATGTGGACTGAGGAGGGATAATGTGGAAAGACGAGAGTTTGATATAGAAACTGTATTTTGTGACTGTTTGTAAATGACTGTTTTATGTCAAGAATGCTGGGAAAGCATTTTGACCGTATTATGGATTAAGGTCATGGAGACCTAACTGATAAAGTTGCAACTGTTGATGGAGAGTCAATGGAGGACGTCTCGCATAGCAAGGTCGAATGGTGAGCTTCCGGTACGGTGGATGAGGGACCAAGGAAGCGGCCTATGAGTGAAGCGCTAGGTCACCTGCGAAGGATCCTAGAGGGTGTTGACCATACGGTGCTCGGGCTCTGGGTCGCCGAAGATACCCACACGTGCGTCGTGGAAGATATTGGAACAAGGAGTAAGAGTTGTTTTCTGAAACCGGGCATGGATCTGGTTGATTGACCTTGCTGGTCCTCAACGGATGAGTCCATGGCTCTCTTATGTGGATCTGTTGATTAATCTTGCTGATCTTCAACGAGGATTCCATCTTGATTTTTATGTGAAAATATTGTCGGGTACTATGAGCTAGGAACTATTGAAAAGGCCCCTGAGTGAACAGGTGGTGAGCGTTCTGGTTGCCAATGATGCCATAAGTGCACCGATGAATGTATGATTGGAAATATGGATTCAACGAGAGATTTTGAGGATTGTCATCAGTGACATAATGGTTTCATTAAAGGATTGTTTTAAAGATAGCTGATGTATGAGAAAAAGGCAATTTCATATTGGGTGTGTAAGTGGTGTGACTAGTTTTATGTTTGTAGCATGAACTTCCGACTAGGGGGCCTGGGAACTCTTTTCCCTGGTACCCGGGACAAAACCTAACCAAATTCCTAATTGGATCCCATCACTACAGTGGTTGGGCGGTTGGCTAACCCATGGGACTGGGATGGGATTAGGCTGGATTGATGGATCCGTAAATCGAGACTCAATTTCTGTTATTACGATAGATGAAGTAAATCCCAGATAGTAATTGTTCTATGGATAGGAATCAACGGCTGTGCCTCTTGATGGTTGGGGAAAAAAGCATTGATCCCAATGATCCAAGTGCAAGTTTCTTCCTTGATCTGACCGAGTATTTTTATAGGTGCAGTCGGATCAGCTTGATCAGTAATGGTCTTGACTACATTAGAGTAAAGAGTTATCCTGGTGGAATCGCCCGTACTGCTTTCCGGGTAAAGGAAGTTTTTTCGGGTTCGGTTTTGGATAAACCGACGGATTAGTCTCTTGTCTAGATATCCGTGGACGAGGCCCCGAATGTGGGACCCCTGCCCCACGCAAGATGTGCTACTTCCGCTGCTAGCACCCTGAATCCATTGCGCGGTGGGGACAGGGATCTCACAAAAAGAGATCTTACCCTGAGGCAAATCCTAAAGATCAACCCTACAAGAAACCCCAACAGAATTTCCCCTACTACAACAGAGGGCGACAAAGCAACTCTTTTGTCCCCCGCTCGTATGCTTCTTCTTCCAAAGAAGGCCCTCTGTGTTTTGAGTGCAATGAGCCGGGACACTTTAGGGCCAACTATCCCAAGATGGCAACATCATTTCCCCAAGGTGGCAGAGAAAATCAAGGCCGTGGAACCCCTATCCACCAAGGTTCAAGAGGCGGTGGACATGGCAAAGGCCACGGAGGAGCAGTTGCTAGGACCGCCTATATTATAAGTGAAGAACCGACCTTGGAAATGGCTGAAGAAGAGCGCGCCACCGTCCATGCGGCAGTAGAACACCAAGGTCCGAATAAACAATTTGGTATAATCCAAACCCCAGCCACTCATCACGGTAAGCCATTTCAGCTTTTGATTAATTGTGGCAGTACCCATTCATTTCTTTCTCCTAGGTATTTGCAAAAATTAAACTTGGGTCAAAAAATAGCTAGAAGAATGACTGTAGAGTTAGCCAGTGGGAAAGAAGTAGTATCTCGCCACTCTATAGGAAACCTTGATTTTGAGCTGGGTAATGAGTGAACTCGTGGCCACTTTAGAGTCTTGCCACCATTAGGAATTTATGATGGAATCCTTGGGATGGATTAGTTAATTGCTAACAAAGCTAGCATTCATTGTAACCAGGGGAGTATCACTTTTGAAAATGAGCATGGCCAAGTAATATCCGTTCAGGGGATAACAGGAAAACCTAAATCTAGGGTAGTCAAGGCAAAATATCTTCTCAAGGGAACACGTAACGGTCAGCAAGTTTTCTTAGTCAAGCTCAACAAAGCCATTAAACCTAGTAAGGAGACAGAACCCTCGACTCCAAGAATTCTCTGACATCTTTCCTGTGTGACGAGCTTACAGGGCTATCGCCTCCTCGAGAAGTCGATCATGAAATCGAGGTGATCCTTGGGGCTCAACCCGTCTCAAAAACACCCTATAAAATGTCTCTTCCTGAAGCCATTGAACTTAAAGAGAAACTTTCCCAACTCATTGAGCAAGGATTCGTACACCCCAGTAGCTCTCGTTGGGGGGCACCTGTCCTTTTCCAAAGAAAGAAGGACAGAACTCTCCGCCTTTGCATAGATTATCGAGGGCTGAATCAAGTCACTGTCAAGAATAAGTATCTTATCCCTCGCATCGACGAACCTCTTCATAGGCTTCATGGGGCCAAAGTCTTCTCAAAAATAGATTTGAGGTCTGGTTACTATCAGATCAAAGTCAAGGAAGCACATATACCCAAGGCAGCCTTCAATACCCGTTTATGGCCACTATGAGTTTACTGTAATGTCATTCGGGTTAACCAATGCTCCTGCAACCTTCAACCGCCTAATGCAAGATATATTCTGCCCTTACTTGGATGAATTTGTGCTTGTTTTCTTTGATGACATCTGAATCTACTCCAAATCAATGGAAGAGCATGAGGAGCATGTGCATTGATTTCTACAATTGTTGTGCAGACACAAACTCTATGCCAAGAAGAGCAAATGTACCTTCTTTACTCATCAAATTGAGTATCTTGGGTTCATCGTCTCCAAAGATGGCATTTCAGTAGACCCCGCCAAGGTCAAAGATATTCTGGAGTCGCCATCCCCTAAATCAGTTTGTGAAGTTCGTGGGTTTTTGGGTATCACAGGATGGTATAGGATTTTTATCAAAGATTATGCCTTGGTAGCTGCACCTTTGACAGATCTGCACCTTTTTATCAAATATTATGCCTTGGTAGCTGTACCTTTGACAGATCTTCTTAAGAAGGATTGCAAAATAGTGTGGCTATAACCAATCCATCAAAATTAGCTCAAGGTCATTATTACTTCTGCCCCAGTCCTAAAACTTCCTGATTTTACCAAGGAATTTAAAGTGGTTACTGATGCCAGTAGTATAGCACTTGGTGGTGTCTTAGGCTAAGAAGGAAGACCAGTCGCTTATACTTCCGGCAAGCTGAAGCAATATGAAGCAAGTTATGCCACCCATGATTTGGAGCTCTTAGCAGTTGTTCATTGCCTCAAATTATGGAGACATTATCTCTTGGGGGGTGAATTCCAGCTTGTAACACTGACCACAAAAGTCTAAAGTGGATCTTCATCTAGCCTAACCTCCACATGGGGCAAAGGAGATGGATTGAAATTCTACAAGAATATGACTTCGACATCAAATTCCGCCCTAGGAAAGATAATGTGGTAGCAGATGCACTTAGCCGCAAGTCTTTCTTGAGTGCAATTTCAATGCCAAATAATCCCATACTGGTCAAGGTGGAAGAAGTCTCATCTCATGATCCAGATTATCAAAGGATGATGAAGTTAGTAGAAGAAGGGAGAAATTCAGAGATAGTTATAAACCCCCGAGATGCTCCATGGGCAACACGCATTTCTGTGTAGCCTATGCTCTGCTGTGCCACCGTCCGTCCCTGTGGAGTGTACTTGCTATAGTACAGCCGCCCCTTGTAGCCACCCCTCTCACACCCCCTCATTTGCCACTTTTCAGATAAGGCAATTTTCCTCTATCCCCCTCTTGCTAGGGGGCAGTGTCCTTAACTCTTCTCTCTCTCTCTCTCCTCCCCCCCTCCCCCCTGTGAAGAGACTTACAGCAGCCCTCAGCCCTTCTCCCCTTTTGCAAAACGTTTTTGTGTTAAGGACAACTCACAATTCCCCCCCATTTGCGTGGACTTTAGTAAGAGGTTTTAGCCTTAAGAGAGGGTTCATGTGTTGTGGTCTTTTGATCATACGGTGAGCAAACCATCTCAGAATTGAGATCCGATTGAAGCGTTTCGACCGCGACAGTGAGCCCTGCAAGATGACGTCCAAGATGGCCCCTTCTCAAAAACGTCAGAATATTGCCTCGAGAGGAGCATGCAACAAGGAGATTAGAGAAGATGCTCCCGATGCGGCGGCCCCAACCCTCCCTTTACAAGCTCCTCAAGGAAATGGTGGCCAGTTAGCTTGGTTATCTTTTAAAGAAGAGTTTTTTTTAAATATTAGTGTTAATAAATGTGTATCTTTTTCTTTTCAAATAATGACATAAAATTGTATGAAGTTATGAATTGAGTAATACTGTATTCAATGAATTGCATTGAAATTGTTATCTTTAAAGAGTGCAAGTTTTTCCTGGCTTCGACGCTAACTCCGTTCCATGCTTGTGTAGCCAAGCGGTGTCGTTAACAAAGCCCGGGAATGGCCCAAGGTATCCCTCATACCATTGGGAGAATAAGGTTCGCCGATTGAGGCGAGAGATTATGATGTCTAGTTCTGAGGGCCCAGGCTAGTACGGTGAATAAGCCCATCCTAGTGTGCAGACATCCCTCTGAGGGGCGGGAGGATCGAGCGATGGAGCCTGAGAGGGCAACAGGCGGGCTTGAGTCCTCACCAGTGGTGGCCGACGATGAGGTGTATGGTCCCGTAGGGTTTTGCCTAGCATGTGGAGGCTGGAAGGCCGAATTCTAGATCATCGGCAGTATAAAGGAAAAGAATAAGAGAGCCGGTTTGGCTTGTATGAAATTGATTCATGTATAAACTTTTTTATAAATCTTGTATTTGGCATTATTGTACTGTGGAAAAAGGCTGTTTTAACAGACCTTGTGAAAAGGGCCTTAATTAAGAAACATGTTTATTTATGTCAAACAGTGTGGTAGGATTAATTAGAACAAATTGACGCGTGAGTAGGGTGGAAAGTGGGAGGACGGAATGCCTCGACGGCACCATCCTACGGACGGGTGGACCCGATTAGTTGGGTAGCTTTCCAACAGATTAAGTGAAAGCCCTACGCTAGATAAATAGGTTCTTGGGCAACTCTATTCTAGAAGACTAGGCTAGCGGCTGTGCCTTGTATGGATGAGAAAAAAAGCGTTGCCTCTAGAAATTAAGTCTAGTAGTTGCCCAATTTATGATCAATTACCCTATGGGTGATTTGATTTTTAGAAGATCACGCTCCCCCTGCATGATAGGACTAGGTCTTACCTATGAATCGTATCCTTGAATCTCTACATGGTTAAGGTGTCAATAAATAGGAAATTTTCTCCAAGTTAAGACTTAGTGGACTATCTTAAGTGTTTCCCCTATTTTAGAAGGGGGGAACCTTACATACATCCATACTTTTAGAAGGGGGGAACCTTACATACATCCACATCCATACTTATCACATACACATCCACATCTATCCTTTCACATACATCCACATCCATACTTATCACATACACATCCACATCCATTCTTTCACATACACACATCCACATCCATTCTTTCACATACATCCACATCCATCCTTCACATACATCCACATCCATTCTTTAACATACATCCACTTCTATTCTTCACATACATCCATATCCATACTTCTCACATACATCCACATCCATTCTTTAACATACATCCACTTCTATTCTTCACATACATCCACATCCATCCATCCATTCATTCCCACCTATCAGATTCACATTACTTCTCATCACATCTATTCACCTCACATTCTCGTCACTCCTATTCTCATCACATCCATCCATCCATTCATTCCCATTCATCTGATTTGCATCCCATCTCATCACATCTATTTACCTGTCATTCTCATCACATCTATTCTCATCACATCTATCCATCCATTCATTCTCATCTATTTGATTCGCATCCCATCTCATCACATCTATTCACTACTAGCCATTGGGGACTGTAGCGAGGCTGTTAAAAATATACACCGTCGCTTACACGATATGAATGCGTCGCTTAAGCAATCTTATGTCGCTTATGCGATGCTTTTTTTTTGAATCACTTATGCGATGCTGTTGAACGATGTTTTTTGCGACGCTTGTAGACTGACTAGCGTCACATAAGCGACGTTAAATTTTTTTTTAAAAAAATCCTCGCTTATGCGATGCTTTTTTTGCTATCGCTTAAGCGACGCTACGCAATTTTATACTCCCGCGCTCACCGAGAACCTCATTTCTTTGACGGGAAAGCACAGAGAGGTATGTGTCTTTCTTTCTCTCTCTCTCTCTCTCTCTCTCTATATATATATATATATATATATATATAGAAAGAGAGAGAGAGAGACAGAGAGAGAGAGAGTCAATTTCGAACTAGATGCAATAGAACCCATTGTAATTTAAACTCTTAAGAGTCTTAAGAGTTCATTTTGAGTTTTCGGCCTCCCGTGGACATATAAATTTCTTTCTTTCTTTCACTCTCTCTCTCTCTCTCTCTCTCTCTCCCTCTATATATATATATATATATATTATTAAGTTTGTACTATAGTTTAATCATCAGATTAATCTTAATTTATTAGGTTTTTTCAATGCATTCTAGGTATCAATAGGTAGCTAGAGACTAGCTCTAGCTCCCTATCAAAACAAAAATAAAAAAAATATTAGGAAGATCTCCTTGAGAGTTGCTCTCAATTGAACAAACAACAACTACCTTAGTCCAGGCATTGGATCAGACCGTTTGCCCTCAAAGTTCAAAATAAAAATAGCTATATTTCATCCATGGATGGATTTTCACTTGAGGGGGGTGGGGTACGGAATTCTTTAATGATTGCTTGTCCTCCTCTGTATATTGCCCATTTGCCATTCTTTCTTGCTTCTTTAACTTTATTCAGCTCTGCCGATCTGTTCTTGAGCTGTAGCGGAGTGAGTTCATCAGCTATCCATACCTTTGTCCCTTGGAGAGACCTTGTTTACTTCATCACTGCTATTTTCTCATTGTTGTCCATATAGGAGACTTTTGCCTGTGTACCCTTTACTATAATAGAGATAGGGTCTCCTAAGTCCACGAAGGGGACTACTTTGCTCAGTTGTGCTGTAAGTACATCTGTATCTAATATGTAGTCTTCTCGAAGCTCTTGAGCTATGTCTGCCCTATCCCAGCCTTGAGGAAGACCACCGACTCTGATTACCTTTTTGTTACTTTCCATTCGTTCCTTTTCTTTGACCGTTGATAAAATCTTGTGAGTTAACTGAATTTACCTTTGAAACATGGTTTGTCGTTTCTGTTTGTAGTGTTGTAGGTATGGGTCCTTCTTGTGCTTCCTCTTGCTTCGTTTTCATGGCTTGCACTTGCACTTTCAGTTCGTTGATTTGTTCATCTTTCTTGATAGTCTCGTGTTTCAATGCTGCTAATTCTCCCTTGAGTTTCTTTAGTTCTTGCATGAGGTAGGCTTCCCCTCTGGTGTCGGCTTGCTCATGGGTAGAGGAATGGGCGGTAATCGTGAAGCGGTGACTGAGGCAAAAGACTTCTTACTTTCCATGTGTTGCTGCTGCTGATAAAGGAGAGGGCTGTTGACGCACGCTCTCTCTCTCTCTCTCTATATATATATATATAGAGGGAGAGAGGGAGAGAGAGAGAGAGAGTGTTTGTATATATATATATATATAGAGAGAGAGAGAGAGACAGAGAGACAGAGAGAGAGAGAGAGAGAGAGAGAGAAAGAAGAAAGAAAGAAAACTATATTAACGTCCTTTAGAGGCCACATCTGACCTATAGGACTAATCAGATACATCCATGTGATTACATTTCACTTCGGGGGCAACAAAATGAGAATAGAGATAAAACTAAAAATAGTTTAAATTCCCTACATGACCATAGGAGAATCCTAGATAACATGAAAGATTTCTCTGGCAGCTACTCTTCATTACTACCATGTTTGGTTGTCCTAAAATCTGCAAAATAACAGCTCTACCTCTACGGTAGACTGCCCATTTTTCTTGTTTTCTTGCTTCGTATACTTTATTGAGTTCTTGTTTTCTATTTTTTAGTTGTGTGGCTGTGAGTTCATCCGCCATCCACACCTTCGTTCCCTTAAGTGACCTTTAATTTTGTCTTTCATATCTGTGTACCTCAAAACCACATGTTTTCCTTTGATTGCCACTGAGATGAAAGGGATAGCTCTGCACAGCTTTCTTTGTAGAATCTCGCATTCCGGGACATAAGTATCATTCGCAATCTCATCGTCCTCCAATACCTCCACCTGTTCCCAACCCTCTTACAAACCACCCACCCTAATTTCTTTTGCAATCCATTGCTGCTTGTTCTCTTCATTAATCTGTGATATTACTTCTTTCATGAGAATTTCTTTAGGCTGTGGATCAAGTAAATTTACCTGTATGATTTCCTCCCTGTTTTCTTTTTCGTGTTGTTGTTCCTTAATCTGTTTCTCAAGGGTTGAAAGATGTTGTTTTGTCTGATGTAGTTCATTTTGCAAGGCTGAATTTGTTTGCTAAAGATGTTGAATCATGCTCAGGAGGTACCGCTCCCATGGTGATGGTTTTTCATTGGGTTTGGTAGGAGGGGAGATAAGGGTTTCGGAGAAGGTTTTCTTGCTGGCCATGTCAAACTGCTAGACTATTTGAGAGGTTGCTCTTCATGAACCCCACCCCCATGAGGTGCAAGCCCTTACCTGCTTGGAGGTGGGTTACAACCCTACCCTACAACTAAGGTGCGCAGGTGGGCAATAGGTGCACAGGTACGTTGTGTGGACAAAATAGGAGTTGGTAATGTGTACATACGTGTGCATGGCGTGTGTGAAGGTTTTGCTTTTGAGAGCATTGCCAGGTGTACAGAGTAGATGGTTTTGATGTGAGCATGTACAGGCCTGTCCGGACGTGGTCTACTGTACAGGCCTGTCCGGACGTGGTCTACTGGAGGTCCGCTGGAGATGATATCAGCTGCTCGGTCGTCTGAATGTGTGTACACGTCCCCAAGTATTGGTGTTGGTTTCGTGGGTTGTATTAGAGCCATGAAGCATGGGCATTTAAGGTTGAAGGGACAGTATTGCCTTGGACATTGATGTGAAAGCATTGAGGGTGGCCATCACATTGGGCTTTAAACAAAATATAATAACAATTAATGTGGCCAAAAAAGCATAGCCACATTGCTGTTTGTCTTGCAGCCAGTGTAGCTACCAACATGCGCAATCTAGACGCTGGCGAGGAGAGGAAGTAGAGGGAAGGATGCCTTGTAGAAGGTTGGGGGCTCTCGGGCGTAGTCGCAGATACACAAAGAGGGGAGGTCGCCCTGGAGAGAAGCTGCAGCAGTGGGAAGGCTGAAGCGTGGACGAAACGTCCTTGGTACAGAGGTGGTGTTGGCGGTGGTTGGAGCCCCCTGTGGGCAAGAGTCGTGGGTTCGTTTGAGTCTGGTGCTAAAGCCAATGGACTGGCGTCAAGTCGAAGGGCTGACGGGCTTGTGAAGTGTAGGTACGTGGCAGCGCAGGTGACTGGAGCAGCGGGCAAAATCGCCGTGAAGAGGGTGGTATGGCCGTCGTGTAGAGGTTGGGCGACGTGGAGGCTGTAGGCGAAGTGCAGAGGGGCGCAGCCCTTGGTGGGCCTTTGGTTTTGTGTGGCTAGGCGCAGTCGGGAGATACTGAGTGGACAGAGCGAAGACTTGAGTGAAGGGCGCCGCCTGTGGGAAAGAGACGGGAGCTGGCAAAGACTAGAGCAGCTAGAGATGCTGGCGTAGACAAAAGGTGAGTCAGTTTAATAGCCCTCCCTCTAGCGCCGTTGAGGTGATGCAGGCTGCAGGTGCAAGAGGAGAAGGCCCTTAAGTGCTGAGGTGGTGTGGCGTGGTGAAAGACCTGTGGGGAGGCCGCCTTTGGTGGCTGCAGTTGAAGCTAGCAAACGCGTGGGAGAGCACAGGCCGCCGTTGAGGTGATGCGCAGCTGACTGGCGCAAGTGCAAAAAGAACGGAGGTGTCTGTGGGGTCGCTGGTGGTCAGCAAGGACAGAGTGTGGCCGCCTTGTAGATAGAGAGGGAGACTTCTTCAAGGAAGGTGCTGCAGTGGCTAGAAGGCAAAGGGTGGTGATGACGGGTAAAGGTAGCCTTTGAGGTGTTGCCAGCATAGAAGGTGCAGCTAGATGCGCAGAAGCTATAGTGCTTGGGCTAGGTGAAGCCGGATGTGGAGGCCTATACAGAGGCAGAGAGGGCCACGTAGGTGAAGCTGTTGGAGGAAGTTGGGTTGCTGGTGAGCAGGGGACAAGGGATGTGCAGAGGCTGGTGGGGCCGGAAACACTGCAGATAAGTTGCAAGAGGAAGTGAGGAAGTGGCTGGCAGAGGATCAACACAGAGAGCCAGAGAGAGAGGGTGTGTGTGTGGTTTTTGTGGATTTCTATCTCCTGGAGTTTCAGGCCAGGGTTGTTGCTTTCTGTTGATTAGCAGTGGGGCTGGTGTTTGAAATATACAATTCTGTAAAGTTAAGGATCTGTTCTAAAATATAAATCTTGTTCATGCAACTTGGGTCTTGTGTTCTGGTGTGTTTATATGCGTGTGTGGAAGTGTGGCACCCTATAAGGGCGTAAACAGCTTTATCGCTTCTATGCCATCACTTTCTGGTGCCTCCACAGAGGAGCAGATTTTCTCTGGCTTGTGAAAGAAGACAGGGGCTGTGTGAAGCAAGATTTGGAAAGATGGCTATTGGGGATTGCCACAGGAAAGTGCAACCAGGTTTCTGGAGAAGATGGAATTTACAGCCTTGATGAAATACAGGGCAACCCCGGAGATCCTCTCTCAGATTTTGACTTATTGCTTGCAGGGTGATGCAAAAACATGGCTATAGATGTTTGTGACTACACACAGGAACATTCATCAACAGGATCCTGAGTACCGTGTAGTCAGAGCTGCATTTTTGGCAAAGTTTGCCCGTGTGAGGAGTCCGAATGAAGTGTGGAAGGAGTTGTGTAACATTCAGCAGAAGGACGGTCAGGATGTGGATCAGTATCTGATAGAGTTTGGTAGACTGTGGAGTCTATGGTGTGAAGCTTTGATTCCTGAAGTACCCCCGCAGATGATAAAGAGAGACCGGTTTGTGGCTGGTCTGGAGCCAACCCTCCGTCTGAAGGTGGAGCTGAAGAACCTGGATAGCTTTGAGGAGGCTGTCAGAGTAGCTCGAGAGAAGGAGTGGAAGGTGAAGCGTCTGAGGCAGATGGGAATACAGGAAGAGCCAAAGAAGTTTATGAAGATGCCAGAGATTGAGAGCATACATCCTGAAAGGGAAGCTGCTGTTGTTCCTGAACAGGAGGACACTTTGAAGAGGGACATACATGATGCAGTGGAGCTCATGAAGTCTCTAAGTTTGAATTGGATGGAAGCAGGTGGAAAGGGAAGAAGCCGAGGTGCACCAAATAATAGAAGAGACAATATGTCAACATGTGAAGGGAATATGGGAGGAACAGGGAGAGGACGGGGCTACTATTTAAGCAATGTCCAATGCTGGAACTGTGGGGAGCGGGGACATATCAGCCCTCAATGTGACAAACCGCCCAGAGCAGCAGGTGGTGGAATGTATCCTGTGATGTAGAGGACTAATGATAGATTGGGGGATCATAGTGTTGAAGTAAAAGATCCAAATCAACCCTCTACCAGTGGAGTTAAATGGGAGGATAAAGGAAAGGGACCAGCTCTCAGCCTGATAGGAGTAGAGGCCATTCCAGAGATTATGCCTGTGGCAAAGAGGACGAGAAGTACCATGGCAGAACCTGAACCATCTTCTAAGAAAGGTAAGTCCAATTTGATATAAGCCCTCAACCAGAGAAGAAAAAGAGGAAGCCAAGAAGACATTATAAAACTTCAGATTTGCATATTGGTCAAGGTCAGGAGGAGTGTACATTGATGGGAGATTTAAAGGGAAGGGTAGCCAATATAACTTTTGCCCAATTGCTTGGATTGTGTCCGAAGCTTAAGAGAGAGTGGAAGAAGTTGGCAAATCCAAGAAAAGTAAATGAACAGGAGCCCACACAAGGCGAAATGGAGCTGATGTCTGTGGAAGACCTTCCTGATATTTGTCCATCAGTTGATGCATGGTGTGGAAGTGTGAGTGTTGGAGAAGCATATGTTGATGGCGGTGCACAAATCAGTGTAATGACTCAGTCCTGTATGGAGAGATTGGGGTTAAAGCTGAATGCTAGTTCAGATTTTAGACTGCGTTTGGCAAATCATGCAAAAGTGAAGTGTCTGGGTATATGTACAGAAGTGCCAGTGACTGCTTTTGGTGTGGTTTGCAACATAAATTGCCATATTATGCCGGCTGGTTTGGGAGCTTATCCACTGATTTTGGGCAGACCTTGGCTCAAACAGGTGGGTGCCATCCAAAATTGGAAAAGGGGAACTATAACAGTACATAATAAGAGAGGAAGAGCCAGGAAGTTCATTATGAGTAGTAAGCGGGAAATGAAGAGTGAGCCTGAAGAAACAAGTGCTGATGAGTATACAGATAGTGAAACTGAAGAAGAGAGTTCTACTTCTGATGATGAGAGTCACGTATCATTTATAATGAAGGAAGAAAATGAGCATGTGATGCAAGCTAAAGAGGAGTTAAGGGAGGAAGAAGAGAGCAGACTTGAAGATATGGACAGTCTGATGCAGCCTCCATCACCCAGTACACAGAAAGAGAAGCTGTTACAGGGCATGCTGAATCCTAGATTGCAGCCAGTGGAGAAAGAAGAGTATATGAAGGTAATACATAAATTCCCTCATTTGTTCATTACTTCATATGAAGAGATCCGAGGATTCAAATGTGAACCAATGCCTATAGTATTGAAAGAGGGTGTGAGGCCAGTGTTTCAGAAACTGAGGAGGATAAATAGAGAGCTATTGCCTATATTAAGAGAGGAGTTGAGTAAGTTGTTAAAAGCAGGGTTAATTTATCCAGTAGATCACTCAGATTGGGCAAATCCAGTGGTCTTTACTCCAAAGCATACAGGTGGGTGGAGAGTCTGTATTGATTACAAGCCTCTGAATGCTGCAACAAAAAGCAATCACTATCCTTTGGCGTTCATTGATGATATTTTGGACAGGGTAGCTGGATATGAGAGGTATAGTGTATGCGATGGCTTCTCTGGGTATTTTCAGATCTCAATTGCTGAGAAAGACCATGCTAAAACCACTATCATTACACCATGGGGTTGCTTCTGCTACCGAGTAGTACCATTTGGTTTGAAAAATGCACCCTCGTGGTATCAGAGAGATACTGACAGAGTACTTGCACCTCTTACAGATCATTTTGTGAGAGCTTTTTTGGATGATATATGTGTATATAGTTCTCAAAAGGAGCATGGTAATAAATTGGAGCAAGTATTTTCTAAAATGGATGATGCAGGTGGACAGCTGAATCCAAAGAAGTGTCATTTAGGATATTCAAAGGTGAAGCTGTTGGGGCATATGATATCTCAGAATGGAATTGAACCTGATCCAGAGAAGATAAAAGCTCTTGTCTTATTATCTGCACCATCAACATCCAGGCAGCTGCTACAGACTTTTGTCCAGAAGGTAAAATATATGGCAAGATTTGTTCCTTTAATGTCTCAATTGCTTTACCCTCTTCAGCAGGCTATGAAGAAAGAACCATTGCAATGGAATGAAGAATGCGAGGAAGTGTTTGAGAAAGTGAAAGAAGTATTGGGAAGTATTTCCAATGTAAAAGCTCCGGATTTCTCTCAGGTCTTTTATGTGAATCCATCTTTTGGTCCGGATGTAGTTGGAGCAATCTTAATGCAGAGAGGAGATGAATCCAGATATATGAAGCCTGTGTATTATGCAAGTAGAGTGAAAACAGAAGCAGAGAGGAAATACACTGAGGCTGAATTGGTTTTGTCAAGTCTGGTGTATGCTTGCAGGAAATTCAGGTCATATCTCCTGATGAGACCATTTGTAGTACTGACAAACTATACTTTACTCCCTCAGCTGGTGAATGGTACTTCACTCTCAAAAGGTATGATGCGATGGTTAGTGGAGCTTCAAGAATATGATTTCTCATTTTTGATTGAAGATACTTGCAAGGCAACTCTGGCAGATCTTCTAACATATAAAGACGGCCCGATCTTGGTGAAGGAAGTAGATTTAAAGATAGAAAAAGAGGAACAAATTATCATTCTTGGAGCTCATGTTTTATTCTTTGACGGTTCATATAAGAGGAGTATACATCAAGCCACCGGGGGTTATATAATCCAGGATTTAGAAGGTGGGCTAATTCTAAAGAATGGAATACATCTGGAAGCTGAAAGTAACAATGAGGCTGAATGCACAGCATTGTTTCAAGGGCTGCAGGCTGCTTTAAAACAAAAAATTCAAAAGCTAATCATAAAGGGAGATTCTCTATTAGTAGTAAAGCTGGTCTTGGGGCGAGCAAAGAATCCGAGATTAAAAGAATGTCTGGCTGATGTTAGAAGGCTGCTACATCAATTTACAGCATGGAGTATTCAACATGTGCGGCGGGAGGAAAATCATATGGCACATGAGTTGGCTCAGGAGGCAATTAAGTCAATATTAGATAAAGTGGGAAAAATCCCATTCCCATGAAAAAAGTGGGGGTATGGTAAACTCATCCAAAAGTTTGTCAAAACATATTCATGTGACATATCATTGGAAAGAGCTTGAAAAGTAGAATCTAGATCTACTTTGTCCGACAAATTTGGAGTTTGCATGTTCAAGTTATGGCCAAAACAAATTTTTTAAATACATTCCCATTTTGAGGGATTTTTCCCATTTTATCTAATATTGACTTAATTAATCAGGATCCAGTAATTGCAAAAATCGAAGAGCCATTATACAAAGGGAGGCCTGTCCAGAGTGGTGGATTACTTACTCTCAGGTCGCTTGCCTGAAGAGCTCAAAAAAGGCCAAAAGTATCATTTTATCAGGAAAAGTAAGCATTATGTCATGATTGGAGATGAATTATACATGCAAGGAGCTGATCAGGTATTGAGGAGAATTCCCTGAAGGGAAGAGATTTATTATATTCTATCTTCAAATCATGAGGGAGCATGTGGGGGTCATTATGCATTTAAGATCACCTTGCAGAAGGTATTACTGGAGGGTTATGTATGGCCTTCCATTCAGAAGGATATTCAGCACTGGTGCAGGTCTTGCCATGAGTGCCAGAGAATGGGGAAGAGAATCTTAAAAATGGAGCCGAGAAATATCATGCTGGTATATGACATTTTTGAAAGATGGGGAGTGGATGCAGTTGGACCACTTCCCAGGACAGCCAGAGGAAAGTGTTATGTGCTTACTGCGGTGGATTACCTATCAAAATGGGCAGAAGTGAAGGCAGTGAAGAGAGTGGATAATAAAGAGGTGGCTGATTTTGTGTATGAACATATATGCTGCAAATTTGGTATTCCTCTGGAGATATTATCAGATAATGGTCCTGAATTTCGAGGAGAGGTAGTTGACCATTTATGCAGAAGATTGAATATCAACCACAAGTACTCCACTCCTTATCACCCTCAATGCAATGGCTTGAATGAAAGATTCAATGGTGAATTTAAGCTGATGATAACCAAAATGACAGAAGGCCATATCAGAATTGGGATATAGAGATGAATCGTGTATTATGGGCATACAGGGTTGCAGTAAAATCTGGTACACAATTCTCACCCTTTCATTTAGTTTATGGGAAAGAAGCACTCATGCCTATTGATGTGGAAATTCCAACTTTGAAGTTCCTGGTTGAAGAAGGGCATGAGCCTATTAATTGTTACAGAGAAAGATTACTGGCCTTGCAAATAGTCCAGTTGGACAGAGAGCTAGCATTTGATCATTATGTGGCTATGCAATTGAAAAGACAAGAGAAAGAGAATGAGAAGGTGGAGCAGAAAGAAATTGAAGAGGGTGATCTGGTTCTCAGGTATAATAGCAAGCTGGATAGTACTTTTCATACTACATTCCAGACAAAGTGGGAAGGTCCGTATAAAGTTGAGAGAAAATTTGATAATGGGAGTTATCAGCTTGCTGATTTGAATGGAAAGAAGCATAAAAGGAGAGTGAATGGTTTACGACTGAAAAAATATTTTGCTCGATTGATGTTAGCCGTGAAAGAAGAAGATCAAGAAGCTTGTGATGCATGTCAGGAGGTTGTGAAAGATACAGAGGAAAATCTGAATATTTCATCCCTGTTTGTACAGCTGCTGGACATGAATGTCTCAGCAGAAGTGGGGGGTTGCTAAATATGTGTGGACAAAATAGGAGTTGGTAATGTGTACATACGTGTGCATGGCATGTGTGAAGGTTTTGCTTTTGAGAGCATTGCCAGGTGTACAGAGTAGATGGTTTTGATGTGAGCATGTACAGGCCTGTCCGGACGTGGTCTACTGGAGGTCCGCTGGAGATGATATCAGCTGCTCGGTCGTCTGAATGTGTGTACACGTCCCCAAGTATTGGTGTTGGTTTCGTGGGTTGTATTAGAGCCATGAAGCATGGGCATTTAAGGTTGAAGGGACAGTATTGCCTTGGACATTGGTGTGAAAGCATTGAGGGGGGCCATCACATTGGGCTTTAAACAAAATATAATAATAATTAATGTGGCCAAAAAAGCATAGCCACATGGCTGTTTGTCTTGCAGCCAGCGTAGCTGCCAACATGCACAATCTAGAAGCTGGCGAGGAGAGGAAGTAGAGGGAAGGTTGCCTTGTAGAAGGTTGGGGGCTCTCGAGCGTAGCCGTGGATACACAAAGAGGGGAGGTCGCCCTGGAGAGAAGCTGCAGCAGTGGGAAGGCTGAAGCATGGACGAAACATCCCTGGTACAGAGGTGGTGTTGGCGGTGGTTGGAGCCCCCTGCTGTGGCAAGGGTCGTGGGTTCGTGTGAGGCTGGAGCTAAAGCCAGCGGACTGGCATCAAATCGAAGGGCTGACGGGCTTGTGAAGTGTAGGTACGTGGCTGTAGCGCAGGTGACTGGAGCAGCGGGCAAAATCGCCGTGAAGAGGGTGGTATGGTCGTCGTGTAGAGGCTGGGCGACGTGGAGGCTGCAGGCGAAGTGTAGAGGGGCACAGCCCTTGGTGGGCCTTTGGTTTTGTGTGGCTAGGCGCAGCCGGGAGATACTGAGAGTGGAAAGAGCGAAGACTTGAGTGAAGGGCGCCACCTATGGGAAAGAGACGGGAGCTGGCGAAGACTGGAGCCGCTAGAGATGCTGGCACAGACAAAAGGTGAGTCGGTTTAATAGCCCTCCCTCTAGCACCATTGAGGTGATGCAGGCTGCAGGTGCAAGAGGAGAAGGCCCTTAAGTGCTGAGGTGGTGTGGCGTGGTGAAAGACCTGTGGGGAGGCCACCTTTGGTGGCTGCAAGCTGAAGCTAGCAGACGCGTGGGAGAGCAGAGGCCGCTGTTGAGGTGATGCGCAGCTGACTAGCACAAGTGCAGAGAACAGAGATGTCCGTGGGGTCGTCGGTGGTCAGCAAGGACAGAGTGTGGATGCCTTGTAAATAGAGAGGGAGACTTCTTCAAGGAAGGCGCTGCAGTGGCTAGAAGGCAAAGGGTGGTGATGACGGGTAAAGGCAGCCTTTGAGGTGTTGGCAGCATAGAAGGTGCAGCTAGATGTGCAGAAGCTACAATGCTTGGGCTAGGTGAAGCCGGATGTGGAGGCCTATACAGAGGCAGAGAGGGCCGCGTAGGTGAAGCTGTTGGAGGAAGCTGGGCTGCTGGTGAGTAGGGGACAAGGGATGTGCAGAGGCTGGTGGGGCCAGAAACACTGCAGATAAGCTGCAAGAGGAAGTGAGGAAGTGGCTGGCAGAGGATCAGCACAGAGAGCCACAGAGAGAGGGTGTGTGTGTGGTTTTTGTGGATTTCTATCTCCTGGAGTTTCAGGCTAGGGGTGTTGCTTTCTGTTGATTAGCAGTGGGGCTGGTGTTTGAAATATACAATTCTGTAAAGTTAAGGATCTGTTCTAAAATATAAATCTTGTTCATGCAACTTGGGTCTGGTGTTCTGGTGTGTTTATATGTGTGTGTGGAAGTGTGGCACCCTATAAGGGCGTAAACAGCTTTACCGCTTCTGTGCCATCAACGTATGTGAGTAGCAGGAGAGATGGCCAATGGGAAAAAGAGAGAGAGAGAGGGAGAGTTATGTTGCTGCCTTGGCGGCCTGACCACCCAGGGGCGGGTGGGAAAGTGGAGTGGAACCAGCAGCAGCGAAGAGTGGGGGCTGATAGTATGCTGTTGTGGTGTGCCGGTGTATGTATGTATTGATCCAGGCAATCAGCCATAGCTTGTATTTTCCTGTGCATTCCATAGCCTCCAGTGAGCTTGTTTTTGATTGCATGATTCCGCATGCGACCTGACCTGTATCTCTTTGTGTTGGGTTTTCTATTGGGTTTACATGAGCTGGTACCGTCCATGGGTAAAACGACTGACTGCTTTGATCAATTTGATGCTCCCACATTAGTAACCATTGCATGGGTGTAGTGGGGACTGTTGAGTTCCATGAAATCCTCATACTCACCAAAAATGAAACATACACAAGTATTCCAATGTTCTTGTTGATTGTGCTCGTCCTCTACGTTAATCATGCCATTGTTTGAGATGATCCAATGCAACATTCTAGAACGCCAAACTTGATGGCACCCAAGCTTAGTTGTGTTGTGTCACAACCCTGTGTTTTTCTCTGGACAGTATGCAGGTGTGCACGGGAACGTGGTGGACAGTGTGAATGGCATCAGATAGGAGTTAAAAAGGAAGCCCATGTGTGGACAACCCCAAGTGTGAAGGGGGCAAAGAGACTTTAATTTAAAAAGGTTTTATAACCTTTGGTGTGGGAAAAAATTAAAGTTATAAAGGTTTTAAAAGCTTGGGTGGCCCAAAAGCTATTTTGGCAGGCTACTTCACTTTTGGAGGATGTGTTTTTTTTTTCTTTCTCATGCTTTTGGGAGAGGCCTACTTAATCTGGAGTGTGCGCTTTTCTCCTCGAGAAGGCTACTGCGCAAGGGCTGAACTGTGTGTGGGTCTCTCCCTCTCTTTGGTGGAAAGCTGCGCAGGGCTACAGGACAGGAGATGGGCTGAACTCCAGGTGTGCTTCAGGGTTGCAGCAGAGGAGGGTGTGTGTTTTCTCTCTCTAGAAGGTGGCAGTGCTGCAGTACATACAGGGCTACAGGACAGGAGATGGACTGAACCTCTCTCTCTCTCTGTGGGTGACTGTCAGCTTGGATTGCACGTGGCTGGACTACACGTGGACTGAACAGAGAGTCGAATATCACGTTGTCGGGCTATTTGCAGGTGGCGCACAGAAGCTGAACTGCACGTGGGGGTTCTCCCCTACTTGCTACTAGTTGGGCTGAGTGTTGAAGGGGTACACATGCTTATGGAGGGGCTGGCGGCCTGTTTTTGGGTGTTTTTCTGTGTGCGCAAAAGTTGAGGACTGAATAGTAGAAGGAGGGCTGAAGCTGCGGCACATGCTCTTTTCTCTCTCTCTCGCTTGGTACACAGGAGGGCTGGACTACAGAGCAGGCACTCAGGGTTGCATGCTCTTCTCCTAGGTGGCCAGAGGGCTGGTTTCTCTGGACATAAATGCGGACAGGGGCTGGTTTTTCGTGAACATAGACATCATGTTGATGGCGTTCAATTGATGGAACTTTGAGCTTCTCTTTGCTTTGGTTCGGGACTGTTTTGAGATCAGTTCGAGGACAGTTTATGGGCTGTCTTTGTTTGGCTGCAAATTCAGCTATGTACATGGGTTATTGGCTGCAAGTATAAGGTCACCTGGTTATGTTTCTTGGCATGGGAGTGATGCAAGCTCGCATGGCTGTGTGCGCATGGAGCAGATTGTTTTTCTTCCTGCTAGAAAGGAACAGAGGGACCTACAGTTATGGGCATCTCTATGTTGCCAGATGTTTCATGAGGGAACAGGTAACTAGATGTATGTTGTTGTTGGCACTATTGTTGAATGGTGCCATGAATGGTTCTGTATGGAAACAGGACAGAAGTTTCAAAGGGAAACAGGTTGTAGGTTTCTGTATGGAGACAGGCCTAAAGGTTTCATGTGGAAACAGGTTGTAGGTTTCTCGAGGAAACATGTTTTTGGGTTTCTCCAGGAGATAGGTCACATGCAGGCAAAAGATACAGGAATGGACACATGTTTTGTACAGCCTTGCTACTGATTGGACAGGGAATCCATGACAGAGATGGATAGTACCCTTGGAAGGTAGAGAGGGTTGGTACAGGTGTGTCGACTGTATGGTATGTTGTGTTGTGATACGAGTTCTCTTTTGAGAGACAGTTTGGGAGTCTGTGTTGTGATGCAGAAGCATTGGATGTGTCAGGGTGTGATGTTGTTCATAGGGTGAGAGGCTATGGATGGTTGTGGCAGCCCTGATCATGGGAGAAGACTTCTGTATGCAGAACTCAATGTGAGAGAGTCTTTCGAAGTGAACAATGGCTGGACTTGTTTGTGGATGCCGAGTGGACAAGAAGCCAATGATGGGATTTCTTTGCAGGCTTTAGGGGTTCTACTGTGAAACGACTGAGTTCCCAGCCTTATTATAATCAAATCTCTTTTAATCAATTAAAGAAATACCGCAAGGGGCGCCACTGCGTTTTGGGGCCAATCGCTGTCCGTGTACTGTTTGCAGGAGCACTCTAGCTCCCCCTATACTGTTTGCAGGAGCACTCTAGCTCCCCCTGTTTGTTTTCCTTTTCTAGGTCCTCAATGGCGTTGAAGTGTTTTATGTGCGAGTGTTTGTTTCACCGCCCGTCAGGCCGGTTTCAAGGTTCCATTGCCGGGACATCGTCGACTTTCTCAAGTGGGCGAGCCCAGGGTTGCTTTGTTTAGCAGTGGTGATCTACTATGCTTCATCGAGGACTTGTGCTTACCACTTGGGTGGAGTGCAAGCAGGTTTTGGGTGCCTGAGGATGTATCAGATGAGGCTCAAACGGAAGCGAAGGAACTTGACGAGGTTCTTATTCCCGAGCAGATACTGGCACATAAGGTGAAGGTCAAGAAAAGAGATGGTTCCATTGTGACAATGAATGTCAGCCTGATTCTTATGGAGCCAATCCATTCCAAGGATTCCATTATAGATTCCCAAGGGTAGGACTCTGAATTGGCACTCTGTTAAGTTCCCATCTATATTAAATTGAATAAGGTCTGTCTCAAAGGTGTGTGAAAAGAATCTTTCCACTGGCCAATTCCACTTGCATAGGTTTCCCTGATTTTTGATTTAGAACTAACTTACGCAGACATCCTAGGGAAATAAAAGAATGAGTACTGCCTGAATCAATCAAAAGCTTGAATTGCTTACTCTAGTACTCTGCTGGAGCGTGAAGGACTGAAAATTGACAATTATTCCCCTGATGCTCAATTGCGGCATAGATCAATCCTTTTTCTTCCTCCACTTCCTCAACTATATAGTGACGGCTCTAGCTGCTCTGCAATCTGAGGTGGAACTCTCTCTCTTTGGTTTTCCCAATTTTGGGAGGGAGTGTGGAGACTGCTTTGCATGGAGGCTGTAGGGGCTGAGCTGGCACTCTTCTAGGGTTGCCCTTATTTTGGCACAGGGGACCTTGATTGGACTGATACGAAGGAGTTTGTCTCTGAACTTGGATTCCTTGGCCCATAAAAAGAGATGGAAAATCCTTAAGCTGGTGCCCAAACCCCTGACATCCGAAGAGCTCTTCCCTCTACATTCTTGAAAGAGCCGGAGTTCCTGAGAAAGAGCTTCGAGGAAAAGGTCTTCCTTCATTCCTGAAACTTCCAGTCTCTAGATTCTGGTTGGTACCTTGATGTCTCTTTGGAGGCGAAAGGTTGGAAGAACTTCTCGGTGTTTGGAATCTCTTAAAGGATGAGGGAGCTGGCTTTGAGGACTTTAACGATGAAGGCTTTGGCGAAGTCCTTCACCATTCTTATAGCTTCAGCCATGGAATCTGGCTTGGCATTCTTGAACAAGGTGTCTAAAGGTTCATTCATTCCTTGAATGAACCTGGACATAAGTTGCTCTTTATCTAGTGGTTTAAATATTCCAAAAATTCCTCTTTTACTATTTAATTACTTGGATCTCAATTATCATAGGAATTCCTCTTTTTGCATAAAAATAAATTTACCAAAAATTTCTTTTTTTAAAATTAAATATTTATGCATAAATACTAAAATTTATTTCACATGAATATGATGAAAATCATTCTTTTTGCATAGGATGTCCAATCCTAGAATATGATAAGAAGTCCTCTTCTAGCATTATGCATAAAATAAGATATGTATTATTTTTTAAAAATTTTACCATAGCTTTGCTGCTGCTATTACTGTTAATTTTTATTTTTTTCTTAAAAGAAGAAAACATTGTAATGCAAATATGATAGAAGATCTATTCTTAAGCTTAAATCTAAACTATTAATTTAAATCATAATTTTAACCATAATCATAAACTTACTTATGACTATTTTACTAGATTAAGCTATTTCCATTTTTCCTCTCTTCCCAAATTGATAGGATTATCTCTTTCTCATTTAGAATCAATTAAAGTAATTTTTAACTAGTTATAAATAATCTAAAAGAATCAACCATTATTTTGTTAACATAAAGCATAAAAATACCATTTTCTTATTCTCTAGCTTAACAAGCTTAGATTTTGATTTTGAATAAGAATTTATCAATGAGAAGCATTCTTTTGCTAAAGAATTAGCCATAGGAATGACTATTCTTTTTGAAGAGAGAGATATACATAAGAAAGCATTCTAATTAAGCATAAAGATTAACTTTTTCTTGATTACACATTAAAATTCTTAGGGAATGCTTGATTTGAATTTAAAACAAACAATTAGAAAACTTTTGAAGCTTGAGAGGGGTTGAGAAGAGAAGTCATTTGAGAAAATTTAACAAAAAACCATAAAATTCATTCTTACCTCAAGGATTAGCTTGCTTCTTTTTCTAGAAGTGAAGCCCCCAACCAATCAATTGGTTTAGCAAGTGGAGAAGAGAGCTCCAGAGTTGTTGCAGAGAGAGACAAGCTCCAAGCTCCCCAAAAGTAGAAGATTTTTAAGGGATAATATAAAATATGATTATTTTAATGTAATACTGGCATGGTATAGCTCACAGATGAGAATACAGGGTCTATTTATAGGTGAGGGAGGCCACTAACTGAGTCCAACTGGGTTCTAGAATTTTCCAGCTTCAGTTTGACTCAATTTGAAAAAGATTTGGACCAGTTTGGCTCCCCTTTTGATCCAGATTGATCCAGGAGAGAGAAGAGATAAAAATATCACAATTTTTTTGAATTAAAAACCCTCCCACACATGTGAAGGAGGTGCCTACCTCAAAGGTCCCCCTCTCCTTACCAAGTGTCAAAAATTCATCATTTCTCTAAAATATCTTATTTTTTTAATAATATCTCTTAATTTTTAACTAATAAACCTTATACTCAGTCAACTCTTCATCTTAAGTGAGAATTTACTCATTTTTGGGTATTTTCTTTTATTCATTGGATTTATCTCATCCCAACACTTGGATTAATCCTATTGGTCTATAGGAACCTTAATTGGACCATAATCTAATTTTTTTTGAAAATCTGGACCCTTAGGTTAAGGTCCCTTATATAATTTTTAATTGATTCCTAATGAACATTGGAGAATTTATTTTGAACTTCTGTTTCAGGGAAATATATTTTAGATATTAGAAGAACTTTTATATCTAAAAATATCTCAATATTGAATTACCTCTCTCTAGAATTTTTCTTCTCTCTAGGCAAAAACAAAGAAAAATAATATTTTTTTGCATTCTAAAATAGGGAATGATTACAGGGGATTGAGGTTAAAGCTTTTTCATTATTCAAGCTGAGAAGGAATCTTACAGGCAGAAAGAGAAAGCAATGGGTGAAAATAAGGGCAAGGCACAAGGGCCCCAATAACGAAAAGAGGATGCAAACTTGGGGAGGTCACTATATAAAAATCATATACATCATGTGTATTCAAGCCCTATTCATAGAATCCCTTACCTATGAATTTGGTAAAAATAAAATGAGCCCTTTTTCTTTATAAACTTACTTATTTTTTTAATCATTTAAATAATACCCTTATGTAAATATATTTCTATAAATTTATCTCAAAACAATAAATAAAAAATTTATTCTATTGAACTCTCGTGCTATTTCACATATTCTTAAGTGGATCCCCCCGAGGATGTAAAGAAGGGCATGACCCTGAGGATGCAAAGAAGGAAATAAAGAAAGAGTCCTAGAAAAACAATAAAAAAAGAAGGATAAAATAGAGGAAGGGAAAGGAAAAGGGAGGACTTGCAAGTCCACTCCCAAGAAGTTCGAATCTTGCCTCCCTCCCCCACCTCCTCACACTCCATCTCCATAAAAGCTAAAGGTGAGAAGCCAAATGTGGGCCAAAAATTAATAAAAAAACCTATGCTTTATTTGATAAGAGATTCCAACCCCAAGGGTCAAAAAGAGGGGGTACAAGATGAAGCTAGCCCATCTAAGCCATGGGGCAAGGAGATCTTCAACTGTAAGATCCCTGTCCCCATCACGCAACGAATTCAGGGGTGCTAGCAGTGGAAGTAGCACTTCTTGCACAGGCAGGGTCCCACACTCAGGGCCTCGCCCACGGATATCTGGACAAGAGACTAATCCATCGATTCTTCCAAAACCAAACTCAGAAAAACTTCCCTTGCCCAGAAAGCACGGGCGATTCCTCCAGATAATTTTTTTTCCTAATGTAGTCAAAAGCCTTAACTAACAGAATTGATCTGACCGAACCCGTAAGTACCACAATCAGATTGGGGAAAAGATTGCACTTGGATCATAGAGACCAACGCTTTTTTCCTCATTGAGAGGCACAGTCGTTGATTCTTTTCCATAGAACAATTTTTATCCAGGATTTACCTCATCTATCGTACTATACAGAAATTGAGTCTCGATTTACGGATCTATCAGTCCATCCTAACCCTATCCAGTCCCATGGGTTAGGCAGCCACTGTAGTGATGGGATCCAATTTAGGAATTTGGTTAGGTTTTGTCCCGGGTACCAGGGAAAAGTGTTCCCAGGCCCTCTAGCTGGATATTCATACAAACATAAGACTAGTCACACCACTTACACACCCAATATGAACTTGCCTTTTTCTCAGATTCAACAATCTTTAAAACAATCATTTAATGAAACCATAGTGTTATTGATCATAATCCTCTAATTATCCAGTTGAATCCTAATTTCCCATTTCTTTCCTTCATCGGTGTTCCTATGGCATCATTGGTAACCATTACGCTCACCACGTGTTAGCGCAGGAGCCTTTTCAATAGTTCCTAGCTCATAGTACCCGACAATATAATCACATAAAAATATCCAGATGGAATCTCCGTTGAAGATCAGCAAGATCAACCAACAGTTCCATATAAAAGAACCATGGACTCATCCGTTGCAGACCAGCAAGGTTAATCAACCAGATCCATATCCGAATTCAGAAAATAACTCTTACTCCTTGTTCCAATATCTTCCTCGACGTACTTGTGGATATCTTCTACGACCCCCAGAGCCCGAGCACCGTATGGTCAACATCCTCTAGGATCCTTCGCAAGTGACCTAGCGCTTCACTCATAGGCCGCTTCCTTGGTCCCTCATCCACTATACCGGAAGCTCACCATTTAAATCAAACCGAGGCTGGTCAAGACCTCGGCTGACCTTGCTAGGCGTGACGTCCTCCAATGACTCTCCGTCTGAGCAATTGCAACTTTAATAGATAGGTCTCCATGACCTCATTCACAAGACGATCAAAAATGCTTCCCCAGCATTCTTGACATAAAACAGTCATTTAAAAACAGATTTCACATACAATACAGTTCCTACAATATTTCCATCTTTTCTCATTACTCCACATCCTTTTACATTAGACCCCATCTTTTTCATCTTACCACAATTTTATTTTCTTCATCGATCCCTATCACATCACATCATTCCCACATCAATTCACATCCAATCACATCATCCATGCATCAGTCCACATCATCCATACATCCATCCACATCATCCACATTAATCCACATCATCCATATATCCTTTCACATCATCTACATCAATCCACATCATCCATACATCTATTCACATCATCCACATCGATTCACGCATCAATCCACATCATCCATACATTCATACATCAATCCACATTCATTCATACATCAATCCACATCATTTATACATCCTTTCACATCATTTACATCAATCCACACATCAATCCATATCATCCATTCATCCATTCATATCATCCTCATCAATCCACATCATCCATACATCCATCCACATCATCCACATCAATTCACGCATCAATCCACATCATCCATACATTCATACATCAATCCACATTCATTTCATAAGCATCCCCATTCTCATTTAATCACATCTTTTTCTATCTCAACACTTAATTCCTCATTTATCCTCATCAGATCTCATCCACTTGCATCTACCCATACATCTCATCACTTCACATACATTATCATCTATCCAGTTCACATTACATCTTATCACATCCATTTCACATCATATTACATTCATTCACATCATATATCATTCATTCACATCCCGTATCATTTATTCACATCCTATATCATTCATTCACATCCTGTATCATTCATTCACATCGTATATTACATTCATTCACATCCTATATCATTCATTCACATCTCGTATCATTCATTCACATCCTGATTCACATGCTAACACATTCATTCACATCCCATATCATTCACTCACATCCTGATTCACATACTAACACATTCATTCACATCCCATATCATTCATTCACATCCTTTATCATTCATATCTATCCAATTTACTTCCATCCATTGCCTCTATCCTCGTTCATATCCATCACATTCACGTTCACATATATTCTTCCACATACATCCACATCTATACTTATCACATACACATCCACATCTATCCTTTCATATACATCCATATCCATCTTTTCACATACATACATCCACATCCATTCTTTCACATACATCCACATCCATCCTTTACATACATCCACATCCATCCTTTCACATACATACATCCACATGCATTCTTTCACATACATCCGCATCCATCCTTTACATACATCCACATCCATCCTTTTACATACATACATCCATATCCATCCTTTACATACATCCACATCCATCCTTTACATACATCCACATCCATCCTTTCACATACATACATCCACATCCATTCTTTCACATACATCCGCATCCATCCTTTACATACACCCACATCCATTCTTTACATACATACATCCACATCCATCCTTTCGCATCCCATCTCATCACATCTATTTCCCTCTCATTCTCATCACATCTATTTATAGAATGTAAGAGAATTCTTATTTTTAATATAAAGATTCTTTACACATCTATTTATGCATAAGAACAATTTCACTGGGAAATAACACTTTTATAAAAATCCGTTTATACATCTAATTATCCATAAATTCAATTTTAAGGAGAATAACACTTTCAAATTTAAAAAAATTCTTTATGCATAAAATCAAAATTGATGAGAATAACACTTTTGAAATTAAAAAAAATTCTTTCTGCATCTTTCTATGCATAAAATCAAAATTGATGAAAATAACTCTTTTGAAATAAAAAAAAATTCTTTATGCATCTTTTTATGCATAAAATTAAAATTGATGAAAATAACTCTTTTGGAATAAAAATAAATTTCTTTATGCATCTTTTTATACACAAAATCAAAATTGATGAAAAGAACTCTTTTGAAATAAAAAAACATTCTTTATGCATATTTTTATGCATAAAATCAAAATTGATGAGAATAACTCTTTTGAAATAAAATAAATTTCTTTATGCATCTTTTTATGCATAAAATCAAAATTGATGAGAATAACTCTTTTGAAATTAAAAAAAATTCTTTATGCATAAAATCGAAATTGATGAGAATAACTCTTTGAAAATAAAATCAATTTCTTTATGCATCTTTTTATGCATAAAATCAAAATTGATGAGAATAACTCTTTTGAAATAGCATAAAATCAAAATTGATGAGAATAACTTTTTTGGAACAAAAATTAAATTTCTTTATGCATCTATTTATGCATAAAATCAAAATTGATGAGAATAACACTTTTGAAATTTAAAAAAAAAATTATGCATCTTTTTATGCATAAAATCAAAATTGATGAGAATAACACTTTTGAAATAAAAATAAATTTCTTTATGCATCTTTCTATGCATAAAATCAAAATTGATGAGAATAACACTTTTGAAATAAAAATAAATTTCTTTATGCATCTTTCTATGCATAAAATCAAAATTGATGAGAATAGCACTTTTGAAATAAAAATAAATTTCTTTATGCATCTTTCTATGCATAAAATCAAAATTGATGAAAGTAACACTTTTATAATTAAATTTTTTTTTCTTTCATGCAGAAAAATCCATTTTGATGAAAGTAACACTTTCATAATAAAAAACTTATTCTTTTATGCAAAAAATAATAATAATCAATATGCATCTTCTATGCATGAAAATGACACTTTTAAAATATAGAAATGATAGGGATTATTCTTTTAGAATAATAAAAGATAATACTTATTTCCAAGGTTTTTAAAAATTTTACCATGATAACCTCCTTTGTATGGCTGATCATTTTTTAAATTTTTCATAAAAATTAACTCCAATTAGTCTAAAATAATCTAGACTAATCAAAATTCACTTATAGAAAAAATAATATAAAAAGTTTAATTCCAACTATTTTCACCTAACTAGGATAAATAAGGGTTGATTCTAAGCCTGAGAGAGGGGGAAAGTCTTTCGAAAAAGGCATAGCATCCATTTATCACTTCAAACATTATAAAACTTAGAAAACATAAAAATAAATAAAGAAAAAATAGAAGATCTCTAACTTACGTAATTTTTGGGAGCTTTCCTTTGGCTTGATGGTTTGAGGGTTCTACTCTTGTTTGTAACAAGAGTGGCCACCAATATTTGGAAGAGGGAAAGGTCAAAAACTAGTGAATTATTAATAAATTCACAGTTCTTGGCTTGGGAGAAGTAGAGTAACAGTGCATAAACACTATTATTTTTCAACAAAGGGAGAGGCTTCTATTTATAGGAAAAAGTGAGCCCCTAACCAAGCAAACCAATTCTAGAATTTTCCAAATCAGTTTGGTCAATTTTGGACCATTTTTAGGTCAGTTTAGGTTACTTGGAACTAGACTTGAATTAGGAGAGAGGAGAGATGAAATATCCCAATTTTTGAAGATTTAAAACTCAATTGCACATGTGAATTAGGCGCCTCATTCATGAGGGGGGGAATCCCCATTGTGAGGTGTCAAAAATCTTTTTTTTTTTAATTCCTTAGGTCCTTAGTCCACTCTTCATCTTATGTGAGTATTTACTCATTTTTGGGGGGATTTTCTTTGTTTCTTCTATTTATCTTCTCCACACATTTGGATGAATCTCATTGGCCTCTCAAAACCTTAATTTATAATTTTTTGAAAATCTGGACCCCTCCTTGGATAAGGCCTCTTGAACAGATTATAGTTGATTTTCTAATGCACCTTCTAAAAATCTTTTTGAATATTTTCTCTCTCTAGGCCAAAACAGGTAGAAACAAGATCTTTTATATTTCTGAAGAGGGAATTGATTATAGGGAAAGATACTAGACATCGTGAGAGACTGGGGAGGAATCTTACATTCTACCCCACTTAAAAAACGCGAGATGTCCTCATCTCGCAAAATTAGAGGAGAATTCTTTTCTCTAAGATCCAACTGATTCTGGGTTCCTTATAGACTGAAGAACCCAACAAAATCCCGGGATAAAGATCTCTTATATAAAACTCATCATTAGATAGCAATTCACTTAGATCATAACATTCAATTCCTTATCACTATAATGGTCCATTAGATAGAATTTTCTACGGTCCTTCATGGAAATTTCCAATTTTAGAGATTTTTAATTTGACACCCCTTAACTTGATCCACTGGGTCAAGTGTTAACAGCAGCAATCTGCCAGCATAATCCACTAATCTCAAAGTGATTTTCTGAAGTCTTTAACGTCATTACAGCTACAAACATCACTATAGGGACTCGTCCCATTCATCCTCATTTTGTGGTTTTACTTAGTTAATTACAATTCAGCCAAAATTCAGAAATCTTCATTTTTCAATCAGAATCCAAATCAACTCAATCAGAATTTAAAATCATATCAACCACATTGGAATTCATTGTCTGGATGGTATTCATGCTTATAATTTCAAGTCTTAGATTTACTCATATATACTGCCAGTAAAGAGTTGTAGTTATACCCTCGATATATACGGGTAGTCACGGTCCTTGGAACTATAAGGTAAATACCAACATGTCTAGGCCTCAAGCAAGTCAGGGATTCCATAGAATTGTGGTTCTTCCATCTGGAGACCCAATTTCCAAATTATGAATTTCAATTTGAATAGCAATTTGTATTAATTTTATCACACAATTACAACCCTTTACTGCTTCTTCATAAATTTTTGACATTCTTGGCTTCTCAATTGATCCTCATTAGCCAATTTTGCTCTGATACCAACTGTAACATCCCTGTCCCCATCGCGCAACGAATTCCAAGGTGCTAGCAGCAGAGCAGAAGTAGCACTTCTTGCGTGGGCAGTGTCCCACACTCGGGGCCTCGCCCACAGATATCCGGGGACAAGAGACTAATCCATCGGTTCTTCCAAAACCGAACTCGGAAAAACTTCCCTTGCCCGGAAAGCACGGGCGATTCCTCCAGATAATTTTTTTTCTAATGTAGTCAAAAGCCTTAACTAACAGAACTGATTTAACCGAACCCGTAAGTACCATAATCAGATCGGGGAAAAGATTTCACTTGGATCATAGAGACCAACGCTTTTTTCCTCATTGAGAGGCACAGCCGTTGATTCTTTTCCATAAAACAATTTTTATCCAGGATTTACCTCATCTATCGTACTATACAGAAAATGAGTCTCGATTTACAGATTCATCATTCCAGCCTAACCCCATCCAATCCCATGGGTTAGCCAACCGCCCAGCCACTGTAGTGATGGGATCCAATTTAGGAATTTGGTTAGGTTTTGTCCCGGGTACCAGGGAAAAGAGTTCCCAGGCCCCCTAGCCGGATATTCATACAAACATATAACTAGACACACCACTTACACACCCAATATGAACTTGCCTTTTTCTCAGATTCAACAATCTTTAAAACAATCATTTAATGAAACCATAGTGTTACTGATCATAATCCTCTAATTATCCACCAGTTGAATCCTAATTTCCCATTTCTTTCCTTCATCGGTGTTCCTATGGCATCATTGGTAACCATTACGCTCACCACCTGTTAACGCATGAGCCTTTTCAATAGTTCCTAGCTCATAGTACCCGACAATATAATCACATAAAAATATCTAGATGAAATCTCCGTTGAAAATCAGCCAAGATCAACCAACAGTTCTATATAAAAGAACCATGGACTCATCCGTTGAGGACCAGCAAGGTCAATCAACCAGATCCATGTTCGAATTCAGAAAACAACTCTTACTCCTTGTTCCAATATCTTCCTCGACGTACTTGTGGGTATCTTCGGCGACCCAAAGCACGAGCACCGTATGGTCAGCACCCTCTAGAATCCTTCGCAAGTGACCTAGCGCTTCACTCATAGGCCGCTTCCTTGGTCCCTCATCCATTGTACCAGAAGCTCACCATTTAAATCAAGCCGAGGCTGGTCAAGACCTCGGCCGAGGCCGACCTTGCTATGCAAGACGTCCTCCAATGACTCTCCGTCAGCAGTTGCAACTTTTACAGATAGGTTTCCACGACCTCATTCACAAGACGGTCAAAAATGCTTCCCCAGCATTCTTGACATAAAACAGTCATTTAAAAACAGATTTCACATACAATACAGTTCCTACAATATTTCCATCTTTTCTCATTACTCCACATCCTTTCACATTAGACCCCATCTTTTTCATCTTACCATAATTTTATTTTCTTCATCGATCCCTATCACATCACATCATTCCCACATCAATTCACATCCAATCACATCATCCATGCATCAGTCCACATCATCCATACATCCATCCACATCATCCACATCAATCCACATCATCTATACATCCTTTCACATCATCTACATCAATCCACACATTAATCCACATCATCCATACATCCATTCACATCGATTCACGCATCAATCCACATCATCCATACATTCATACATCAATCCACATTCATTCATACCTCAATCTACATCATTCATACATCCTTTCACATCATTTATATCAATCCACACATCAATCCATATCATCCATTCATCCATTCACATCATCCTCATCAATCCACATCATTCATACATCCATCCACATCATCCACGCATCAATCCACATCAATTCACGCATCAATCCACATCAATTCACGCATCATCCATATCAATTCACTCATCAATCCACATCATCCATACACTCATACATCAATCCACATTCATTCATACATCAATCCACATTCATTTCATAAGCATCCCCATTCTCATCTAATCACATCTTTTTCTATCTCAACACTTAATTCCTCATTTATCCTCATAAGATCTCATCCACTTGCATCTACCCATACATCTCATCACTTCACATACATTATCATCTATCCAGCTTACATTACATCTTATCACATCCATTTCACATCCTATATCATTCATTCACATCCTATATCATTCATTCACATCCCGTATCATTCATTCACATCCTGATTCACATGCTAACACATTCATTCACATCCCACATCATTCATTCACATACTAACACATTCATTCACATCCCATATCATTCATTCACATACTAACACATTCATTCACATCCCATATCATTCATTCACATCCTTTATCATTCATATCTACCCAATTTACTTCCATCCCATCGCCTCTATCCTCGTTCATATCCATCACATTCACATTCACATATATTCTTCCACATACATCCACATCCATACTTATCACATACACATCCACATCCATACTTATCACATACACATCCACATCCATACTTATCACATACACATCCACATCTATCCTTTCACATACATCCACATCCATCTTTTCACATACATACATCCACATCCATTCTTTCACATACATCCACATCCATCCTTTACATACATCCACATCCATCCTTTCACATACATACATCCACATCCATTCTTTCACATACATCCGCATCTATCCTTTACATACATCCATATCCATCCTCTCACATACATACATCCATATCCATCCTTTACATACATCCACATCCATCCTTTCACATACATACATCCACATCCATTCTTTCACATACATCCACATCCATCCTTTACATACACCCACATCCATCCTTTACATACATACATCCATATCCATCCTTTACATACATCCACATCCATCCTTTCACATACATACACTTCTATTCTTTACATATACATTCACTTCTATTCATTCCCATCTTTCTAATTCGCATCCCATCTCATCACATCTGTTTACCTCTCATTCTCGTCACATCTATTTATAGAATGTAAGAGAATTCTTATTTTGAATATATATATATAACACTTTTATAATACTCAATTGCACATGTGAATTAGGCGCCTCATTCATGAGGGGGGGAATCCCCATTGTGAGGTGTCAAAAATCTATTTTTTTTGAATTCCTTTGGTCCTTAGTCCACTCTTCATCTTATGTGAGTAGTTACTCATTTTTGGGGTGGATTTTCTTTATTTCTTCTATTTATCTTCTCCACACATTTGGATGAATCTCATTGGCCCCTCAAAACCTTAATTTATAATTTTTTGAAAATCTAGACCCTTCCTAGGATAAGGCCTCTTGAACAGATTATACTTGATTTTCTAATGCACCTTCTAAAAATCTTTTTGAACTTATGTTTCGGGAGAACTTATTTTAATAAGAAGAGATATTTTTTGATCCAAAAATATTCAAAATCTAAATATTCTCTCTCTAGAATATTTTCTCTCTCTAGTCCAAAACAGGTAGAAACAAGATCTTTTATATTTCTAAAGAGGGAATTGATTATAGGGAAAGATACTAGACATCCTAAGAGACTGGGGAGGAATCTTACATCAACCAAAGACCACCAACATTTGAAAAGAGTGCATAGAGCCATCTCAAAACACTTAAGAGCATAGTAAGAAATTATATTTAATATCTAAAGTACACCAAACCATATATCTTCATGTAAATAAGTGTAAGTGTCTAACTTGAGGAACTAGTTGGGCTTAGCCTTGATTGTGATTCATGGTTGGATAAGAAAAATGAATTTTTTAAAACTAACAATGCTTGTTTAAGCATTGATACAAGCATCAACATAAGCACCATGTTAAACAATCACAACATGCCATCTATCAACATTAAAAAAATAATTAAAAATATATAACATTGTGAGAAAAAGATAATATTATCCAAAATTATCAAATGGTGAGTTACATAGTGGGAGAGAAATTAAATATCAACACTACTTATCATTATTTTCTAATTTTCTCTCCTCTCACACATTTTGATTGTTGTCGCCTCTAGCATTTTCAAATGATGAGTTACATAGACCCACCCATAATTGAATGCATTTCTTAACTTTTGCTTTAGAATATAGATATGCACACACTCCTCTTTAAAACTTTAACATATAAAATAATCCATTGACAAACAGTTATTGGTTACAGATGTCATAACTCAAAAATTCCATCCAGTCCCTTGTTTCTAAAAAAAATATGCATCGCCTGGTCAGAACCCTCCAGGGACTGCTTCGTCAGCCCTCGCCCATCGTATCGGCGGAAGCGCACCATTTTTCAACCATATCGAGGTGGCTGGTCAAGACCTAGGCAAGCTTTGTCGCGTGAGCCGTCCTTTGAACACTCCCGGCCAGTTGTTTGCAACCAAACTTCCCTTAGAAAAACATATATCAAATGCTCCCTCTAGCATTCTGGCGTAAGACAGTCCTTTAAGAAACAGGGTTTCCATGCAAGTTTTTAGTTTGATTTTCTTTTGAATACAAGGAGTATTTCCTGAATCAGTATTCCCAAAACTTCATGATCGAAATTCTAAATTTCATACCAGAATTCCTCAAATTCTATAACCTTGATCCACAGATCAATTCGAAGGGTCTCAAACTTAGTTTCAGATTTGGCAGGAGTTTTGAGTGTATTTTTTTAAATTGGTCACACCTTCTTTCCTTGAAACTAACAAAAGAGTTTGGTCTTAGTCATAGTCTGATTCAAGGTTCGAGTCGAATAAGGTTTTTCCTAAACTATCTTTCTTGAAAAGGTTTGATAATTCAGTTACTATTTTACTGAATTTCTTTCTTTGAATATTCACTTAACTGATTTCTAAATTAGTTACGAATTCCAATGAGGAATAAATTAATCATTTATCTGAATATTTTGACCTCGACAGATTTCCTAAATTATCTTTTTACAATCCGTGTGAATATAAAACGATAGAAATTTCTCTCTTAGAGTATTTAATTATTCATTTATCAAATACTCATAGAATTTAAGAGAATTCTAATTTTGATATAAAAGTTCTTTATGCATCTATTTATGCGTAAAAATCAACTTCAATGGGAATAACACTTTTATATAAAAAAATCCTTTTATGCATCTATTTATGCATAAAATCAAATCTAATAGGAATAACACTTTTAAAATAAAAAGAATTTCTTTATGCATCTTTCTATGCATAGAAATCAAATTTAATAAGAATAACACTTTTATAGTAAAAAAATTCCATTATGCATCTTTCTATGCATAGAAATCAAATTCCATTATGCATCTTTCTATGCATAGAAATCAAATTTAATAAGAATAACACTTTTGTAATGAAAAAATTTCCTTTATGCATCTTTTTATGCATAAAAAACAAATTTAATAAGAATAACACTTTTGCAATAAAAAAAATTCCTTTATGCATCTTTCTATGCATAAAAATCAAATTTAATAAGAATAACACTTTTGTAATTAAAAAAATTCCTTTATGCATCTTTCTATGCATAGAAATCAAATTTAATAAGAATAACACTTTTATAATAAAAATATTTCCTTTATGCATCTTTCTATATATAAAAATAAAATTTAATAAGAATAACACTTTTATAATAAAATTAAATTTCCTTTATGCATCTTTCTATGCATAAAAATTAAATTTAATAAGAATAACACTTTTATAATTAAAAAAATTTCCTTTATGCATCTTTCTATGCATAGAAATCAAATTTAATAAGAATAACACTTTTGTAATAAAAAAACTGAATCTTTATGCATCTTTCTATGCATAGAAATCAAATTTAATAATTAATATCAGTGATATCCATGCATATTCATAGGTGAATATGTACATGGAGTAATTAGAATATTTCTTTTAGATGCAAAAATGGTGGGAATTACTCTTTTGGAATAACATAAAAACAAACTTTCTTTTTCACAAAATTGTGAAAAATTTTGCCATAACCTCCTTTGTATGGCTGACCATTTCTCATTTTTATCTTTCTTTATTTAACTTAATTAACCCAATTTAGAATTATAGAACTCTAATCTACATAATTTTCTAAATTCAAGAGAGTAAACAATAAGAAGAGTTTAATTAATCATTTAGTTAATCTTTCTAGGATTAAGAAAGGATGGAATGTAAAGAAGAGAAGGGGGTGGCCTTTTCATCAAAGGCATAGCATTTGAATTTGATTCAAATGCTACAATCAACTGCAAAACATAAAAATCAAGAAAACCATAGATTTAAAATTCGTAAATAAGTAAAAAAATTAGCTTACATGGAGCTTGTAAGCTCTCCTTTGGCTTGATGGATTGAGGGTTCTACTCTTGTTTGAAGCAAGAGTGGCCACCAATTCACTTTGGAGAGGATTAGGCCAAAAACAATTGAATTATTAAAAAATTCAATGTAGATGGCTCAGGACAGGAGTAGAGTAACAGTGCATAAACACCATTAAGCTTTTACAAAGGGGGAGGCTTCTATTTATAGGAAAAAGTGAGCCTCTAACCAAGCAAACTGATTCTAAAATTTTCCAGATCATTTTGGTTAATTTTTAACCATTTTTGGGTCAGTTCAGCTTATTTTTTGGATCTAGTTTTGAAACAGGAGAGAGGAGAGATGAAAATATCTCATTTTATTGATTAAAAATTGGGGGTAATGATGAGAAAAAGGTGCCTACTTCATGAGGGGATATCCCCACTCTGAGAGGTGTCAAAATTCAGTTTTTTAATTCTTTTCTTTGGTCCTTAGTCCACTCTTCATATTATGTGAGCATTTACTCATTTTTGGGGGGGTTTTCTTTTATTCTTAAATTTATCTCCCCCCTACATTTGGATTAATATTATTGGTCCATAGGAACCTTAATTGGACCATAATCTAAAATTTTCTAAAAATCTTGACCCTTAGGCTAAGGTCTTTTGTGCATATTATAATTTATTTCTAATGCACCCTAGGAATTTCTTTTTAAACTTCTATTTTGGGGAAAATTATTTTAATAAGAAGGGATATTTTTCCATCCAAAGATATCTAAAAATTGAATTACCTCTCCTAGGCCAAAACACGTAGAAACAAGATCTTTTATTATTCTGAAAAGGGGAAGAAACTGGACATCTTGAGGGGCTGGGGAAGAATCTTACAATCTAAAATAATAATTAGCTATATTTAATGTGCTTTTTGTTTTCATCCAAACCAAACAATGTTTAATCTTGAGATAAGAAGTTCCTCCTAGGTAGTGTCCACCTGAGATGTGGCAACCTCTAGTCGTCGTTTGAATTGGTTGATGGAAGTGCTTATAGGTTTCAATCAATTTTAAAAAAAATCAATTTGGCTATACACCCTTAAATAAGAAGAAGCTCTTGAAGGTGATTTTGACTTCACCCAATCCTCTCTTATGAGAAAAGAAGTAAGTCTTGAGAAGTGTCTCACTAAGCTATCCCACTGAGTTGTTGTAAGAATGTAGCTAGAGATTTCTTAGTTGACATGAAATGATAGTCCGTATAGAGATGCTATCAAGAGTGCTTGTGGTGATAGGGCATGGTTCTATGTTAATCATAGGTGTTCACATAGAAGGAGTTTTTTGAGGTAATTCTTGTGTATTTGAGAGTCTATTATCCTTACAATGCAATGATGCAAGGTGTAAAAGTGGACCCTTGTCAAGGGTATTTCTAAAATAGGGTCCCACTTAGGATCTAATGGAACCAACTTTTCTTTCCTTTAAACATGTTGGTAACATGTTGTTGGATCACCAGGTTGTCTTGTCTTTGTAATCTAGTGTTTCTTTCCCATCCTTACCTTTCTTTCTAGATTGCATGTAATATATGCAAGGAAACTTAGACGCTGCTGAATTTGAAACACCAAACCTACATTTTAATATTTTTGAATTGCCAGCTAGATGTCATTCTACCTCTCATAGTCACCAAACCCACATGCAAAACTTCACCATTGTTTTGCCATCATACAATATCTGGTATATCTGTTAAGTTAAAAAAATCTTTAATACTTCATGATCTTCCTTTAGCACCTTAAATGTAGCAAGCCACCATTGCAAACAAAAATATTTTGGTTATTTTGAATTGATGTTGGGATTGAATGTCCTACTCATTAGTGTCAAGCTAACATGTTTGAGATTTTGGCCCTTATTAAGCTTCAAAACAAATTAAAGCTTACCTCTACTTTCTTTAATATAGGCATGTTGTAGAACTTCACTCTCATTAAAATTCATCCAATATAAAGTTATTATCTGCATGCAATTTGAAGGCAGCTTCCTTGGATCTAGACTTGAGCATTTGTGTATGTTCCAAATGCATTGGCTCACCAATTGTGTCTAAGACTTTTTCATTAATATCTTTATATACTTTCTTCACATAGAACGCTTTAGGGATGGGAGCCATCTATCTCATATTAAGCATAGCCTTGAACCCTACGTCCAATTGCCTATACAAATAATAGCATAGGATTTGGAGCTAATCCCTACCTTGTCACATATATCTTGAGAATCTATAGCTGTAAAGGTATTGCTTATGTCCTTCAAGAATCATCACCAATGGTTTTGAACTTGGGGTTTTCTAATGCAAAATTCACCACACCTTTGCTTAGGACCTTTGTAATTGCATCATCAATCTCTTCACTTTGGTTGGAAAATATATTCTTCATATTTTCAAATTGTGCATAGACCTGCCAATTATACTGCCCACTCCCTTTGGTCAACTCATGTAGTGGTTTGACTAGCCTTATGTGCTCATGTGCTTCTTTGGTTTTCATTGAGGATCTAGCAAAAATGGTCTCTTTGCAAGCATTGTTGCAAACTTCACCACACCTTTGCTTAGGACCTTTGTAATTGCATCATCAATCTCTTCACTTTGGTTGGAAAATATATTCTTCATATATTTCAAATTGTGCATAGACCTGCCGATTATACTGCCCACTCCCTTTGGTAGTGGTTTGAGTAGCCTTATGTGCTCATGTGCTTCTTTGGTTTTCATTGAGGATCTAGCAAAAATGGTCTCTTTGCAAGCATTGTTGCCATATTTTTGTTCCCCTTGTCCAAAAACTACATTTTGCAATGTAGTTTTACATTGTTTACCGCAATAATATGCACCACATTTTCCATAGCATGCATTGCATTTTTCATAACTTGCAGATTCTGACACTTTCTTTGCTTTTCACTTAGTGATCTTGTGAGATCCTTAATCCTTATATCCAGGCCCATCATGATGTGCTAGAACATGTGTTACAGAAATCACTCTTATGTTACTAGGAATTACATTTCTTTTTTTTTATATCAAGCACACCCGTGTGAGCTATGCCAATGGGTACGTGCTGTTTAATAGAAAGTGGTGAGATTAATTGATGTGACCTTAATTGATTGTTTAACTCTGACATGGATAATGTTTATGAGAGATGGTGGATTGAGCGGTGGTGTGAAGACAAATATCATATGTTAATCATGGTATTGATTATTTCATACCCTATATTATGTGGCTAGAGTTTATGTGTGTACGTGTGCACATGATAGTTTAACATGGGTATAAGTATAAGTGAATTTGTAAGCATTGATACATTTGTATATGTTGTTGGGCCATGGTTTTATCATGTGTAAACCTTAAAACTTCTGACAAAGTTATTCAATGTAAAGAAAAAGCCCAAATGTGGAATAAGTGCTATTTATGGCTTTGTAGGCTAAAAATATCATGTGTGGGAGGATAGCCACACACATCGTGGAGGGGGAGGGAGATTGCACCCAATGAGTTTGTCTTTTTGCTATCTTGAATAATTTTTGTTCTATGGTTTTTTTGTGTAATTTGTTTGAGCTTAATTCATGATTTTACTATTTGAGAAAAGTACGTAATGCTTGGAGAAAGGTTCTATTGTAGTGGCATCAGAGCACAACGAAAAGATATAGCAAAACAAAGTGCAATAGACAATCCAATAGATAGAGAATCGAGAGAAATACAATTTCTGAGATAGGTACCATGTGATGGTATTGTCCACCTGTGTGCTCTCAAGTAGAGCTTAGATGAAAACTTAGGCAGACTCTGGATAGAGGAAGTACTAAGTGTAGAGGGTGTGAATACTCACATAAGGATTGGATAGCAATCTAGACAAACTCTAGATAGAGGAAGTACTAAGTGTATAGGGTCGAAATACTCACAAGCATTGGATGTCTTAGCTTGTGATAAATATGTCTATATAAAAATCACTGCAGTGGGAATAATACTTTTATAAAAATCCTTTTATACATCTACTTACGCATAAATTCAATTTTAAGAAAAATAACACTTTTGAAATAGAAATAAATCCTTTATGCATCTTTCTATGCATAAAATAAAATTTAATAAGTATAACTCTTTTGAGATAAAAATAAAATTTTTTATGCATCTTTCTATGCATAAAATCAAAATTAATGAGAATAACTCTTTTTTTGAGATAACAATAAATTCCTTTATGCATCTTTCTATGCATAAAATTAAAATTAATGAGAATAACTCTTTTGAGATAAAAATCAATTCCTTTATGCATCTTTCTATGCATAAAATCAAAATTAATGAGAATAACTCTTTTGAGATAAAAATTAATTCCTTTATGCATCTTTCTATGCATAAAATCAAATTTAATGAGAATAACACTTTTGGAATAAGAATAAATTCTTTATGCATCTTTCTATGCATAAAATCAATTTTGATGAAAGTAATACTTTTATAATAAAAAAATTCTTTTATGCATCACTTTATGCATAAAAATCAATATTGGTGAAAGTAACACTTTTATAATAAAAAAGTTCTTTTATACATCACTTTATGCATAAAAATCAATATTGGTGAAAGTAACACTTTTATAATAAAAAAGTTCTTTTATGCATCACTTTATGCATAAAAATCAATATTGCTGAAAGTAACACTTTTATAGTTTAAAAAAAATCTTTTATGCATAAAAATCAATATTGGTGAAAGTAACACTTTTATAGTTTAAAAAAAATCTTTTATGCATAAAAATCAATATTGGTGAAAGTAGCACTTTTATAATAAAAATATACCCAGTATGCATCTTTCTATGCATAGAAATTAATTCTAATGAAAATAACGCTTTTATAATAAAAATATATCCAATATGCATCTTTCTATGCATAGAATGAAAATAACACTTTTAGAATACACAAACGGAGGTGATTACTCTTTTTGAATAACATAAAGATAAAACTTATTTCCACAAAATTTAAGAAAATTTTGCCATAACCTCCTTTGTATGGCTGACAATTTCTCAATTTTTACATTCTAAATCTACTTAGAATTTACCCCAAGATGAATTTAGCACTCTAATTTAATCAATTCTCATTTTTTACGAGAAAACAATACGGAAAGTCTAACTCTATTTATTTGATTACACATCTTGGATAAAGAAGGACTGAATTCAATGAAGAGAAGGGGGAAGCCTTTCCACCAAGGCATAGCATCCAATTTCAATTTAAAAGAAGCAAGAAATCATAAAACCATAGAATAGAACTAGAAAAAAGTAGAATTTCTAACTTACATAGAGTTTTGTGAGCTATCCTTTGGCTTGAGGGATTGAGGGTTCTACTCTTGCTTGGATCAAGAGTGGCCACCAATTCTTTGTAGAGGAAATAGTCAAAAACAAGTGAATTATTAATGAATTCAATGTTTTTGGCTCTGGGGTGGATTAGAGTAATAGTACATAAACACACTATTAAGCTTTTACAAAGGGGGAGGCTTCTATTTATAGGAAAAAGTGAGCCTCTAACCAAGCAAACTGATTCTAGAATTTTCCAGATCAGTTTGACCATTTTTAGGTCAGTTTAGCTTACTTTTTGGTTCTAGTTGAAACAGGAGAGGAGAGATGAAAATATCTCATTATTTGTGAGTTTAAAACTCATCCACACGTGAAATAGGTGCCTCCTTCAGGAGGGGAATTCCCCCACACTGAGGTGTCGAAAATGCATCATTTCCTCTAAATATCTCTTCTTTTTTAACTTATAACCTTGTCCTTAGTCAACTCTTCATCTTATGTGAGTATTTACACATTTTTGGGGGGGTTTTTTTTATTTCTTCAATTTATCTCCTCCCTACATTTGGAATAATCTAATTGGCCCCTCAGAACCTTAATCTAAATTTTTCAGAAAATCTGGACCCTTAGGCTAAGGCCTTTTGAACAGATTATAATTTATCTCTAATGCACCTTCTGAAATCCTTTTTGAACTTCTGTTTCAGGGGAATTTATTTTAATAAGAAGAGATATTTTTCCATCCAAAAATATCTAAAAATTGAATAACCTCTCTCTAGAATATTTTCTTTCTCTAAGCCAAAATAGGTAGAAACAAGATCTGTTAATATTCTAACGAGGGGAATGATTACAAGGGGAGAGATTGGACATCTTGAGAGCTAGGGGAGGAATCTTACATCCTACCCCACTTAAAAAATGTGAGATGTTCTCATCTCACAGGTGGAGTATGATCTCTTTCATCTTCTTCTTCTTCTTTAATCACTTCCAGCGTTACTGCCTTGGAAGTGGACGGCCGATTTGGGAACAACTCTCTTTGACTTCCCCTATTCTGAGGCAGAGGTCTTGCATTACTTTGGATTGAAACTGCAGGTTGGTTAGAGGGTCTACCTCTGGAATCTCCCTAATTTTGGCGGATAGAAACCTGTGCTGCAGTTATCCCCTCGATATATACGGGTAGTCACGATCCTTGGAACTATAAGGTAAATACCATCATGTCTAGGCCACTTCAAGCAAGTCAGAGATTCCATACAATTGCAGTACTTCCATCTCAAGACCCAATTATCAAACTAGGAATTTCATTCTAAATATCAATTTGTATGAGTAACTTTATCACACAATTCCAACCTTTTACTGCTACTTCATAAATTTATGACATTCTTGGCTTCTCGGTTGGTCCACTTTAGCCAAATCGCTCTAATACCAGCTGTGAGATCCCTGTCCCCACCACTGCGCAACGAATTCAGGGGTTCAAGCAGTGGAAGTAGCACTTCTTGCGTGGGGCAGGGTCCCACACTCGGGGCCTCGCCCACGGATATCCGGACAAGAGACTAATCCATCGGTTCTTCCAAAACCGAACCCGAAAAAACTTCCCTTGCCCGAAAAGCATGGGCAATTCCTCGAGGATAACTTTTCTCTAATGTAGTCAAAAACCTTAACTAACTGAATTGATCTGAACTAACTCGTAAGTCCCATAGTCAGATCAAGGAAAAGATTGCACTTGGATCATAGAGACCAACACTTTTTTTCTCATTGAGAGGCACAGCCGTTGATTCTTTTCCATAGAACAATTTTTGTCTGGGATTTACTTCATCTATCGTACTATAACAGAATTGAGTCTCAATTTAGGGATCCATCAGTCCAGTCTAACCCCATCTAGTCCCATGGGTTAGCCAATTGCCCAACCACTGTAGTGATGGGATCCAATTAGGAATTTGGTTAGGTTTTGTCCCGGGTACTAGGGAAAAGAGTTCCCAGGCCCCCTAGCCGGATATTCATGCAAACTTAAACTAGTCACACCACTTACACACCCAATATGAAATTTCCTTTTTCACAGAATCAACTATCTTTAAAAACAATCATTTAATGAAAACATGCTGTCACTGATCATAATCCTCAAAATCTCTGGTTAAATCCTTATTTCCAATCATTCCTTCATCGGTGTACCTATGGCATCATTGGCAACTAGAATGCTCACCACCTGTCCACTCTCAGGGGCCTTTTTGATAGTTCCTAGCTCATAGTAACCGGCAATATATTCACATATCAAAATGGAATCTCCGTTGAAGATCAGCAAGATTAACCAACGGATCCATATAAAAGAGCCTTGGACTCATCCGTTGAAGACCAGCAAGGTCAATCAACCAGATCCATGCCCGAATTCAGAAAACAACTCTTACTCCTTGTTCCAATATCTTTCACGACGCACGTGTGGGTATTGTCAGTGACCTAGAGCCCGAGCACCATATGGTCAGCACTTTCTAGGATCCATCGTAGGTGACCTAGCGCTTCACTCATAGGCTGCTTCCTTGATCCCTCTTCCACCATACTAGAAGCTCACCATTTAAATCGAACCGAGGCTGTTCAAGAAGTTGCTATCACTTCTATTCACATCACATCTATCCATCCATTTATTCACATTTATCTGATTCACATCACATCTATCCATCCATTCATTCACAATTATCAGATTCACATCACATCTATCCATCCATTCATTCACATTTATCTGATTCACATCACATCCATTCATCCATTCATTTACATTTATCAACTTCACATCACATCTATCCATCCATTCATTCTTTTATAAAAATCACTTCAGTGGGAATAATACTTTTATAAAATTCCTTTTACACATCTATTTATGCATAAATTCAATTTTAAGAAAAATAGCACTTTTAAAATAGAAATAAATCCTTTATGCATTTTTCTAGGCATAAAATAAAATTTAATAAGAATAACTCTTTTGAAATAAAAATAAATTCCTTTATGCATCTTTCTATGCATAAAATCAAAATCAATGAGAATAACTCTTTTGAGATAAAAATAAATTCCTTTATGCATCTTTCTATGCATAAAATCAAAATCAATGAGATTAACTCTTTTGAGATAAAAACAAATTCCTTTATGCATCTTTCTATGCATAAAATCAAATTTAATGAGAATAACACTTTTGGAATAAGAATAAATTCTTTATGCATCTTTCTATGCATAAAATCAATTTTGATGAAAGTAATACTTTTATAATTTTAAAAAATTCTTTTATGCATCACTTTATGCATAAAAATCAATATTGGTGAAAGTAACACTTTTATAATAAAAAATTCTTTTATGCATCACTTTATGCATAAAAATCAATATTGGTGAAAGTAACATATTTATAATAAAAAAATTCTTTTATGCATCACTTTATGCATAAAAATAAATATTGGTGAAAGTAACACTTTTATAATTAAAAATAATCTTTTATGCATCACTTTTTGCATAAAAATCAATATCGGTGAAAGTAACAAATTTATAATAAAAATATGTCCAATATGCATCTTTCTATGCATAGAAATTAATTCTAATGAAAATCACGCTTTTATAATAAAAATATATCCAATATGTATCTTTCTATGCATAGAATGAAAATAACACTTTTAGAATACACAAACGGAGGTGATTACTCTTTTTGAATAACATAAAGATAAAACTTATTTCCACAAAATTTAAGAAAATTTTACCATAACCTCCTTTGTATGGCTGAACATTTCTCAATTTTTACATTCTAAATCTACTTAGAATTTACCCCAAGATGAATTTAGCACTCTAATTTAATCAATTCCCATTTTTAAAGAGAAAACAATATGGAAAGTTTAACTCTATTTATTTGATTACACATCTTGGATCAAGAAGGGATGAATTCAATGAAGAGAAGGGGGAAGCCTTTCCATCAAGGCATAACATCCAATTTCAATTTAAAAGAAGTAAGAAATCATAAAACCATAGAATAGAATTAGAAAAAAGTAGAATTTCTAACTTACATGGAGTTTTGTGAGCTATCCTTTAGCTTGAGGGATAGCTTGAGGGACTGAGGGTTCTACTCTTGCTTGGATCAAGAGTGGCCACCAATTCTTTGTAGAGGAAATAGTCAAAAACAACTCAATTATTAATGAATTCAATGTTTTTGGCTCTAGGGTGGAGTAGAGTAACAGTGCATAAACACACTATTAAGCTTTTACAAAGGGGGAGGCTTCTATTTATAGGAAAAACTGAGCCTCTAACCAAGCAAACTGATTCTAGAATTTTCCAGATCAGTTTGACCATTTTTAGGTCAGTTTAGCTTACTTTTTGGTTCTAGTTGAAACAGGAGAGAGGAGAGATGAAAATATCTCATTATTTGTGAGTTTAAAACTCATCCACACATGTGAAACAGGTGCCTCCTTCATGAGGGAAATTCCCCCACACTGAGGTATCAAAAATGCATCATTTCCTCTAAATATCTCTTCTTTTTTAACTAATAACCTTGTCCTTAGTCAACTCTTCATCTTATGTGAGTATTTACTCATTTTTGGGAGGATTTTCTTTATTTCTTCAATTTATCTCCTCCCTACATTTAAATTAATCTAATTGGCCCCTCAGAACCTAATTGGATTAATCTAATTGGCCCCTCAGAACCTTAATCTAAAATTTTCAGAAAATCTGGACCCTTAGGCTAAGGCCTTTTGAACAGATTATAATTTATTTCTAATGCACCTTCTGAAATCCTTTTTGAACTTCTATTTCAGGGGAATTTATTTTAATAAGAAGGGATATTTTTCCATCCAAGAATGTCTAAAAATTGAATAACCTCTCTCTAGAATATTTTCTCTCTCTAGAAACAAGATCTGTTAATATTCTAACAAGGGGAATGATTATAGGGGGTGAGATTGGACATCTTGAGGGGCTGGGGGAGGAATCTTACAGACGATGGGAATACATATGACTGGATGTGGAATAAGCAATGTGAACTGATGTAGGAGAATGTGGAATAACCAGAAATGATGTGGAACAATGTGGAAAGATGAGAGTTTGTTGGAAACTGTTTTTATGAAACCTGTTTTTTTAAATGACTGTTTTAAATGACTGTTTTATGTCAAGAATGATGGGGAAGCATTTTGACCACTTGTGAATGAGGTCGTGTGGAGACCTAAGTGTTAAAGTTGCAATAGCTGACGGAGAGTCAATGGAGGATGTCTCGCATAGCAAGGTCGGCCAAGGTCTTGACCAGCAGCCTCTGTTTGATTTAAATGGTGAGCTTCCAGTACGGTGGATGAGGGACCAAGGAAGCGGCCTCTTATGAGTGAAGTGCTAGGTGACCTACGAAGGAACTTAAAGGGTGCTGACCATATGGTGCTCAGGATCTAGGTCGCCGAAGATACCCATGCGTGCATCGGGGAAGAAAATAGAACAAGGAATTAGAGTTGTTTTCTGAACTTGGGGATGGATCTGGTTGATTGGCCTTGCTGGTCCTCCAACGGATGAGTCCATGGTCCTTTTATATGGAGCTGTTGGTTGATCTTGCTGATCTTCAACAAAGAGTCCATCTGGATTTTTCTTATGTGATTATATTTCTAGGTACTATCAGCTAGGAACTAGACAAAAGTCTAACGCTCCTATTACCTAGAATGAGAGGCTTGATCAGGTTTATAGGATTAAGCTAATGGTGAGAGATGCACCAGTTCTACAAAGCGGATCCTAGCAAGCCATTCGTGGTTAGAGACTGATGCTAGTGATTTCGCGATTGGGTTGTCTTATTCCAAGAGAGCGAACCAGTGGCTTTTGAAAGCAAGAAGCTTGATGATACCTAGGTTTGAAAGTTGAAGTCGCTTGTTGATGGCCTTGGCCAAAATCTTGTAGGCAGTCCCTAGAGGAGTGATGGGTCTCCGGATCTCCAATCTATCACCACCCTCCATCCGAATCAAATGTATCAAGCCCTCTGTGAGCCTCTCTGGCATGGCACCTATGAGCATGATCTCATTGAAGGCAGCGCGAAGGCCACCTTCCCTCTTGATGTGATTTCTAGGCGCCTCCTTCATGAGCCCTTCTCCCCATTCTGAGGTGTCAAAAATTCTATTTTTTTACTAAAAAATCTCATTTTTTAAACTAATAAACCCTGTACTAGTCAACTCTTCATCTTATGTGAGAATTTACTCATTTTTGGGAGGTTTTCTTATATTCTTTGCCTTTTTCTCATCCCAACACTTGGATTAACCTTATTGGCCCTTCTTGAGACTCTTTGGATCTTAATAAGAATTTTTTTGAAATTTTATACCCCTAGGTCAAGATGTCCAATTCACATATTAATTCACATATTCAATTCATTTCTAATGCACATTGGAAAACTCTTTTTAAGATCCTATTTCAGGGGATCTCTTCCTATTGTCGGGAGAAAATTCTTATCCAAAAATATTTCAAAACTGTATTATCTCTCTCTAGACCAAAACAAGGTAAAACAATGTTTTCTTGCATTCAGAATTAGGGGATGATTATAGAGACTGAAGGGGAGGTTCTTACACCTTTACATATCAAAAGCTAGAGGGAGAAATCTTACAGGCATTTCCAGCAGTAGCCACCAGAGGTTAGCGCATATAGAGAAGCCTTGTATGCGAGCAAAAAATAAGCTGTGGAAAGGTGATGAGGAGCTGTGGCCTATGAAAAATGAGGGAAACAAGGCTACACCTCACAGACTAGAGATATAGCTGGAAAGACCATAGAAGTAATAAGAGGAGACAGCTTTTGCACTACAACAGTGCATCATGTTTGCCAAGAGAGCTAAAGAGGAGAGTAACCCGTAGAGGGGAGAAGGTAGCCAAGAAGAGATAAGAACAAAAAAAGGATAAGAGATTGCATGGAGTGAAAAATGCCGCTAGCCACAAGATTAATTCTTGATGATAAGGTTTTGAGATAACCTTAAGGTTTTAAGACCATTCACGCCACTTATTTGTTTAGCCCCTCTTCACATGGTTTAAAGCATTTATGCATACATGTATGGAAATCACTCATTCACACTTGGGTACCCTACCCGACTATGGCCAAAAAGATTTATAAACTAAATCCCCCTGGTATTTCATGATAGGCAAATGTGCCTGAGCTTGCGTGCTCAAAAAATGAGAAATTTTTGTAATCACCCATTGGTATGAGGGTTCCCTGCCCAAGCTCACCAAGAAGCTCAAAATGGTTTTGTAATGTGTGCATGAGAGATGCACGTGTGAGATGCAAACTTCTATGTTCAAATCGGACTCAGTGGTTCCGCTGTGAGCGAGTTGGCTCAAAATGGACTTGGTGTCTAAGATGGTATACACACGCACAATGTTGTTTGATTGACACTCCAATGTATCAGTGAGAGGGGATTGTTGAGAGGTAGCGATTGCGGTTGTGCAATGCTACATTGATGGGTGATGGGTGAGTTGTGTAACACCTCGATTAAGAAGGGGTGTTGAGAGATGTAATCGCGGTGATGTGTAACACCTCGATTAAGAAGGGGTGTTGAGAGATGTAATCGCAGTGATGTGTGTATGTGGGAAAGTACCCTAGAGGTGCAAGATATTGTGGCAAGATAAGAATGCCACATGTAATATTGAATGGTGTGTGAGTGTTGACCAAAAGAGTGGAAAAGGAGTTGCCACATGGATGATGATGTGTAAAGTGGGATAAGGCTAGAAAGCATATATCATTGTATGGTTCACTTGAGATATATAATAGAATTGAGTGTTGAGTGTGCAACCTCTCTCTCTCTCTCTCTCTCTCTCTCTCTCTCTCTCTCATGGAGTTCTTAGTGTGGTTTAATCCACCTTAATTATGTTGCTTAATCTATATCTATCACCATGATCAATCCCATTTTAAGATTGTTTAACATCTTGGTGCATTCCGGTAGCTACCGGTATACTTAGGTAGCACCCGGCATGCTTTGGTGCATTTCAGGAGTTATTGGCATGCATTGGAAGCTACTCGGTACTTAGGTAGCACAAGGAATGCCTTGGGAGCTCCCGATGCATGCCGACAGCTACCAGCATATTTAGGTAGCATTGGGCATGCATTTTAAAGATACTCGCTTGCCCAGGTAGCATCCGGCATGTATTGGGTGCTCCGAGTGTATGCCAGCAGCTACCGGCATACTTAGATTGCACCCGGCATGGATGGGTGCTTCTCGTACATGTCAGTAGCTCCCGGTGCATGTCAATAGTTATCGGCATACATTGGAAGCTACACGCATGCACCCAGAGCTCTCGGCATGCGGGTAGCTACCGGCATACTTAGGTAGCATCCAACATGGGTGCTCAGGGTGCATGCCGATAGCTCCCAGTGCATGTCGGTAGTTAACGGCATGCATTGGAAGCTATCGGCATGCACTTGAGGCTCTCAGTGTATGTCAGTAGTTATCGACATGCATTGGGTGCTGTGGGTGCATTATTATGATAGCTCCGGGTGCATGATGGTAGCTCCCGGTGTGCATGGCAGTAGTTATCGACATGCATTGGAAGCTACCGACATGCACCCCGAGCACCCAATGCATGCCAGTAGCTATCGGCATGCATTGGGTGCTTCTGGTGCATGGCGGTAGCTCCTAGTGTAGGTCGGTAGTTATCAACATGAATTGGAAGCTATCGGCATGCACCCGAAGCTCTCGGTGCATGCCGGTAGTGTAAGATTCCTCCCCCAACCCCTTTTTGATGTCTAGTATCTTCCCCTGTAATCAACCCTCTTCAGAAATATAAAGACCCTGTTGCTAACTATTTTAGCCTAGAGAGAGAAAAATTATTCTAGAGAGAGAATATTCAGATTTTGAATATTTTTGGATAGAAAAATATCTCTTATAATTCAGATGAGTTCCCTTGAAACAGAAATTCAAAAAGAATTTTCCAATGTGCAATTGGAATTAATTGGAAATAGGTATAAAGAACCTTAGTCTAAGGGTCTAGATTTTCAGAAATTTTTGGATTATGGTCCAATTAAGGTTCCTATGGGCCAATAGCATCAATCCATGTGTAGGGAGGAGATAAATCCAATTTGTAAAAGAAGATACCCAAAAATGAGTAAATGCTCACATAAGATGAAGAGTTGAAATGTACAAGGTTTATTAGTAAAAAACTATGAGCAATATTAAAAATATGAGATATTTTGGGTATCCAAAAATGAGTAAATGCTCACATAAGATGAAGAGTTGAAAATGTACAAGGTTTATTAGTAAAAAACTATGAGCAATATTAAAATGATTCCATTATGACACATATGTAAGGAAGGGGAGTTCTTTAAAGGAGGTGCATATTTCACATAAGATGAAGAGTTGAAAATGTACAAGGTTTATTAGTAAAAAACTATGAGCAATATTAAAATGATTCCATTATGACACATATGTAAGGAAGGGGAGTTCTTTAAAGGAGGTGCATATTTCACATAAGATGAAGAGTTGAAAATGTACAAGGTTTATTAGTAAAAAACTATGAGCAATATTAAAATGATTCCATTATGACACATATGTAAGGAAAGAGAGTTCTTTAAAGGAGGTGCATATTTCACATGCTTGAATGAGTTTTAAACTCATAAAAATTGAGATATTTCATCTCTCCTCTCTCCTCATTTAAGTCTAGTTCCAAAAAGTTAGCTTAACTGACCTAAAAATGGTCAAATATTGACCAAACTGATTTAGAAAATTCTAGAATCAGTTTGTTTGGTTAGGAGCTCAATTTTTCCTATAAATAGAAGCCTCCCCCTTGTTGAAAAATATATAGTGTTTATGCATCGTTACTCTACTCCACCTAAGCCAAGAACTGTGAATTCATTTAATAATTCACTAGTTTTTGGAGCTTCCCTCTTTCTTCAATCCCCATTAGTGGCTCCATCAACATACTTAACCAATTGATTGGTTGGGGGCCTCTACCGTGAACAAAGAATCAAGCAAGTTGTAAGGTAATTAGTGAATATTGATCTTTCTATAATTTCTCAATGTTTCTCTCTTCTCAACCCCTCTCAAGCTTGAGAAGTTTAATTGGTATGGTTTTTTTAAATGCTATTGAAGTTTGAATAGTAGTGAAGAGTTACATAATTTAATAAATGCTATTGAAGTTAATTTTTATTTATGTTTAAATTCTAATGATTTTTATGTAAATTCTCTCTCTCACTCAAGAAATGGTCATACTCATGACCCGTTCTCAATCCAAATCAAGCTTTTCATAAAGCTTTTCCTTAACCCAAGATTAAGCTATGCTTGAGGCCAAATTAATGGCTTTTTTCTATGCTTTTAGTTTATGTATATTGATGATTCAATCCATTATGGATTAATAATCCAATTAGAGATCATTTTAATTATTTCCTTAATGATAAGCATTAGCCCTTAGAAAAATTGAGATTTATCAGTCATAGCAGCGGAGCTATGGCAAAATTTTTATAAAAATTATGCATAAAATAATCTCATTCAAAGCATAAAAAGAGGACTTTCTACCATATTCTAGGAATTATCATCCTAGATTAATTGAAAGAATTTCATTACAATCATGGAAAAATTGAATTTTAATATCATGCATAAAGGATAAGTTTTTATATCAAAAGTGTTATTTTTACCATTTTTATTTCATGCATAGAAGTATGCATAATGGATAAATTTTTATATCAAAAGTGTTATTTTTACCATTTTTATTTCATGCATAGAAGTATGCATAATGGATAAATTTTTATATCAAAAGTGTTATTTTTATCATTTTTAATTTTCATGCATAGAAGTATGCATAAAGGAAAATTTTTTATATCAAAAGTGTTACTTTTATCATTTTTAATTTTCATGCATAGAAGTATGCATAAAGGAAAAATTTTTATATCAAAAGTGTTACTTTTATCATTTTTAAATTTTCATGCATAGAAGTATGCATAAAAGAAAATTTTTTATATCAAAAGTGTTACTTTTATCATTTTTAATTTTCATGCATAGAAGTATGCATAAAAGAAAATGTTTTATATCAAAAGTGTTACTTTTATCATTTTTAATTTTCATACATAGAAGTATGCATAAAGGAAAAATTTTTATATCAAAAGTGTTACTTTTATCATTTTTAATTTTCATGCATAGAAGTATGCATAAAGGAAAATTTTTATATCAAAAGTGTTACTTTTATCATATTGGATTTCATGCATAGAGGTATGCATAAAAGTTGATTATTTTATTATAAAAGTGTGACTTTTATCATAATTGAATTTCATGCATAGAGGTATGCATAAAAGTTGATTATTTTATTGTAAGAGTGTTACTTTTATCATATTGGATTTCATGCATATAGGTATGCATAAAAGATATTCTTTTTATACTAAAAGTGTGATTTTCCTCATAAATGGATTTTATGCTTAACTTAGATGCATAAGAGAAATTCTTTTATTCTAAAAGTGTAATTTCCTACCAAATTGAATTTATGCATAAGAAGATGCATAAAAGATTGATTTTAATTTCGAAAGTGTTAGTCTCCTTAAATGGAATTTATGTATAAATAAATGTGTAGAGAAATCTTATATCAAATATAAGAATTCTCTTTTTAAAAAAAAGATATGAAATGTGATAAGATGTGATAAGAGGTGTATGAGATGTGATAAGAATTGATAAGATGCGTATGGAAAGTGATAGGATGTGATAAGAGGTGTATGAGATGTGATAAGAATTGGTAAGATGCGTATGGAAAGTGATAGGATGTGATAAGAGGTGTATGAGATGTGATAAGAATTGATAAGATGCGTATGGAAAGTGATAGGATGTGATAAGAGGTGTATGAGATGTGATAAGAATTGATAAGATGCGTATGGAAAGTGATAGGATGTGATAAGAGGTGTATGAGATGTGATAAGAATTGATAAGATGCGTATGGAAAGTGATAGGATGTGATAAGAGGTGTATGAGATGTAAAAAGATGTGATAAGATGTGTATGAGATGTGATAAGATTTGATAAGATGCGTATGGAAAGTGATAGGATGTGATAAGAGGTGTATGAGATGTAAAAAGATGTGATAAGATGTGTATGAGATGTGATAGAATGTGTTAAGATGAGTTAGGATGTGTTAAGATGTATATGGGATGTGTTAGGACGAGAATGAATGTAATATGGTTGTATGAATGTGATGTGGATGTATACATGTAGATGTATATGTATGAATGTGAATGTTGATGTGGATGTGGATGTGGATGTATGGATGTAGATACGGATGTGTATGTATGTATGTGGATGTGTATGTATGAATGAGGATGTGAAAATGGACGTATGTATGTAGATGTGGATGTATGGATGTATGTATGTAGATGTGGATGTATGTATGTAGATGTGGATGTATGGATGTGATTGTGAATGAAGAGGTGGATGTGAATGTATGGATGTAGATACGGATGTGGATGTATGTATGTGAATGTGGATGTATGAATGAGGATGTGGATGTGTGGATGTGGAAATGGAGGTATGGATGTATGAATGTAGATGTGGATGTATGCATGTAGATGCGTATGTATGAATGTGAAATTGGATGTATGATATGGACGTACGAACATGGATATGTATGTAGAATAATGAATATGAAGATGTATGTGAGATAATGTAGTCTATATGAGTGAATGGATGAGAACGAGTACACACTGAATGGAATGTGGAATAAGTAATGTGGTCCGAGAGTGGATAATATGGAAAGACAAGAGTTCGTTATAGAAACTGTATTTGTGACTGTTTGTAAATGACTGTTTTATGTCAAGAATGCTGGAGAAGCATTTTGACCGTCTTGAGGATTAAGGTCATGAAGACTGAACTGATAAAGTTGCAACTGCTGACGGAGAGTCAATGGAGGACGTCTCGCGTAGCAAGGTCGATCGAGGTCTTGACCAGCCTCGGCTCGATTTAAATGGTGAGCTTCCGGTACGGTGGATGAGGGACCAAGGAAGCGGCCTATGAGTGAAGCGCTAGGTCACCTGCGAAGGATCCTAGAGGGTGCTGACCATACGGTGCTCGGGCTCTGGGTCACCGAAGATACCCACACGTGCGTCGTGGAAGATATTGGAACAAGGAGAAAGAGTTGTTTTCTCAAACCGGGCATGGATCTGGTTGATTGGCCTTGCTGGTCCTCAACGGATGAGTCCATGGCTCTTTTACATGGATCTGTGGGTTGATCTTGCTGATCTTCCACGGAGACTCCATTCTATTATATGAATATATTGCCGGTTACTATGAGCTAGGAACCATGGAAAAGGCCCCTGAGAGAACAGGTGGTGAGCGTTTTGGTTGCCAATGATGCCATAAGTATACCGATGAAAGAATGACTGGAAATAAGGATTCAACCAGAGACTTTGAGGATTGTCATCAGTGACATAATGGTTTTATTAAAGGATTGTTTTAAAGCTAGTTGATGCTAAGAAAAAGGCAATTTCATATTGGGTGTGTAAGTGGTATGACTAGCTTTATGTTTGCATGAACTTCCGGCTAGGGGGCCTTGGAACTCTTTTCCTTGGTACCCGGGACAAAACCTAACCAATTTCCAAATTGGATCCCATCACTACAGTGGTTGGGCGGTTGGCTAACCCATGGGATCGGATGGGGTTAGGCTGGACTGAATGGATCCGTAAATCGAGATTTAATTTCTATTATTACGATAGATGAAGTAAATCCCGGATAGAAATTGTTCTATGGATAGGAATCAACGGCTATGCCTCTTGATGGGGAAAAAAGCGTTGATCCCAATGATCCAAGTGCAAGTTCTTCCTTGATTTGACCAAGTACCGTTAAAGGTGCAGTCAGATCAGTTTGATCAGTAATGATCTTGACTACGTTAGAGTAAAGAGTTATCCTGGTGGAATCGCCCGTGCTTTCCGGGTAAAGGAAGTTTTTCCGGTTTCGGTTTTGGACAAACCGACGGATTAGTCTCTTGTCCGGATATCCGTGGGCGAGGCCCCGAGTGTGGGACCCCTGTCCCGCGCGAGAAGTGCTACTTCCGCTGCTAGTACCCCGAATCCGTTTCTCGGTGGGAACAGGGACCTCACAGTTGGTATCAGAGCGGTTTTGAAAGCTAATAAAGATAATTAAATTCTTATCTGAAATTGGTAATAAGAATTCAGAAACAGCATTTTCATAATGTATTTTCATTCCGTAAGCTTCTTTAATGAAGAAATTTTAATCAAAGAAATTGTTTTTATAAATGGAAGTTCCACATTTATCTGGTATTCCCGACCTCACCCAGTCTCAAGATATGATTGCATTTGCCTTCGAGCATCTCATCTCTTCCGCTTCAACTCAAACAAGCCGAGCAAGACTCGCACGCCATTTCGCGGATTTATATTTTCCTACCCCAGCGGAGAGAATACAACATAAGTGGTTTGCAGGGCAATAAATCCACGCCTCTTATAACCGGCGTGCAATGCTGAGGCAGAACCTCTCATTGGCCATGATTTTGATAAAGCTGAAAATGACGCGTGGTGTCATTCTTTATCTTTCAACGCCTCAAAATTTCAGACGTGCTTGTCGAGTTTATAGACTCCTTAGTCGATTTATCCCTAAGGAGAAAATAATAGCTCCCTTCGCAGTTAGAGAACTTATGTAACAGGGCATGACTATGGCCCAGTACGGTCCTCTTATATGTCTTTCGAGGAGATTTTGAACTCAGAGCCGAGTTGCTCTATGTATATATTGCAACTTTTATATAAATAAAGAAACGTTTTCCGGTTAAAAAATTCCTGTTGAATAAATGATTGTTTATGGCGAACGATCTACTGCTGATAAAGAAAAAAAAAATCTGTTATCGGACATATGTCATAGATCTCCATTAAGATCTTGTCTTGTATAAGAAATTGTTTTCCGAACTCTTAAGTCTTAGGATCTCGTGAATAATATCAAAATAAAAATTTAATAATATATAAATTTTGGCAAAATCATGAGACGAGGAAACCGTGGTCGTCAGCCAGACCCTGTCTCTGAAGATGACGAGCTTGACCTTAATGTTCGCAAGGCTCTTCATAGGTCTCAGCCAGGACCCTTCAAAGGAGAAGGGGAGAACTTGGGTGAGGCTGTGGAGAAATGGGTGGAAGCCTTGGAAGAGTATTTTGATGTCACAGGATACAATCATCAGAGCAATTGGCTAATAAAGATCAACTGAGAAGCCAAATATGTCAAAAATTTATCAAGAAACACAAAAAGGTTGTAATTGTGTGATATAATTCATACAATTTGATATTCAAACTGAAAAATTTGTAATTTAGTAATTGGGTTTTCAGATACCGCAATTGTATGGAACCCTGACTTGCTTGAGGCCTAGACATGATGGTATCTATCTTATAGTTCCAAGTATCATGACTACCCGTATATACCGAGAGTATAACTGCAGCTCTTTACTGACAGTATATACGAGTAAATCTAAAAACTTGAAATTATAAGCGTTAATGCTATCCAGATGATGATTTCGAATGTGGTTGATATGATTTTTAATTCTGTTTGAGAATTGATGAATTGAATTGGATTCTGATTGAAAAATGACGATTTTCGAAATTTAGTTGAAATGTAATAAGCTAAGCGAAACCACAATGAGGATGAATGGGACGAGTCCCAGTGATGATATTCATAACTGGAATGATGATAATGATTTCAGCAAATCACTATGAGATTAGTGGATTGTGCTGTCAGATTGCTACTATTAACACTTGAGACGGTAGATTAAGTTAAGGGATGACAAATTGAGAACTTGCTTAACTAAAATTCCTGTGGAGGAATGTTCAGAAGGAAAATTTTCAGTCTAATGGACCATTATCATGTTAAAGATATGATCTGAATGAATTGTTATTTAATGAGGAGTTCTATATAAGGGATAATTATCCTCGTATTCTGTTGGGTTGACCAGAATATAAGGAACCTCAGAATAAATTGGATCTTAAGAAAAAGAGTTGTCCTCTACCTTGCGAGATGAGGACATCTCACACTTTTCAAGTGGGGTAGAATGTAAGATTCTCCCCCAGCCTTCGAGGTATACAGGAGTAAGAATCTCCCTTTCTGATCTTATAATTATTCTCTCTCTAAAATAAAAGAAAGATTCTGTTTAGAACCTTTTCCCTGAATACTTCTCAAGAGTCCCACCTGTTTTAAGGATTTAGAACAATGAGTTCAGAAGTGAGAATCGATGTTTTGGATATCAAGGTTTTGGTCTTCATTTGAGTACGACCCAAAAGAAGTTCTTTATCTCTTGGGAAGTATAAGAAGTTATCTCCCAGATATTGTGGACCAAAGAAAGTAGGTGATCTAGCTTACGAACTTCTTTTATCTCCTCATCTCAAAGTTCTAAATGCCTTCTATAGAAAAATATGCCAAACCCAAATCATGGAAAGATGGTAAAACTTCAGTGGCAAGTTACCGTTGGCTTCTAAGTTACGCTAGCTCCTTCCTTTATATAAGTCGTAACTTTTACTTGTCGTTCACAGTAATCTTACTCCCATCGATCTCCTTTCTTTCTTAATCTCCTTCATGGCTTGGCAACAAGAATTAGTTTTATCCATAATGATTCCTCACCTTCAAGACGCAAGTGAGTCTGTGAAGAAGGATTTTATAGAACAGTATGAGCGCTCACTTTTTCCTCACCTACGAACTTCTGTAGTGCAGACCAAATGGCGGACCTATCAAGACATAACTAGGGTAACACCCTGGGGTCAGCAGCACTTTCGTAACAATGTCCGCTTGGCCATGGTTATCGAAGCCTTGGGTTTGGGTCCTCGATACTACTGCGTCATGAGATCAAGACATCTTGGGTTTTCTGAGCGGGTCTTCTTACTGGCGTGTTTTCTTCCTCATGAGAAGATATGCCTTTACCCCATTTTTGGCTTGCCTCTCAGAGGTCCTTTTGTTAGAACACCTCATACCACTGAGATAGGCGCAGCAATAACCCACAGAATCATTCCCATAGATGAGTTATCTTATACTTGTGCAGCTTGTGAGGACTGCTTTTGTGACCATATGATGGACGGGCTTATGGAAGTGTAAAGAGTTCCTCTATCTTTACTGTATAAGTTCCGAGAATGAATAAAGTTTAAATCTTGTTCGTATTTTGAATCTTGCTCTCTTTAAGACTTATCTTGGTGGTTAATCTTGATTAAAATTTTCTCTAAGTCTCATATTCGTGAATCTTGCGAAATTATCACAAGTTGCGAGATGAGGACATCTCGCGTTTTTTAAGTGGGGTAGAATGTAAGATTCCTCCCCCAACCCCTTTTTGATGTCTAGTATCTTACCCTGTAATCAACCCTCTTCAGAAATATAAAGACCCTGTTGCTAACTATTTTAGCCTAGAGAGAGAAAAATTATTCTAGAGAGAGAATATTCAGATTTTGAATATTTTTGGATAGAAAAATATCTCTTATAATTCAGATGAGTTCCCCTGAAACAGAAATTCAAAAAGAATTTTCCAATGTGCAATTGGAATTAATTGGAAATAGGTATAAAGAACCTTAGTCTAAGGGTCTAGATTTTCAGAAATTTTTGGATTATGGTCCAATTAAGGTTCCTATGAGCCAATAGCATCAATCCATGTGTAGGGAGGAGATAAATCCAATTTGTAAAAGAAGATACCCAAAAATGAGTAAATGCTCACATAAGATGAAGAGTTGAAATGTACAAGGTTTATTAGTAAAAAACTATGAGCAATGTTAAAAATATGAGATATTTTGGGTATCCAAAAATGAGTAAATGCTCACATAAGATGAAGAGTTGAAAATGTACAAGGTTTATTAGTAAAAAACTATGAGCAATATTAAAATGATTCCATTATGACACATATGTAAGGAAGGGGAGTTCTTTAAAGGAGGTGCATATTTCACATAAGATGAAGAGTTGAAAATGTACAAGGTTTATTAGTAAAAAACTATGAGCAATATTAAAATGATTCCATTATGACACATATGTAAGGAAGGGGAGTTCTTTAAAGGAGGTGCATATTTCACATAAGATGAAGAGTTGAAAATGTACAAGGTTTATTAGTAAAAAACTATGAGCAATATTAAAATGATTCCATTATGACACATATGTAAGGAAAGAGAGTTCTTTAAAGGAGGTGCATATTTCACATGCTTGAATGAGTTTTAAACTCATAAAAATTGAGATATTTCATCTCTCCTCTCTCCTCATTTAAGTCTAGTTCCAAAAAGTTAGCTTAACTGACCTAAAAATGGTCAAATATTGACCAAACTGATTTAGAAAATTCTAGAATCAGTTTGTTTGGTTAGGAGCTCAATTTTTCCTATAAATAGAAGCCTCCCCCTTGTTGAAAAATATATAGTGTTTATGCATCGTTACTCTACTCCACCTAAGCCAAGAACTGTGAATTCATTTAATAATTCACTAGTTTTTGGAGCTTCCCTCTTTCTTCAATCCCCATTAGTGGCTCCATCAACATACTTAACCAATTGATTGGTTGGGGGCCTCTACCGTGAACAAAGAATCAAGCAAGTTGTAAGGTAATTAGTGAATATTGATCTTTCTATAATTTCTCAATGTTTCTCTCTTCTCAACCCCTCTCAAGCTTGAGAAGTTTAATTGGTATGGTTTTTTTAAATGCTATTGAAGTTTGAATAGTAGTGAAGAGTTACATAATTTAATAAATGCTATTGAAGTTAATTTTTATTTATGTTTAAATTCTAATGATTTTTATGTAAATTCTCTCTCTCACTCAAGAAATGGTCATACTCATGACCCGTTCTCAATCCAAATCAAGCTTTTCATAAAGCTTTTCCTTAACCCAAGATTAAGCTATGCTTGAGGCCAAATTAATGGCTTTTTTCTATGCTTTTAGTTTATGTATATTGATGATTCAATCCATTATGGATTAATAATCCAATTAGAGATCATTTTAATTATTTCCTTAATGATAAACATTATCCCTTAGAAAAATTGAGATTTATCAGTCATAGCAGCGGAGCTATGGCAAAATTTTTATAAAAATTATGCATAAAATAATCTCATTCAAAGCATAAAAAGAGGACTTCCTACCATATTCTAGGAATTATCATCCTAGATTAATTGAAAGAATTTCATTACAATCATGGAAAAATTGAATTTTAATATCATGCATAAAGGATAAGTTTTTATATCAAAAGTGTTATTTTTACCATTTTTATTTCATGCATAGAAGTATGCATAATGGATAAATTTTTATATCAAAAGTGTTATTTTTACCATTTTTATTTCATGCATAGAAGTATGCATAATGGATAAATTTTTATATCAAAAGTGTTATTTTTATCATTTTTAATTTTCATGCATAGAAGTATGCATAAAGGAAAATTTTTTATATCAAAAGTGTTACTTTTATCATTTTTAATTTTCATGCATAGAAGTATGCATAAAGGAAAAATTTTTATATCAAAAGTGTTACTTTTATCATTTTTAAATTTTCATGCATAGAAGTATGCATAAAAGAAAATTTTTTATATCAAAAGTGTTACTTTTATCATTTTTAATTTTCATGCATAGAAGTATGCATAAAAGAAAATGTTTTATATCAAAAGTGTTACTTTTATCATTTTTAATTTTCATACATAGAAGTATGCATAAAGGAAAATTTTTTATATCAAAAGTGTTACTTTTATCATTTTTAATTTTCATGCATAGAAGTATGCATAAAGGAAAATTTTTATATCAAAAGTGTTACTTTTATCATATTGGATTTCATGCATAGAGGTATGCATAAAAGTTGATTATTTTATTATAAAAGTGTGACTTTTATCATAATTGAATTTCATGCATAGAGGTATGCATAAAAGTTGATTATTTTATTGTAAGAGTGTTACTTTTATCATATTGGATTTCATGCATATAGGTATGCATAAAAGATATTCTTTTTATACTAAAAGTGTGATTTTCCTCATAAATGGATTTTATGCTTAACTTAGATGCATAAGAGAAATTCTTTTATTCTAAAAGTGTAATTTCCTACCAAATTGAATTTATGCATAAGAAGATGCATAAAAGATTGATTTTAATTTCGAAAGTGTTAGTCTCCTTAAATGGAATTTATGTATAAATAAATGTGTAGAGAAATCTTATATCAAATATAAGAATTCTCTTTTTAAAAAAAAGATATGAAATGTGATAAGATGTGATAAGAGGTGTATGAGATGTGATAAGAATTGATAAGATGCGTATGGAAAGTGATAGGATGTGATAAGAGGTGTATGAGATGTGATAAGAATTGGTAAGATGCGTATGGAAAGTGATAGGATGTGATAAGAGGTGTATGAGATGTGATAAGAATTGATAAGATGCGTATGGAAAGTGATAGGATGTGATAAGAGGTGTATGAGATGTGATAAGAATTGATAAGATGCGTATGGAAAGTGATAGGATGTGATAAGAGGTGTATGAGATGTGATAAGAATTGATAAGATGCGTATGGAAAGTGATAGGATGTGATAAGAGGTGTATGAGATGTAAAAAGATGTGATAAGATGTGTATGAGATGTGATAAGATTTGATAAGATGCGTATGGAAAGTGATAGGATGTGATAAGAGGTGTATGAGATGTAAAAAGATGTGATAAGATGTGTATGAGATGTGATAGAATGTGTTAAGATGAGTTAGGATGTGTTAAGATGTATATGGGATGTGTTAGGACGAGAATGAATGTAATATGGTTGTATGAATGTGATGTGGATGTATACATGTAGATGTATATGTATGAATGTGAATGTTGATGTGGATGTGGATGTGGATGTATGGATGTAGATACGGATGTGTATGTATGTATGTGGATGTGTATGTATGAATGAGGATGTGAAAATGGACGTATGTATGTAGATGTGGATGTATGGATGTATGTATGTAGATGTGGATGTATGTATGTAGATGTGGATGTATGGATGTGATTGTGAATGAAGAGGTGGATGTGAATGTATGGATGTAGATACGGATGTGGATGTATGTATGTGAATGTGGATGTATGAATGAGGATGTGGATGTGTGGATGTGGAAATGGAGGTATGGATGTATGAATGTAGATGTGGATGTATGCATGTAGATGCGTATGTATGAATGTGAAATTGGATGTATGATATGGACGTACGAACATGGATATGTATGTAGAATAATGAATATGAAGATGTATGTGAGATAATGTAGTCTATATGAGTGAATGGATGAGAACGAGTACACACTGAATGGAATGTGGAATAAGTAATGTGGTCCGAGAGTGGATAATATGGAAAGACAAGAGTTCGTTATAGAAACTGTATTTGTGACTGTTTGTAAATGATTGTTTTATGTCAAGAATGCTGGAGAAGCATTTTGACCGTCTTGAGGATTAAGGTCATGAAGACTGAACTGATAAAGTTGCAACTGCTGACGGAGAGTCAATGGAGGACGTCTCGCGTAGCAAGGTCGATCGAGGTCTTGACCAGCCTTGGCTCGATTTAAATGGTGAGCTTCCGGTACGGTGGATGAGGGACCAAGGAAGCGGCCTATGAGTGAAGCGCTAGGTCACCTGCGAAGGATCCTAGAGGGTGCTGACCATACGGTGCTCGGGCTCTGGGTCGCCGAAGATACCCACACGTGCGTCGTGGAAGATATTGGAACAAGGAGAAAGAGTTGTTTTCTCAAACCGGGCATGGATCTGGTTGATTGGCCTTGCTGGTCCTCAACGGATGAGTCCATGGCTCTTTTACATGGATCTGTGGGTTGATCTTGCTGATCTTCCACGGAGACTCCATTCTATTATATGAATATATTGCCGGTTACTATGAGCTAGGAACCATGGAAAAGGCCCCTGAGAGAACAGGTGGTGAGCGTTTTGGTTGCCAATGATGCCATAAGTATACCGATGAAAGAATGACTGGAAATAAGGATTCAACCAGAGACTTTGAGGATTGTCATCAGTGACATAATGGTTTTATTAAAGGATTGTTTTAAAGCTAGTTGATGCTAAGAAAAAGGCAATTTCATATTGGGTGTGTAAGTGGTATGACTAGCTTTATGTTTGCATGAACTTCCGGCTAGGGGGCCTTGGAACTCTTTTCCTTGGTACCCGGGACAAAACCTAACCAATTTCCAAATTGGATCCCATCACTACAGTGGTTGGGCGGTTGGCTAACCCATGGGATCGGATGGGGTTAGGCTGGACTGAATGGATCCGTAAATCGAGATTTAATTTCTATTATTACGATAGATGAAGTAAATCCCGGATAGAAATTGTTCTATGGATAGGAATCAACGGCTGTGCCTCTTGATGGGGAAAAAAGCGTTGATCCCAATGATCCAAGTGCAAGTTCTTCCTTGATTTGACCAAGTACCGTTAAAGGTGCAGTCAGATCAGTTTGATCAGTAATGATCTTGACTACGTTAGAGTAAAGAGTTATCCTGGTGGAATCGCCCGTGCTTTCCGGGTAAAGGAAGTTTTTCCGGTTTCCGTTTTGGACAAACCGACGGATTAGTCTCTTGTCCGGATATCCGTGGGCGAGGCCCCGAGTGTGGGACCCCTGTCCCGCGCGAGAAGTGCTACTTCCGCTGCTAGTACCCCGAATCCGTTTCTCGGTGGGAACAGGGACCTCACAGGTAGCTACTGCCATACTTAGGTAGCACCCACCCCAGCATGCATTGGGTGCTTTTTGTGCATGCCGATAGCTCCCGGTGCATGTCGGTAGTTATCGACATGCATTGGAAGCTACCGCAATTTTCAAGGACTAGACTCGGGAAAAATGTCAATATAAAAGAGTGGTTCATCGTTGTCCTAGCTTCTTGTAGTTCAACTTTTGTTAGGTCCAGTCCAAGTGGTATAGGGAAGGTTGATGTTACAAGCTCAGTTACCTTCTCAATGCCAAACTTGGGTAGGTCTTCGTCCCCCTCGTCTTCGTTAATGTAAAAGAGTGGTTCATCGTTGTCCTAGCTTCTTGTAGTTCCTCTTTTGTTAGGTCCAGTCCAAGTGGTATAGGAAAAGTTGATGTTACAAGCTCAGTTACCTTCTCAATGCCAAACTTGGGTAGGTCTTCTTCTTCCTCCTCTCGTTCCTCATTCACATTAGATGGTCCTGGTTTATCTCCTTAAGCAATCGCCATCTTGGTGAGGTCTGGATGTGTATACACCTCCTCGGCCAATGATGTATCGTCCTAGATATCAATATGGTTGCTATCCTCGTGCAAGGAGGCCAATGTGCTATCAAAAATCCGAGGATTGACTTGCACAATTTTCCACCATGGATAAATATTTGGATTCTTGTAAAATAATGCTTGTTCAACACAATGCATGGAAGAAGGTAAGGTTCTTTGCTACCTCGTAGCAACTTGGAGGATTTGATAGACCAAAAACCCATGGGCTCTCTTTTCACGGTAGCATCTTTGCCTCTGTATTGTGTACGGAACCAGTGAATCTTCAAAATGACCTAAAATAAACATGTTCTTGAATTAGCACCAAATACACCAACATGTGAGAGAAAGAATCAAAGATCAGCAAGATCAACCAACAAGATCCATATAAAAGAGCCATGGACTCATCCATTGAAGACCAGCAAGGCCAATCAACCAGATCCATGCCCATGTTCAGAAAACAACTCCAACTCATTGTTTCATTTTCTTCCTCGACGCATGCGTGGGTATCTTCGGGGTGACCCAGAGCCCGAGCATCGTATAGTCAGCACCCTCTAGGCTCCTTCGCAGGTCACCTAGCGCTTCACTCATAGGCCGCTTCCTCGGTCCCCCATCCACCGTATCGGAAGCTCACCATTTTAATCAAACCGAGGAGGCTAGTCAAGACCTCAGCCAAGACCTTACCACCACGCGAGACGTCCTTCATTGACTCTCCATCAGCTGTGTTGCAACTTTTTCACTTAGGTCATCATGACCATAATCGACAAGATAGTCAAAATGCTTCCCCAGTATTCTTGACATAAAACAATCTTTAAAAAATAGGTTTGAAAATACAGTTCTAAACAAAATTCCCATCTTTCCTCATCATTCCACATCCTTTCACATTATTCATCATCATATCTCATTATTCCACTTCCTTTCACATTTTTTCTCATCATTTCTTATCTTCCCACATTTTTCTACATCAATCCATATCACATCACATCATTTCCACATCAACTCACATCCAATCACATCATTTTCACATCAACTCACATCCAATCACATCATTTTCACATCCAATCACATCATCTTCACATCCAATCATTTCTCATCTTCCCACATTTTTCTACATCAATCCATATCACATCACATCATTTCCACATCAACTCACATCCAATCACATCATTTTCACATCAACTCACATCCAATCACATCATTTTCACATCCAATCACATCATAATTTCCACATCAACTCACATCTCATCATTTCACGTCCATTCACATTCATTCACATCTATTCACATCACTTCACATCCATTCATATCCATTCACATCCATTTACATCATTTCACATCCATTCACATCACTTCACATCCATTCACATCCATTCCAATCTATTCACATCCATTCACACCATTTCATATCCATTCACATCCATTCACATCCATTCACATCACTTCACATCCATTCACATCCATTCACATCACTTCATATCCATTCACATCCATTCACATCTATTCACATCCATTCACATCCATTCACATCTATTCACATCCATTCACATCCATTCACATCCATTCACATTACTTCACATCCATTCACATCATCTATTCACATCCATTCACATTACTTCACATCCATTCACATCATCTATTCACATCCATTCACATCTATTCATATCCATTCACATCCATTCACATCATTTCACATCCATCCACATCTATTCACATCCACATCTATTCAAATCCTCATCACATCACATCACATACATTCAACTCAAGTTGAAAGTACAGTTACTCTACTTTCGATACTGATAGAACTTTTCTAAGTTTCTGCTAATTGCTTGGCTTAGTTAAAGGTAACTTTTTCCCGATCCCATTGAATCTAAGTATCAGAGTGCTGTTGAAGGTTTAAAAAGGAAAAATGAACCTTATCAAAAATTTATAGTAAAAACTCAGGAAGAGCATTTACGAATAGTGTTTTCATTCCTTAAGCTTCATTAATGAAGACTTTTGATCGACATTCCCTGTTTAAATCTAAATTTCCATTGAATCTAAATTTTCATTGAGTTTTTAGATCCTTGATCCTCTTAAGGATTCGAGATTCCTTTTCTAGGGAAACTAGAAATAAATCAGTCATACGTTCATTCAACTACGCATGTTTCTGGTCTTTTTATGGGAAGTCCTTTTCCCATTCACAAGGTACTCCAAGATTCTATCTTCCGAGAATCTCAACTTCCAAAAGTTTAATGTATTTTCTGATTAAGAATTATCCAAGTTTTCTTGATGAATATTTTCACATTCTTTCTCAAATTTCTCAAAATAAGATATACTCAAATTTCTTCTTTTTGAATAAAAGATTCATGGGATTTACAAAACCAATTATACCCATATTTGCTAATTCATTTATCTAAATGAATCATTTCTATAATTCTCATGATTCTAGAAAATTTGAGCATACCCTTCTTTATTTTTCTGACAATTGAATAATGCTCAAAACTCCTCTTTTTACATAAAATTTATTTCACATAAATTTATTCCCATAAAATGATAATACTCAAAATTCCACTTTTGATAAATAAATAAAAATACTCATATTTTAAAATATGCCAAAAATTTATCTTTTAACATTTAAATGTTTGAATCTAGAATATCATGGGAATTTCTCTTTTTGCATTATAAAAATTTATGCATAAAAATAAGATTTTTCTCTTTTTTGGGAAATTTTACCGAAGCTTCGCTGTAATTTTTGGAATTGTTTAATTTTCTAATTTGAATTGAAAACGTGTAATGAAAATATTATAGAAACTTCTCTTTGAACTAAAATTAGATTTATGCATAAATAGCATAATTATAACCATAATTATGATCAAATCTCTAGATTAAACTAGAATAATCATTCCTCATTTTTGAAAATTTTAGCATAACCTCCTTTCAATTTAGGATGAATTTATATGATTTGTCCATACCATAAACAAGCTTAAAAAGATTTAATATTTCTTTTTCCTAGATTAAAATCATGAAAATAACTTTTCTCTTTCTCTAGCTTGTCAAGCATAGAGTTTGGCTTAGGATAAAGAGATTATGAATAAGAATCATCATTCTACCAAGGATTTAGCCATAGGAATGACTAATCTTTTCAAGAGAGATATTTTCTTAAAGAAAAATATTAAGATTAAGTATAAAAATTAACATTAATCTAGATAGACATTATGAATCTTTGGGAAAGCTTGATTTGAAGAAAAACCATTACTTTGAAAGCTTCTCAATCTTGAGAGGGGTTGAGAAGAAGAAAATCATTGAGAAAATTGAAAGAAAACCATTAAAATAGGTTTACCTTTGATTTGGGCTTGTTTCTTTGGCTAGAAGAGAAGCCCCCAAGCAAGTCCTTGGCCACCAAGAGAGAGAGAGTAATCTCCAAGAGATGTTAGAGGAGAGAGAAGCTCTAAAGCTCTCAAGAGAAGAGGGAAACTAGAGAGATAATAGAAATATGCTAATTTAGAGATAATACTAGCATGGTGTTTCTCCAATATAAAATACAAATGTTGAGGGTCTATTTATAGGTGAGGGAGGCCCAACTAGGTTGTAGAGTTTTTCAGCTTCAGTTTGACCCAATTTGGACAAGATTTGGATTAGGTTGGCTCCCTTTTTGATTCAGTTTGCACCGAGAGAGGAGAGATGAAATATCTTGATTTTTTTGATTTAAAAAAGCCAATCAATGATGATGAAGAAGGCGCCTAGCTCAAGTGGCTTCCTCTCCTTACCAAGGTGCATCATTTCATCTAAATATCTCATTTTTAAACTAATATTTCAGAGTTTTACTAATAAACCATGTACTCAATCAACTCTTCATCTTATGTGAGCATTTATGCATTTTTGGGCTATTTTCTTTTATTCATTGTATTTATCTCATCCCAACACTTGGATTAATCCTATTAGCCCTCTGGAACCTTATTTGGACCTTAATCCAATTTGTTTTGAAAATGTGGAGCCTTAGGCTAAGGTCCCTTATTATACACATATTCAATTAATTCCCAATTTCCCTTTTGGAAATTTCATTTTGAAGTTTTGTTTCAAGGGAATTCATCTTAGACATTAGGAGAATTTTTGTATCTAGAAATATCTTAATTTTGAATTGCCTCTCTCTAGACATTTTCTGTCTCTAGGCCAAAAGAGGGTAAAACAAGATCTTTTTTCTATTTCTGAGGGGGAGATCATTTTAAGAGACAGAAGGGGAGGCTCTTACACCTTTACATCTCAAAAGCTGAAGGGAGGAATCTTACATTGTCACACCCAAGATTGATCTCGAACTCCTCACGTGTAACTTGCACACATTCTCCTTGTGCCCTTTTTTATTCGCTCTTGTATCCATATCATTGACATGGTGGGGGTCACCCATTGTCTCTTCGATGTTCTTTGCATATTCGCTTGCCTCGTGATGAAGGCATACTGGGATTCCATGTCCACACAACACCTCTTTTGATATTTTACATGGGGAGATTCCTCATCAACAACCTGCAATTACTCAGAGAGATAGTACATGCACTCATGATGTAACCATCCCTCTACCATAGATCCTTTAGGCCTTGCCCTCCTCTGATGCACAAAACCCTTCAAGACTCCCATGAATCTTTCAATCCAAAAAATCCATCGTGTGCTTACAACTCCAGGTGGATAAGCACATGGACTTGGATGTCAAAAAAGGACATAGGCAACTCTTTTTCTATTAAGCATATGAGCTCTATGCACTCTAACTTTTTTTTTGTGGAATCTCTCAAGTGTCTATTTCCTTTGATATGATCCACCTGGAAAATGATAAAACACATATCGATAACTAACTTCAATTGCAAAGAAGAATCCTAAACACATTTTTGAAGGAGAAGTACCTTGCAAGCGACCCCAAACGGTATATGATATCTCGAATGCCCTCGGTTAAGCATCCATCAATTATAAGTGGCAAGATATGTTGCAAATAGTCCACCTTTGACGTTATTATCCATACAAATTAACAAATGTCGAGAATGAGATAAGAGCCATGGCCTACCTTTAGAAACATCTATCAGATTCACATCACATCTCATAACATCTATTCACATCACATCTCATCACCCCTATTCACATCACATCCATCCATCCATTCATATCTATCTGATTCTCATCAGATCTTATCACCTCTATTCACATCACATCGATCCATCCATCCACATCTATCTGATTCTCATCACGTCTCATCACATCTATTCACCTCACATCTCATCACTTCTATTCACATCACATCCATCCATCCATCCACATCTATCTGATTCTCATCACATCTCATCACATCTATTCACATCTTATCACATCACATCTCATCACATCTCATCACATCTCATCACATCTATTCACCTCACATCTTATCACCTCTATTCACATCACATCCATCCATCCATCCACATCTGTCTGATTCTCATCACATCTCATCACATCTATTCACCTCACATCTCATCACCTCTATTCACATCACATCCATCCATCCATTCACATCTATTTGATTCTCATCACATCTCATCACCTCTATTCACATCACATCACCTCTAATCACATCACATCCATTCACATCTATTTGATTCTCATCACATCTATTCACCTCACATCTCATCACCTCTATTCACATCACATCCATCCATCCATCCATCCACATCTATCTGATTCTCATCACATCTCATCATATCTATTCACCTCACATCTCATCACCTCTATTCACATCACATCCATCCATCCATTCACATCATCTATCTGCTGATTCACATCATATCTCATCACATCTATTCACCTCACATCTCATCAGCTCTATTCACATCACATCCATCCATCCATTCACATCTAGTTGATTCACATCATATCTCATTACATCTATTCATAGAATTTAAACATAGAATTTAACAGAATTCTAATTTTTGATCTAAAGATTCTTTACGCATCTATTTATGCATAAAAATCAACTTCAGTGGGACTAACACTTTTATAAAAATCCTTTTATGCATAATTCAAATTTAAGGAAAATAACACTTTTGAAATAAAATTAAATCCTTTATGCATCTTTCTAGGCATAAAATCAATTTTAATGAGAATAACACTTTTGAAATAAAAATAAATCTTTTATGCATCTTTCTAGGCATAATTTCAATTTTAATGAGAATAACACTTTGAAATAAAAATAAATATTTTATGCATCTTTCTATGCATAAATTCAATTTAAATGAGAATAACACTTTTGAAATAAAAAAAAAACTTTTGTGTATCTTTCTAGGCATAAATTCAATTTTAATGAGAATAACACTTTTGAAATAGAAATAAATCTTTTGTGCATCTTTCTAGGCATAAATTCAATTTTAATGAGAATAACACTTTTGAAATAAAAATAAATCTTTTGTGCATCTTTCTATGCATAAATTCAATTTTAATGAGAATAACACTTTTGAAATAAAAATAAATCTTTTGTGCATCTTTCTATGCATAAATTTAATTTTAATGAGAATAACACTTTTGAAATAAAAATAAATCTTTTGTGCATATTTCTATGCATAAATTCAATTTTAATGAGAATAACACTTTTGAAATAGAAATAAATCTTTTATGCATCTTTCTAGGCATAAAATCAATTTTAATGAGAATAACACTTTTGAAATAAAAATAAATCTTTTATGCCTCTTTCTATGCATAAATTCAATTTTAATGAAAACAATACTTTTATAATAAAAAGATTTCCAATATGCATCTTTCTATGCATAGAAATTAATTTTAATAATTAATATCAATGATATCCCTGCATATTCATAGGTGAATATGTACATGGGTAAATAAAAATATTTCTTTTAGAATGCACAAACGGTGGGAATTACTCTTTTTGAATAACATAAAAATAACTTTATTTTCCACAAAATTTAAGAAAATTTTGCCATAACCTCCTTTGTATGGTTGACCATTTCTCAATTTTTACATTCTAATATCAATTTAGAATTAATCCCAATTTGAAGTAAAGTACTCTAATCTACTCAATTTTCACTTCCTAAAGAGTAAACAATAAGAAAATTTTAAATTAATTTATTTGTTACTCATTTTAGGATAAAGAAAGGCTGAATTCTTAAGGAAGAGAAGGGGGTGGCCTTTTCATCAAGGCATAACATCCAGATTCACTTTAGTCAACTAAAAAAGCAAAGAAATCCGAAAACCATAGATTAGAAATTAAAAAGTAGAAATTTTAGCTTACATGGAGTTTTGTAAGCTTTCCTTTGGCTTGAGGGATTGAGGGTTCTACTCTTGTTTGGATCAAGAGTGGCCACCAATTCTTTTGGAGAGGATTTAGTCAGAAACAATTAAATTATCAAATGAATTCAATGTATTTGGCTCAGGGAAGGAGTAGAGTAACAGTGCATAAACACTATTAATCTTTTACAAAGGGGGAGGCTTCTATTTATAGGAAAAAAATGAGCCTCTAACCAAGCAAACTGATTCTTGAATTTTCCAGATCAGTTTGGTCAATTTTTGACCATTTTTGGGTCAGTTTAGCTTACTTTTTGGATCTAGTTGAAATAGGAGAGAGGAGAGATTAAAATATCTCATTATTTATGAGTTTGAAACTCCTCCACACATGTGAAATAGGTACCTCCTTCATGAGGGGAGATCCCCACACTGAGGTGTCAAAAATGCATCATTTCCTCTAAATATCTCATCTTTTTTAACTAATAAACCTTGTCCTTAGTCAACTCTTCATCTTATGTGAGCATTTACTCATTTTTGGGGGATTTTCTTTTATTCTTCAATTTATCTCCTCCCTACATTTGGATTAATCTTATTGGTCCATAGGAACCTTAATTGGAGCATAATTCAAAAATTTCAAAAAATTTGGACCCTTAGGCTAAGGTCCTTTATACCTATTTTTAATTAATTCCAATTTCTCATTGGAAAGTTCTTTTTGAATTTCTGTTTTAGGGGAAACCATTTTAGACACTAGGAGGATTTTTATATCCAAAAATATCTCAATTTTGAATTACCTCCCTCTAGATATTTTCTCTCTCTAGGTCAAAAACAATGTAAAATAGGATCTTTCTTTTATTTCAGAGAGGGGAATAATTATAAGATCAGAAGGGGAGGTTCTTACACTTGCACACCTCAAAAGCCGGAGGGAGGAATCTTACAGTGCATTCAAGGTCTTGGAGTCTAAAGAAGCTGTCTAAAGAAGCTGTCTAAAGAAGCTGGAGCCCTACAAAGTTTATATGATAACATGTCCCTTAGGGAGGAGGACATTACATACTCCAATCAAAGGAAAAATCTCGCAGACATGGTGGATCTGGGAGGTCATGTTACAATTACTGTGCCATGCCATCAAATGAAAACAAAAAAGTTGGAGCCCACCAAAGCATATATGATAGCATATCCCTTGGGGAGGAGAACATTATGTACTCCAATCAAAGGGAGAATCTCACAGACATGGTGGAGTTGGGAGAACATTTTTACTGCAATGGGTTTGCTATTCAGCAACAAAAATACTAGCGCTTTTTTTGCTACTCCGCAATAGTGTAATATAGCCGCTATTTTTGTTTGCTGAGTAGTAGCGGAAGTACTATAGAGTAAAACAAAGTTGGGACAGACTGTGGGGAGTCTACAAAGGACTCCCTAGTCTACCCCAGCTCTTTTTTTCTAACGTAGACATAGTAAAACTAACTTCATGTCCATTTCAGAATCATGGACAAGTGTAATGTAAATAAAACTTGACAAATACAAAAAAAAGGACAATCACAATTCATGGTTTTAGGAATGTCAAAATTCAGTTACAATACTTGGCAGAGTTACATAAGTATATTATTCCAAAAAGCTCATATACAAAATAAAGCGTCATGAAAAACTATGGAGCTAGGGGCTACATTAAGGGGGTCTACATCTCATGCGTTGCGATTATTATTGTTACTTGCAGCTCCACCCCCTTCCCTTCTCACATTTCCATTGCTTCTTGCTTGGACATTTGCACCACCATTTCTAGTTACATGATCCTAAAACTATCACAAGTGAAAATCACTTTTATAAAAACAAAGAGGTTTAGGGTTTAGAAATATACTTACTTGCCATGCTTGCCAAGCATGTCCTTCAGTAATAACAATATATCTTTCGTCTTGCACCCTTTCAAATTATGCTTCCAAACCCCGTTGTAATAAAAAATCATATTCATCTTGCATAGGGGGTCGGTCCACTGCTTCAAGCTATAGACATACAAACAAATGTGCATTTTAGAAAGTTGTTATTTAAGATAACCTTCTTTAATTAAAAGATAAGATACAATTTGAGGCTAATATATACTTACAAATATTGTCGGGATATCAACTCCTCCTTCACATGTAACATCACGCTGCAAGTTATTTGCCATCTATCCAAGAAAAAACATAAATACTTAAAACTCTTATGCATATGGCCTTATGCATATAGCCTCATGCATATGGCTAATGCATAAGGCTAATGCATAAGGTACTGGCATGCATAGGTAGATACCGGCATGCATAGGCATCTACCGGCATGCATTGCCGGCATGCATTGGAAGCTACCGACATGCATAGGTAGCTACTGGCATGCCTTGAAAGCTATCGGCATGCATAGGTTATTATTAGCATGTCTAGGTAGCTACCAGCATGCATAGGAAGCTACCAGCATGTCTAGCTTACTACTGGCATGCATTGGAAGCTACAGGCATGCATAGGTAGCTACCCGCATGCCTAGGTTGCTACCGGTATGCCTAGGTTGCTACCGGTATGCATTGGAAGCTATTGGCATGCCTAAGTAGCTACCGACATGCCTAGGTTGCTGTGCGCTTTTGCCGCACAGGTCGTAGCTGGGGACTTGCCGGACACCGTATGCGAGCCACGAATGGCTGCAAGCATACAACCAGGGAAGGAAGCTCAAACAGAATGCAAAGGGTGTGTCACTCACCGCTCAACCGCCGCCTTGAAGGATTCCCGCGTCGCAGTGATGAAGAAGGAGCCGCCATCGCTGCTCTACCGCCTCTCCGCCACCGTGCCGCTACACAGTGCTCGATCGCTCTCTCACTCTCTCTCTCTCTCTCTCTCACGCAGGAGAAGGAGACCAAAGAGATAAGGCAAGAGCACTCTTGTATTCACAACACATGAGAATGAGGATTTTAGGGTTACATTTGACTCTTATAGGTGACTTGGCCGTTCACACTTGGGCGCCCATACATGGCCGACTGATCCTAACCCTTATCCTACTGATATTCAAGGTGCGCCTCTCATCGGCGATCACCCAATCCCTTCATCCTTAACATATGGTGCCGACAAGCCCGGCCCATGACTCAGAATATTTAAATTAATGACGTAAAACATAGTACGTCTCAATGTCCATCATAGGTTAACATGCCCCCCTTCCTGATGTAGATTCCATCCTCGGAAGCTATGGTATGGTAAGCTCGAGAGGGTTGTTGTGGTAGACCGTCTACAAAACAGGGAAGTAGAGTGAAAGTATGCTAGAATTCAAAAGATATAAAGTTTATAAATTCAAGCATGTTAGACCACAATGGAAGCTGCAATGAGAACTTAGTTTAAGGGTCACATGAATGAGCTAGTGTAGCAAATTAACAGGAGTTTAAAATTATTGAAAGTAAATCAAGCAAGGTGTCAAAGGTTAATCAAGGTTTATAACTGGCCTAAGTCAAGGAAAATAACCAAGCTTAATAAATAAACAGATGACCACACTGTGTCTACTCTAATAACAAGTTAATACCACGAGCCTAGGGACACAAGAAACATCAGAGTTACAGGAGCCTTTTGCCTTTATTTTTTTAATGCACGTGACAATTTTTACACACAATGGCGACCTTCCTAAAGCAAAACTAACATCGATTCTGGTACCATGTTTAACACAAGGCATTATCCAGGAATCTATTAGCTCACCTTAGGCAAGGCTACCCCCTACCAACCAAGGTATCGGTCTGGAGTAGAATACTCCTCGCCTACCAAGTATCAATAAGGCGATAGGCCAACATTAAAGCACATCATAGACTTGTATTGCCATTTATTGTAGGCTTTTTTTTTATTGAAATCTATTTCTTTCGATCTTCGCTCCTGAACTATAATTTGTCTTGCATCCTTTCGACAAAGGGGTAAAAGCTATGTCCTAGAGGTCAACACACATGGCCAGGTGTCAAACATTAAGATGGTTTGACCCTAGACCTAAGACAATCGTATTCCAAGGTTAACTAAAGACGTCATGCATTCTCAGGAATATATCCAATAAGGTTAAGCTTATTAATGATTTACACTAGCACGTCAAGCAACTTCAAAAACTAAGTAGTACATTGACAATTTCCATGTGGTCATGCATTATAGTTCATGCAATTAATTGAACAGAAAAAACAAAAGAGAGTGGGTATGGAAGAATTACACCTGTATTTTGGAGATCTCCTTGATTCGATGAGAGAAATGTCTGCAATTTGATGAGATATTTATGTATGAGCGTTGCGGCTATCTCAGGACTTGAAAGCAAACCCACCTCAAACTTTTCAACCTGTACAATCAACTAACAAGCACTATACCTCGAGAGGCACATCAGTGTGAAAAATTAAAGACTCATTTAAGGAATCCAAACTAGAAAAAACTTGAAAACACTAACCTACCTACCAATCACCACACTACTATTGAGGATACGGTAAGAGGATGTTGTAGAGTCCTGGCTCTAGCCCTAAGGCTAAGCCTCTATCCGCATCATCCAAATAAATAAAGTCAACCTCAGTAGTGCCATGAGTTTCATTCGTCCATTCATCATTGTCAGATATTTCCTTTTCATTTTCCCATCCGCATAAACTCATCAAGAATGTAACCATGTGAGGATAGTCATCTTGTGGAAAAGGAAAGCATTGGGCTATCGGGGATATTTCCTCTACGGAGTAGGGGTCAGTCATGGTCAATAGGCGAATTAGCCATTCTAATTCCTCAACATTTTCGTCTCTGGCTAGTACATCTATATGATCCCATTCAGTTTCAATTACAGGATAGCACATGTGAAATATCTGAGAAAGGTACAGATGATACCTCTCACCAAAGGTGGGAGTGGATGAAGTGTATGATGATTGTGCATCTGCCATATCTGCAAACACAGATATAGCATCAGTAGGTTTATGAACAGGTCAATCTAGTTCTTGATTGTATACGGATATTTCTCCTCTTTTTGTGCTCTTGCTCTTTTTACTATTTTTTGTTTTTCTTTTCTTTGTTTTTTGTTTTTTTTTTTAAATATATGAAGCTATATATATACATCCCCTTGAATTTGGCAATTACATGGTCAGGGGAGAAGGTTAAGGAGGAAGCATTAGAATGTCGAGCGTGAGTACATGCTCCCCCTTTCCTTGGGTAGATCATATTATTTGCAATGATGTTGCAGCCTCTTGGAACCAATTCGTCCAACGGGTCATAGGTTGTGATGTGGGCAGATAGCTTTTTATGACCCTTGTGGCCACATCCAATTGTTGCAGAGATGGTAGAGTACGCTCCCATTGATGACGAATGGAGGAAATGGTTTCCGACGATACTATTACAAGGGGAGATGTAGACTCATCGATTTTTTGTTGGGTGTTGACAAGAGTAGGTGTAGAGCATGTAGCAACTTCTATATGAGTGTGTGCCTGGCATGAGGAGCTAGAAGCTTCATGTGGCTCCCCCCTTCCTGAGCTAGGTGGTAATGATCAATATCGTTTGGGAATCCAAACTAACTCTGGAAGAAGTGGTGCGGAGCACTCTGTTACCTTTCCCTTACCACGGTCTTGAATTGTCGTTAGGGTGGCAACAATTGGTTTGCAAGGTTTTACAGGTGATGTAGAGGGATTCAGCTTATGTTTAGGGACCCAAATCCGATCATTCCCCTCGTAGTACCCTTGGGCTACTAATAATTTTTTAGGGATCCATCGCGATGTTACATTGCCCTTTCTCGGGTGGATAGCTGCTTTCCTTTTACGAGGCTTCTTGGTGGCTAAACGAGATTGGGCAGGGGAAGTAGCTGTTAACGAAGCTTTTGGGACCCATTTGTATATACTCTTTGGCATAGTAAGCAGAGCTTTAGAGACCACCGTGCATGTTTCCACTCTTGGCGTTGAAGCGTTAGAGGGGTGGCAAACAATCAAAGATGGTTTTGCCACTGGACTTTGTGATTTTTCGTTATCCAACATTTTATCCAGAGTCGATGGCTTAGGAGCGGGATTTTGAGCAGTCATATTGAGTGTTGGTTCTTGCGTTGTGACTCGTCTGGTTGCCCAATCGATATTGCACTTGGTGGCCAACATCCATTTGCGCCCTAAGTTTACAGTCCCTTCCATGGTACCCGCAGGCATAACCAAAAAGCTTTGAATTATGGTCCCCTTGTCATAGGCAACCGGAGTGTGCAGAACTCTTGAGACAGGGGTTTTCTTCTTGTTGATACCTTGAACTTGGATAGCGCTCTTGGATAAAGGTGGTTTTCCAAGTTGACACCACACACCATATGATAGCAAATTGTGTTGAGCTCCTGTATCCAATAATGCATTATACAGCACCTCCCCGTAAGGACTCTGTAACTTAGTTGGGTATCTTAGAGGTGGGTCAGATTCCAGTGCATCCTCCTCTGCTTCCTCGAAAAATACTTGCGTAATTCCCAAGTTGGCTTCTCGTTGTCGCTTAGCACGCTGTTGACGTTCTTTGGCTTCGACTCTCGCTTGTATCTTTTTAAGCTCGGCTTGTTCTTTAACTGCCTTCTTTTGATGGATTGCATGTAACTCCTCTTGGCTCAGGGGGTCATAGTATCTTTTGAATTTACTTCCATTAAGGAATCCAATGGTTTCAACTCCGTCGAGAGTCTCCACTCTAATGGTACCTTGCGGGGTAATTTCACATACTCTATACGGTCCCTTACCAGCATATTTGAGCTTCTTCTTTTCGTTTCGCACTCCATACATCAGGACTTTATCCCCAACCTTGATGTCCTTGTCCTTTAGGTGGCGATCAAACCATTTTTTCCTTCTATCCTTCTCCACAAGGGCATTGTACACAGCCAATTGTCTTTCTTCATTTAGCCGCTCAAGGATATACAGACGCTCTGCTAAGGGATTACCATCCCAACCCTCTTGAGTAGCAACATGAAGACTAGGAATGACAAATTCCCATGGCATGAGTGCTTCTTGGCCATATACCATTTTGAATGGTGTGCAATTAATAGCCACTTTGTACGTAGTACGATAGGCCCATAAAGCTGTCGTAAGCTTTAGATCCCAATCCGTGCGATGAGCTTCAACTGTCTTTGTCAAAACAGAGATTAATGTCTTGTTTGTACTCTCGGCTTGGCCATTCACTTGCGGATAGTAAGGAATAGATTTATGATGGGATATCATGAAATTTGTTGTGAGCTCCTTAATCATGTCATTTATAAAATGCGTACCATTGTCGCTCACAAGTTCAAAAGGACAACCGAACCGTGTGATTATATTTTCAAAGAGGAACTTGGCTGTTGTCCTTGCATCTGCCTTATGTGTTGCTTTCGCTTCAGCCCATTTGGTCATATAGTCAGTGGCCACAATAATATAGCGAGATTGTGTGTTTCGGGCCGCTGGGCTAATTGGACCTACAAAGTCTAAACCCCACTTTTCAAATGGTTGGTTTACTTTGATTGGATGTAGGGGCATCTGATCTTTCCTCTGGGGTTTCTTGTATCGTTGGCATTCATCGCAACCCTTCAAAAAGAGTGATGCATCTTGGAACATAGTGGGCCACCAATACCTTGATTGTAAGATCTTTCGCGCAGTTAAGTCTCCTGAGAAGTGACCACCGGCTACGCCCATATGTGCCTCTTGCAAAATGTATAGATACTCATCCTCTCGGGCACAACGCCTAAGAACGTCATCCTTTCCTCTTTTATAAAGAGTCCCGGCTATCAAGCAATAGGGTTCGCATTCTTTGATTAGCTTTCGAGCTAGATCTTTAAGAAGCTCCTTGGGTGGAAAGCCATTAACCAAAAAGTTAACAATCTTCTCACTCCATTTAGGCATTGTCTCCACCATGAACAGGGAAGTGTCAGGTAAGTCATCATCAACCCCCGTAGGAGCCTCACCATTAGGTATGCGAGACAAATGATCAGCCATAACATGTTTTTTGCCAGGTCTCACAACAACAGTGAAATCAAACTCAAGAAGAATCAATAGCCATCGTGTGATTCTTCCTGTGGAGCATGGTTTGTTTACCAGATACAACAATGCTTGATGATCCACATAGAAAACAAACTTGGTGGCAAGGAGGTAATAACGAAATTTTCTTACTGCATATATCATTGCCAACCCTTCTCGCTCTGTAGTGGTGTAGTTCATCTCAGCATCATTCAACTGGCGACTGGCAAAGCTAATGGGGTAGTCTAGCTTGTGTTCTCCAGGTTGAGTTAACACACACCCAATAGCAAAGTTTGATGCATCAATATGCACATGGAAGAGTAAATCCTAGTTAGGCATTCTCAAGATTGGAGCACTCGCCAAGGCCTTCTTTAATAGCTCATAGGCACGGTCACATTCTTCGGTCCAAATAAACTCGATGAGAAGCTTATAAAATGGTCGAGCTATCTCGGCGAAGAATAGAATAAATCTTTGATAATAACCAACGTGGCCCATAAAGCGTTCGACTCCCTTATAGTTGGTGGGTGGGGGCAATTCCAGAATGACCTTGATTTTACTCTCGTCCGTGGAAATCCCATTTTTGGACACTATATGCCCTAAGATAACTCCGTGTTTAACCCAGAATTGGCATTTGAAAGGATTCAAGGAGATGCGATATAATCTACACCTTTCAAATATTTTTCGTAAACACATCAAGTGCTCATCCCAAGTGCTCATCCCAAGAGGAATGAACACAAAGATCATCTAAGAAAGCTTCATAGAAGTCCCTTAGATATTCCTAAAAGGCCGTGTTTATCAATCGTTGGAATGTTGCAGGTGCATTGGTCAAGCCAAAGGCCATGACGCGAAAGGCAAACACTCCAAACTCCGTGATAAATGCTATTTTAGCTTGGTCCTCGACTGCAATTGTGATTTGATTGTAACCTGAGTACCCATCTAAAAAGCTATATGCCTCTTTGCCCGCCACTCTTTCAAGCACATGTTCAAAATATGGCAAGGGGTAATGATCCCTTCTGGTGGCTGCATTAACCTTTTTGAGATCAACGCACACTCTGAGTTTCCCATTCTTCTTTGGTACGATGACTATCGGAGAAACCCATTCTGAGTGCTCAATAGGGTATATGAATCCACATTTTACAAGCTTTTCAATTTCCTCCTGTACAATCTTTGCGTACTTAGGATTCATTGGGTAGGGACGTTGCTGGACTGGTTTAGCAGTGCTAATCATTGGAATCGTGTGTTGCACCACCGAGGGTGGAACACCCTTCATATCATGATATGTCCAAGCAAATATGTCCTTGAATTCTTTAAGAAGCTTCGTAAGTGCAGCTTCTTCCGCCTTGGTGAGGTCTTGAGCAATAAAAACTGGTTTAGACTCCTCACCCGGATCTGCTAAGTCTATCTCCTTAACTACCGCAGGGCCATCGTAGACACCACTACTCCCATTGGTAGGCGTTCGTTGGGCTTTTGTGTAGACCACTTTACATTCCCCTGTGGTGAATGATTTGAAATGCTCGGGTGCAGGGTGTAAGTCTACTGGTTGTTGTTGTGCCAGGCTTTTTTCTTTCAATTCCGCCTCCTTTTATTGTTGAGCTAACTCTTGGTTTTGTCGCCTTCTTGCAGTACGACTTAGTTTCGGCTTCTCTTTGACCTCTAATTGGGCGACGTCATGAGGTTGCGGAATACACCACATGACACTTTGGAGATATTGTACCCAATTATCTGCTATCTTCCGATGAGCGTCAATGGCTCCTACATAACTAAGCCATTCTGCAGTGGATCTCTCTTTGTTTATTGCAGTTCGTACATTAGCTCGATAGCGTTGGCGCTTATGTCTCGTTTTCTTCTTACCAAGTTTTTGATTTTTGTTTTTGTTAGATTCAAACTCACTTGATCGATCTTCACTTGTGTCCCCCTCACTTTTGGATGAACTGCAGGAGGTCACCGTCCTAGGCCTTGAGCACATTGCTTCCACATTTGGGTGAATATTTGATTCATCCCCCCCATCAGGCTGACGATCAGTTTGTTCTTGAGATTCATACTCAGAGTTACATTGGTCCGAGTCTTCGCTACTTTCAGTGTCAGTGGAGTGTGCCGCTTTCTCGCCATCAGGAGTCAAGTGCATAACACCTATCATGTTCATTGGCACTAACAGTGGCATATCTTGCCCCTCAGGTGTTACCCAGCTTGTGCCTCTATTCCCCCATGTGTCTATGGTTACTGCTAGGTGTACCCAATCCACGTTATCCGACTCAGTCATACCCGGTAGGACATCCATATAAGGAGAATCTTTCCCATCATCAGTCTCTTTTTTGCATGTATAGCAATACCTTAATGGGGCGGAGTGAATAGTGGTATTCCGATCGATTATCAATGATAACCTTGCTTCCTAAAGGATGTGCACGACCATTCTCAAGATCAACTCGAATGACAGAGTCCTGGAATTGTAGATAGACATGGTTTTTCGACCAATCATGCACCATTTGTGCTTCCCTCATGAAAGGATGTCCTAAGATCATTTGATATGACATAGGATGCTTGGAGAAATCCATTACAATGAAGGTATGTTTTACCTTGTATCCCAGTACCTTGATCTTAAGGTCCCTTAACATTCCAATAGGTTTAGCTATGGTTCCGTTTGCCATCTTAACCACTATGTTTGTGACTTCGAGGTGAGGTCTTCCCATGGATTCCCAACAGTTTTTAGACACAATGCTCATGCCAGCACCACCATCAAGGATTCCCTTTAGAGGTAATCCCTTGGTAGTAATGGGGAGGGTTGCATTAGATTCGTCCCCTTCAAAGTACTGTCCCAACTTGTTAACAGGTATTTCCACGACCGAGTTTTCATCTAGGTTGGGTTGTAGATCCCAATTTTCCTCATCTTGAAGCGTGTCGGCTCTATCCATATTTGCAAATTGTGGTAGCCTTGCCTTTAGTTCTTCATTGAGAAATGCTCGAAGAGCTAAGAATAGCTCAGGATCTCCGTATAATTTGGATATGATCGTGGTTCTGATTTCAGAGGACATGAAATCCATTAGCTTAGACACATTCAACGGTACTTTTCGAGACATCGCCCCTTGACTAGGGACTGGTGAAGATGGAATCACTTCCTCTTCGATGGGGTCAGGCATTCCCTCACTAAACATTCTTTCAAGCAAAAAGGGTGTTTGCCCACTTCCTGATGTCCTGTCCTCACTTTCTTCCCGAATGATACTAGGTATAGCTAACGGTTTATGGTTCTTGTGAGGCTGAACTTGCGTAGGAAACACTGTGTCTGGAATGTTGATTTTTCTAGGGTTTGGCTCCAGTTCTCTTTGTGTTTCTTCCACCAAACCCCTTAAGTGTTGCACTTGTTCAATCTCCTCAACTGGGTTTGGGTAAGTTCCAATCTTTTTCTTGAGGGTTTTTGGCCCACGTGGCTTGTCTTGGGGAGTCTCAGTCAGTTTGGGTGGTCGAGAGGGCATTAACTGTGACTTGGTTGTGGGGCTGAGGAAGTTTCCTTCTATTTTACCTTATTTATGTACTCGCTTGATTCTCCTTCATTTAGCTCCCGAGTGGGTTCCTCCCTTAAGGTAGTGGCTTTGGTCCCCATGGTTTCTATTGAATCAGAATCATCTTAAGGATCATTCATATACACGGGGTCGTCTCCTGTCCCTATGTTAGTCTTTGAACTCGGCTTGGAGCTCGTGGCATTAAGCGATCTCTTTCGCCGTGTTTTCTTTTTCTTTGCCTGAGCGATTGATGCAGTATCCCTCTCTTCAAGAATGTAGTTGTGATTTTGAAGCATTGACCGTGTAACTACATTCGCGGGTACAACGGGTGTGGTTCCTCGTGCTTGGTTGGTGACCTCAACCAAATTCAATGGCGTAATCTTGGGTGCATTAGGATTATGTGGACATTGAGCGATCAAATGATCTATGCCACAACGATTACATGTAAGTACCGGCACTCCCGATGTGCTCCCTTGATTTAGTTGCATCTGAGTAGCGATCTTCTGTAGCCTATTAGGGCACTCCGCTACACGATGCGGTCCACCACACTCGTAGCATTAAAGAGGTGGTCTCCTCGCCAAGATATTAAGGTTTTGCCCTCTTGTGGCGAGAGCAGCCGCTTGATATACAGGCTTGACTTGCCCGAAATGATCCTCCATGTAGTACTGGGGAATCATTTCAAATGTATCAATCCCATATGGAGTAGTGGGGTCTATCTCCTCTTCATAATCCCCACACGCACTATGTGACTCACAACCCATCTGGTTTATTGGGGTAATCCTTGGATGTGGAGGTTGTGGTCCTAGCACTGGCGGTGGTAACGGCACAGACTGGACTACATTCGGATTTCTTGGAACTATGTGCTGTGACGGTTGCTCGACAGGTTGTGCAGGCATTAGCGCGGGTACTTGAGGTGTGTTTGACCAGGCTAGTGGTGCTTGATTCGCCAATATTCGCTTAAGTACTAGGCAATCTTTAGATTGATGGCCATACTTACCACATGCATTGCAATTCCCATTGAATTTGACTCTGAATGTGGGACATTCACTCATGCTATGTGGTCCTAAGCAAACCAAACACCATTGTTGCTCTCTTCTTGGGTACATATGGCTATTTTGAGGAGCTCGATTACCCCTAAAGTATTCTTGGAGAGCCTTAGTAAGGTCGGTCACTGTCATTGGATCATGCCCAGATACTTGCAAACTAACGAATTTTGTTTCCGAAGACACCTTTTTACCTGCAATCATCAAGTTGTCTTCTAACTGGATTGCATTGGCAGTGACTGCTTCCCACGTTGTAAGACCTCTAATGACTAGGCCATTGTAAATGTCCTCGTGGCGCAATCCTCGGATGAATCTATCGAGCAGTTGGTTATTATTGAAGCGCTCATCGGGAGTGCAGCGAGAATTTAGATGCTTCAATCAACTTGTAAAGTCTCTCACTGACTCCCCTTCTCTCACTGACTCCCCTTCCTCACGTTCAGCTTTTTGGAGTTGAGATGCTACTCCCCAAAGCACACCCTCACGTATGTATTCTTTCAAGAACAATCTCTTGAGAGTGGGGTAGTGAGTGCGCTCTTCAACCCTTAAGGTTTGATACCAATCTCCGGCCTTCCCACTCAAGGTTAAGCCTAGGGCTTTACACTTATGTAGCTCATTGTGCTCTTCCAAGGAATCACACACGTGTTCAAAGACTTCAATGTGCTTCCTAACGTCCTCGTTACCACTGAAGTTTTGAGTGAGCTTAGCCACTTGTACTGCCTTGCTTCTAGGTTCTCTCTCAGGCATGCCCCGCATGTTTTTCGCAATGGATCGTCCGATCGTCTGAGCAAACGCTGCGAGATCACCTAGGTGAGCAGGCATAGCTGGTGGAGGCACTTTTGGGATAGCCTGGCTGATAGGAGTTGGCGTTGGTCTGAGTATGTTAGCAAATGATGTAGGATATGATATGTGACTAGGCCTAGCTCCTCTTGGATAAGGGTTGTGATAAGGCAGTCGTGGAGCATATGCCATTGGCACACTAAGAGGCATAGGAGCTACATGAGCATGAGTAGCCATAAGTACATAGGGTCGATAGGCACTGGCACGCACTGTTATAGGTACTGTTCCACTAGGTAGTGGTGTCGTACTAACTACAGTGGTAACAGGTGCGCTTTCTGTCATGCTCATCATTGGGGTAGGCATTGTGGATTCCCTGATGGAAAGTTGAGCCAAGGTTGGAAAGCTAAAGTTACTGCTCGTGGGCTCAACCTGCATTGAGACTCCAGGCGAAACAACATGTGAATGGTCTATGGGACTCACCGAGGGAGTCTCCAATTGTGATAGGGTTGGTTGTTTGGCCTTGCCCGTATCCAAAAATCTCATAGGGCCAGTGGAAACTAAGTTCACTCCCCTATTTTGCCTCTCAATTTGGATAATTCTATGAATAACCTCACATATCATTTGTTGCTGCTCCTCTAGATTAGTGGCGCTAGATGTAGATCGTAGGACTTCTAACCAACCTACATGGTATGTGTAGCCCGTGTATAGGTCAGTTAGAGTCTCTCTGTGTAGATCATATTCCCAATTTTCATTGAGAAATATCCCATCTAGACTTGGTGTACCAAACGGTTCTCTTGAAGTGGACGCAATGTCACTTCTTATGGATTGGCTTCTAGGGACCTCTACTTTAGGAAGAGCATCGGAATGTGGTAGCTCAGTAGGGCCCTCATTAAACGAAGTGGGTAGAATATCCACATGGACACTCTTTGGGAGGGTAGGGTCTACATAAGATGTGAATGGCGAATCCACTACCCCTCCTTCTTCATTTACTTCGCTTGTCGCATGTTCAGAGCGTGTAGCTCTACTAAAGGTCTCTATTAGACGACTAAACATGCTAGATCCGGGTTGTGGGGCCCACACTGGCATTTTTTGGCTTGTCTCCTCAGGGTTCTTGGTAGGGTGCCCTTCCATGGCTTCTGAGTCAGAGGACGAGTCACTATCCACTATTCGTGGATCTTGGGTTGCACTCCCTCGGGTTCCAGCCGAAGGCCAAGATGCTAACGTGGAGGGATGGTGTGAGCCTGCGTAGACTGAAACGCTTTCTAGTGGCTCAGGCTCTAGCACCTGACCAGAACGTAGATGCATGTGACGTGGTTACTCCACGTGCGTTGGTAACTACCCTTGAAGCCCACACAAGTGGTTTCTTGGGTATTTCGCACCCCGTTTTTACTTGTTTTTAGATTGTTTTTAACTCGTTTTTGACCCCCTTACTTACGGTCGAACTTGGACTAGGGCGTGTGATAGCTCGAAATGAGCGTATCGTTTAAAGGGTCCTAGCGTGCTTTACAGCACCGTGTTCGCCTATCCAGAGCTCTTGTGGTCCTCAAAACAGTCCGTTTCCCTATGGGGGAAGGGGCGAAAGCCTATTTGCTTGTGGAGGAAAGGGTGAGGGCTTTATCCCACATGTTCACTTTACTCCTTGGGGAGTGGGCTACATATAAGGCACAACTTCCCATAAGCTCCACTTGAAAGAAAGCTATGGAGGCTCACTCTCCTATATATATATATATCAAAAGACCGAGATCAAGGCCGAGGCCGGGGCCGGGGTCGTGGGTCAATTGGGGTTTTTTCTTTTCAAAAATTTTTTCTCCAATTAAAAAATCTTTCCTCTCCACACGTTTGGTTTTTTTCTTTAAAAATAAAATTTATTTTTTTATTTTTTTTATTTTTTAGATTTTTTATTTTTTATTTTTTATTTTTTGAGAAAAGTTTTCTAGGGTTTCTTTAGGGTTCAACCTTGGCCGCGGCGCAGTTCGCACACAGCACAGATCTGGTGCGGCGTAGTTCGCACACAGCACAGATCTCTGGGGATTCAGAACTCCCCCCCCACACACAGAAAACCAGATAACAGTACGCACGCCCGCACGCGGAACGGAAAAATAACAAAAGAAACAGAAATGCAGAAGACAAATTGCAGAAATAGATTGCAGAACACAGAAACACCTCAACAACAAACACACAGTCGCTTTCCTACAGTGTAAATTAAACTTCACGCAGCAGCCCTAGCTGCAAACTCGAGCTTGGTGCAGGGTAACTCCCCGGCAGCGGCGCAAAAAATGTGCGCTTTTGCCGCACAGGTCGTAGCTCGGGACTTGCCGGACACCGTATGCGAGCCACGAATGGCTGCAAGCATACAACCAGGGAAGGAAGCTCAAACAGAATGCAAAGGGTGTGTCACTCACCGCTCAACCGCCGCCTTGAAGGATTCCCGCGTCGCAGTGATGAAGAAGGAGCCGCCATCGCTGCTCTACCGCCTCTCCGCCACCGTGCCGCTACACAGTGCTCGATCGCTCTCTCACTCTCTCTCTCTCTCTCACACACGCAGGAGAAGGAGACCAAAGAGATAAGGCAAGAGCACTCTTGTATTCACAACACATGAGAATGAGGATTTTAGGGTTACATTTGACTCTTATAGGTGACTTGGCCGTTCACACTTGGGCGCCCATACATGACCGACTGATCCTAACCCTTATCCTACTGATATTCAAGGTGCGCCTCTCATCGGCGATTACCCAATCCCTTCATCCTTAACATATGGTGCCGACAAGCCCGGCCCATGACTGAGAATATTTAAATTAATGACGTAAAACATAGTACGTCTCAATGTCCATCATAGGTTAACAGTTGCTACCAGCATGCCTAGGTTAATACCAGTATGTCTAGCTTGCTACCCACATGCATTGGAAACTACTGGCATGCCTAGGTAGCTATCGGCATGCATTGGAAGCTACCGGCATGTTAGTATGCATTGGAAGCTACCAACATGCATAGGTAGCTATACCAGCATGCATAGGAAGCTATCGGCATCCATTAGAAGCTACCGAAGCTACGGCATGCATAGAAAGCTACTGGCATGTATTGGAAGCCATGCATAGGCTGCTACCCGCATGCATTGGAAGCTACCAGCACGCATAGGTAGATACCCCGGCATGCCTAGGTAGCTACTGGCATACATTGGAAGCTACCGGCATGCATTGAAAGCTATCAGCATGCCTAGGTTGCTACTAGCATGCATTGGTAGCTACCGGCATGCCTAGGTTATTGGCATGCCTAGATAGATACCAGCATGCATAGGAAGATATCGGCATGCATTGGAAGCTATCGGCATGCATAGGTAGCTAGACATACATAGGTTGCTACCGGTATGCATAGGTTACTACTCGCATGCTTAGGTTGCTACCGGCATGCATTGGAATCTACCAGCATGCCTAGGTAGATATTGGCATGCATAGGAAGCTACCAGCATGCATAGGTAGCTACTGGCATGCCTAGGTTGCTACCGACATGCATTGGAAGCTATCGGTATGCCTAGGTTGCTACCGACATGCATTGGAAGAAGCTACCAACATGCATAGGTAGCTACCGACATGCATAGGTAGCCACCGAAGCCACCGGCATGTCTAGGTAGCTACCGGCATACATTGGAAGCTACCGACATGCCTAGGTTGCTACTGGCATGCATTGGAAGCTACCGGCATGCCTAGGTTGCTACCGGCATGCATAGGAAGCTACCGGTATGCATTGGTGGAAGCTACCATGCATGGGTAACTACCAACACTCCTAGGTTGCTACTGGCATGCATTGGAAGCTACCGGCATGCCTAGGTAGATACCAGCATGCATAGGAAGCTACTGGCATGCCTAGGTTGCTATCAGCATGCATAGGTAGATACCGACATGCATAGGAAGCTATCGGCATACATTGGAAGCTACTGGCATGCCTAGGTTGCTACTGACATTTATTGGAAGCTACCATGGAGCATGGAAGAAATAACAAACCCTAAACTTACAAACCCTAAACTTACAAACCCTATAACATGTAAAAGCATAATAGAAGAAACATACAAGAAATAGATCTCTTACCTTGTGAGCCTTGTATGTGTTGAAAACCTACCAAATCAAACCAAAATTTAAAAAAAAAGTATCAATAACAAACCCTAATCTTAAAACCCCTAAAACTTACAAACCCTAAAAACATGTAAAAGCATGAAAGAAGAAACATACAAGAAAGAGATCTCTTGGTGAGGCTTGTATGTGTTGAAAACCTACAAAATTAAACCAAGTCAAGAAAAAAAAGCATTAAGAAAAATCAAGATCTCTTACCATATGAAGCTTTAATGGAGAGCTCTTAATTATGGAAAAAGAAGAAAGGAAAATACTCATAAAATGGTTAAGCTTCAATAAGAAGGGAAAAAGAAGAAAAGAAAAACATAAAAGAGAGGAAAGAGAAAGGAAATACTCATAAGAAAGCTTTTACGGAAAGCTTATTTGCATAGGAGATAAATAAAAAGAGTAGACATACCTTGCTTGAGCTTGAGGAGGATAGGGTAGGAGAGGTAGAAGTGATAGATAAGGAATAAACATGCAAAAAAACGCAGAGTACAAGTTTATTGTATTCAAAAGAAAAAAATTATGCGGTGGCGAAAGAAGCAGGATATTTTTACAACATAGTAGCGTTTTTTCATTGCTATACACGCTGATGGGAAACAAAGTTTTGCTACAAAAAACACTGCGAAGCAATGATAAATCGCTGCTCAACATCGTGAAAACCCTCAATTTTTTCCTTTCGAGAAAACACTACAAAAGATCACTATTGTTCTTCCAATGTGTTGTAGTGTTTACCTATATAACTAATGTAATCTAGTCTCCTTGTGAATTTTTTTGTCTTCTCAAATGTTGAGTAGTTATGTTCATAGTCGTTTCTCGTTGTTTTCCCTAATAGAGCGGAATAGTAAGATAGCAGTCTGGTGTATCAGACTAGTCATGCAATGCCGTGGGAGACGAGTAGACTCCCGTCACAAAAATTCTGGATTCAAAACACCAACCCTTACGTGATCTCATGAGAGGAACATTACAAACTCTGCTCAACTAGACAAGCTCATGCACAATGTTTCCCAACTCTTATTCTCCATCACACTCACACTTTCTCTCTCTTACACAGCATGTATCATTAAGCAAAAATATACGTTAAACACAAATAGACATCCTAGAATAACATGTGACACAGATGAGAGAAGCAATGGCAAGAGTGTTCTTGATCATCTCAGATGGATTACAAAGTGACACAGAATTGGTACCCAGCACAGATGAACACTTGCCAGATTCGACATGCTACAAGCTTTATGAAATAAGCGTCAACCAACAATGAAGGTTTTACAAAACCACACTTCATCACACTAGCAATAAGTCCACTCACTCTACTCTCTGCATTCCTCTACTCCCAGCATCATTTGCTCTGCATTAGTTGTTGGTCACCCTCTTTAAATAGTGTCTTCTGGATCTTGGCAATGGCTCCACGGCGGTTACAGTCCGCCACCTTCACACGTGTGCTACTACTGAGGTGGTGCTAACATTGTGTGTCGTGGGTTCTGCTCTGCATGTTGCCACTGGTCCTTGTGCTGCTACTACACTGTGCCAGGTGTAACACCTAGCACGCTCGGTGTTTGAGCTTCTGCTCTTGAATTGGTACTCTGGGCATCAGCATCTGTGGGTTTTCTATGGCTAGCTCCGCATCTATTTTTACTTTTGAAAGTTCTACTTGGAGTCTGGCAATTTCCTCTTTTTATCCCCTTAGCTCCAACTTCCATTGCAATCTTGTTTTCTAGGTTCGCTTCCCCTTTTTGGCGAATTACCATGCTTCTTGTATTTATGCTTGTAGGGTTGCCTTGTAATTTTCCCAATCTCCGGGTCCTTCTTTTCTCAGCTGATTTTCATTTTTTATGAATCTCTAGTTCCAATGCATTTAACTCATTGATTGCATCCACTTCAAACTTTGTGCTTCTTTTAAAATTTTTGATTATACTCCTCTACCTAGTCTTTGTGCTTCAAACTTTGTGCTTCTTTTAAAATTTTTGCTTATACTCCTCTACCTAGTCTTGTGCTCTGTCTCTCTCGTGGATTGCATCTCTTAATATGTCTGTTGCTGCAGCACCTTGTTCCTTTCAAATAACTTTCTTGCTTCTTTTTCCCAATGCTCTACTCTCTAGGAGAGGCAGCCTTTAATTCCTGCACATCGGACTCTAGTCTTAACTTTCAGTTTGTTTCTCCTTTCCGGTAGTGTTGGTCTTGGAAGATTCATAATGCTAGTCTTGGAAGAGTCATGACCCATTGGTTGTTGTTGTTGCTATTGCTGTTTGTTGCTACTACTGTTGCGGTTGCGGTTGCGATTGCGGTTTCTCTCCATCTCCCTCATCATTATCGTCCAAGTCATGGATTACTTGTTGGGGTTTGTAAGACAACTGCTGCTCATGGATTTCTACCAGAGCTTGCAGCGCGCGCCTGATCCCATACTTTGCTTAGTCTGGCCTTTGTTGTGTTGATTATCACTGTTTTTCATCTATTGGATGGCACAAGACTTTCCCTTCATCCTAGGTTTTCAGGGCTTGTATTTGAGACTAGGCAACTGCCAAGGCTGTTGTGCTATCCAGCACTTCATCCTTTAACCCTTGGATTTCGTCAGCCCATACTTTTGATGGCTTCCTAGCCTCTTCCAATTCTACTCATCACAAGCTTTCTATCTGTGCTTGGAGAAGTTGCCTCTTGCTAATGAGAGTCCTAATTTTTCCCTCACTTAGCTCCTTTTGGTCTACTAGGGCCCTTTCAGCCATGGCCACCTTCTTCTACAACTCCTCATTTAGCTGCACCATGGACTATGATTTGCATTCCAACTCCTTGGTTTTTGCTGTGGCACTCATCAACATTCCATATTGTTAATGGTTTAGCACACTCAATTGATTAATTGCATTCTAGGACTTTTTTTCATATTCCCCCATTGAAGAAAGAGTGTGAGAGAGAATGTTTTGGGCATTAGTGCTTTGTCCATGTGCCGTTGTTGGGTGAGAAGTTCTGCCTCTAGTTTTTCCGGTAACTTGGACCTTCTTGTGCCTTGTGCGCCAATTCTGCCACCCAAGGCTGCAATTCCACTAGTATGATCAATTCCACTTCTATTCTTGCGAGCATCTTCCCTTTCTGAGCATCTTCCCTTTCTGAGCATCTTCCCTTTCTTGCGAGCATCTTCCCTTTCTGAGCTGCTTCTTTCTTTTTTTGATGTTCCCATTCTCTCTTCTTCCTTTTCTTTTCTTCTTCCTCATTTTTCTTTTCTGCTTCATCAGATTTCTTTTTCCTCCCAGCTTCCACGGGTAGCTTCATGTTTCTTTTCATCTTCCAGCTCCCTTTTCTTTTCTTCTTCTATCCTCTTTTTCTTTGCCTAATCCAGGTCGGGCAACGTTTCTTCATCCACCTTGTTCTTCCTCTTTTTGTTGGCTTTTTGGGCTATCCTTTGCCATTCTTCCTCATCATCCACATCATCCTCAAATGAATTGAAGGTTACTTTGGCAACTCTCGAGGATCCTGTAGCTTCTCTGTCTTGTTGCTTGTCAAAGATGTCTCCTATCTGTCAATCCACCGATCTTGTAGCTTGGGCTATTTCCCCTAGGTGTGCATGTACCACAGTGGCATGTACCACAGTGGGTTGTTTCTCTTTAGCCCAGGTGGTTGCTCTCTTCGCCAGATTTTCCTTGTAAATTTCAGCCCAATTTATCTTCTCTCCTACCTCTGTTGCTCTGAGCAGTCTGTAATTCTTGTTGGACATGTTTCTTTAGCCTTACCCATGAACATGATGTTCTTCAGGAAGAAAAAAAATTATTCCCTCCGGGTTTCGTCTACCACATCTTTTGCATGTTGCCTATTTTGGGGATTTCTTCATCCACTCTTGGCTTCAAGTTGGTTTCGAGGGATCCTTGTTCCCGTTGGGTTTTGTCTACCACATCTTTTGCATGTTGCCTATTTTGGGGATTTCTTCATCCACTCTTGGCTTCAAGTTGGTGTCGAGGGCTCCTTGTTCCCGTTGGGTTTCGTCTACCACATCTTTTGCATGTTGCCTATTTTAGGGATTTCTTCATCCACTCTTGGTTTCAAGTTGGTGTCGATGGCTCCTTCTGAGGGTAATATCCCAGTGCATGGTGCACTGGGTTTTCTGAGATCTTAATCCGCTCCTTCCCTTCCATGTGCACTGTATTGGTTTCCAAAAATTAAGTAATCAATCTTCCCCCATCCTTTGGGTCCTGCAGCTCCTCCCACTCTCTCAAACCTGCACCTCCTTGCCCATTCTTGATGCTCCTTCTTCCCCATGTCCAAGATGAAGATAGGCATGTAGAGGCTTTCTCTGGTTTTTTGTCGGGCTTGAGGTTCCTATTGATCTTCGGCATGGTGCTATTTTATGAAAAAAAGCTGCTACAGATGGGTGTGAGATCATGTTGAGCAAGAGAGCAGAATGTGAATGTGAGCGTTTGTGTTCTGTTCTATGATGTTTTCTCCTTTTAGCTTCCTTTTTGAAATGTTTTCGGCTTCTTCATTTCTATTTTGATGTGACCCTCAATTTACATCATGCCCCTCGCCTTGGTTTAATTCTATTAAGGCATCTTTGCCATTTCCCTTCTTGCCCGTTGCGAGTGGATTTTTAATGATGTCGTGACTCATGCCCTTCATGTGGTTGCTTATGTGGCCTTTTGTAGTGTTGACATGGCCCGAGCTGGTGCATGTTTTGTCACTTGCTTTTTTGTTGTCCAGGCTTTGTTGATAGGTTGAGTAGTCTAGACATCCTTGCAGTGTAGCCACCCTTCCATGGCTTTGTGATTTTTTGCATCTTTTGTGTCCACCTCTACTGGTGAGATCATGCCATAGTATATGCTCTAGATTGGCTCTTGGTCTTCCGCTTCTTCTTTTTCCGATGGAACTTCCACTAGTTGTCCTTTGTATTTCCTCATCCTGAAGCCATTGACTACTTTTGTTGGAAAGGGTGTGCCATCCAAGTTTTGTAAGGTGAAAGCATTTTGGCTAACCGAGTCTTTCACTATATGAAATGAATGGTCCTATCCACCGGATCTTGAATTTTTCGGGATGAGGTCCCAACTTGGCATTGTAGACTAACACAATGTCCCCTTTTACAAAAATTATGTGCTTGAGATGCCTATGAGTCCAAGCCTTTCTTCTTCGTTGCACTATCTCTGCTTTTAAAGAGTTGATTTGCCTCTCTTCCTCTAAGGCTAGGAGTTCCTATATTCTTTGTCCTGGGATTCTTCCATTGGAAGTTTCTCTTGAATGGCCATGCTTAGATTGGGAACCACATACTCCATGGCATGAATGTACGGAATGCCCATAGGGCAGCAGCATCCAACTTTTGGTGCCAATCATTTTTGTTGGCATTTGTGATTTTCTTTAGAATCTTGGTTAGCACTTTGTTGGATTTTGCTTGGCCATTGCACTGTGGGTAGTAAGGTGAGGACTTCTTGCGATTGATCAGCTATCTTTCTAATCCCTTCATTACCTTGTTCATGAAATGTGTCCCCTGATCATTGATTATTTCCAATGGCAACCCATGCCTATCAATGATGTCTTTAAAGAGAAACTTCATCACTTCTTTTGTGGAGTTATTTTTCACAACCTTAGCTTTTGGCGACTTGGTGAAATAATATGTTATCGTCGCTACAATGATGTATTCACATCTGCTACCTTTTGTGGGTGGCTTCATTGGTCCCACAAAGTCCTTACCCACTTCATGAATGGTGACAACGGTAATATGGGTGTAATGGGAAACCTATCAGAATCTTTGGGTTGACCCATTCTTTGACAAACATCACAATTTTTTTCTTATATGTTGGCATCTCTCATGATAGTCGGCCACCACACGCCTGCTTGCAAAATTTTTTGGGCTATTATTTCACCGCCCATGTGTCCTCTGGTGATGCTACAGTGTGCTTCTCTTAACACTCCTTGCTGCTCATGGTCCGAAACACATCTGCTTAGTATCTGGTCTATGCTTCTTTTATAGAGTTTCTCAGCAATCATAGTGAAATTTCTTCTCCTTAGGGAAATTCTCTTCTTCCTGTCTACAGTATATCCTTTTGGAAAAGACCCATCTTCCAAAAACTACATCATGTCATAATACCAATTCTCTTCCACTTCGGTTGATGCTACTGTGAACAAGTTGGCATCTGGGAGGTGGTCTTCCACACCCTCCAAAGTAGGTTCTCCGGAATCTAGTCTAGACAAAAAGTCTGCCACCGCATTTTCTTTTCCGGGTGTGTGCTGAACAGTGAACTCAAATTTTGAAGTAGAAGCATCCATCTTGCCATTTTCCCCCACCAAGAAGGCTTTGTTTACTAGATAGATGAGAGCTTGGTGATCCACCAAGAAGGCTTTGTTTACTAGATAGATGAGAGCTTGGTGATCCACATGGAATACAAATTTGTTTCCTAAAAGATAGTACCGGAACTTGTTCACAGTGAAGATCATAGAGAGTGCCGCCCGCTCTATTATACTGTAGTTTTTTTTCACTCATGTGAAAGATTTGTTGGCGTAATGTATAGGTTGTATGTACCCTTTCTGTTTCTCCTGCATGAGTGCGTTGCCCACTTCCTTATCTGAAGCATCTACATAAACATGGAATATCAGACTCCATTTCAGATTCATCCATTACTGGTGTAGATGATACCATGTTCTTTAGCCAATGGAATGCCTTCTAACATTCCGAGATCCATTCATATTTGGCATCCTTTTTTGTTAGTGCATATAATGGATAAGACACAAGTGCTATGTATTTTAAAAACCTTGAATGCGACTTCAACCTTGCCAAGAAGTCTTTCAAGCTACTTTATGTTCTAGGGAGCAGATATTTTGGATATGGCCTCCGCCTTAGCTCAATCTATGGCCAATCCTTGTGTCCTAACAGTGTTTTGGACTGTACTGCACATGCACATTTGGTTGGATTCAATTTCAACCTTGTATCTTTGCATCTATGCAAACATAACCTCAGATGATAGATGTGTTTAGCCTTATCTCCAGAAACAATGAAATCATCCACAAAAGCTTTCATGAAATCTGTTAGATAGTCATAGTAGATTTCCTGAAATCTGTTAGGTAGTCATAGTAGATTTCCTGCACCATTCTTTGGAAGGTGGCAGGTGCATTTTTAAAGCCAAACATCAAAACAGTTGCCACAAAGATAGCCCACTCTGTGATGAAGGCTATTTTATCCCTGTCTTCCGAGGCCATCTTGACTTGTTTGTACCCGTTGAAACCATCCAAAAATGAGTACATCTCCTTCCCAACTACTTCATCTAGTAAGGAGTCTGTAAATGGAAGCGAAAAGGGATCTAAGTTTTGTTGTTGCATTTAGCTTGCGGTAATCCACACATATTCTGATCTTCATATTCTTTTTGGGTACTACCACAATGGGAGATAACCAGGTGGCTTTTTCTACTAGCACGATGAAACCCACCCTCAATAGTCTTTCAATTTCTTCTTTGACTTACTTTGCATACTTTGGGTTCATTCTGTACCTTTGCTACCTGATGACAGGAATGGCTCCCTCTTTTAGGTTGATGTTGTGTTGGAAATATTTAGGGTCAATGCCTTCCATGTCTTCATACAACCATGCAAACATGTCTTGGTATTCCTTCAGTAAGGATACCAACTCTTGTTTGAACTCTTGTTCCAGCTTACGACTAATTTTTCACATGCTTTTTATCTTTTTCTTCTCGTAGATTGACCTCTTGTATCTTGTATGGGGGCTGACTTTTGCAACATTATTTTCCTAGTTCTCCATTTTTTTTGCACCTATTCTCGGATTTCTTGGATCTCTTCTACTTGCTCTAGATTCTAAGCCCACTTAATTTCTTTGAAGGTCTTCTCTTGCAATGTTTTGCTTAGTTTTGATTTTTCTGTTTTCCCAAAACCTGTTTTCTGCATTTTTTATTTGATCATCTCTGCCACTTCCATGTTTCTGTCCATTTTTGCATGATGCTGTATTGCTTCCCCCACATTTATCATGTACAAGGGCACCAGATCTGGATTTTTGCGGAGTATTTTGGTCTCTTCATCATCATCAAAGCCTTCTTACATGTTTGAAAGTTTCAGCATGGACTGTCCTATGAGCAGGTTTCACTCGTTTCTTTGCATCAGTGAGATCCACATGTACCTTCTGCTTTCCCCTTCTGATGGTTATTATGTTCCTACCCTAGTCTTGTTTTACCTTTCCATGTCTCAGCTAGGAGGGCCTTCCTAATAATAGCTTGTAAGACTCAATGTGGTTTTCTATGGTGATAACTACTAAGATGACCTTGAAGTCAACATGTTTGATCCTCATCAAGACATTTTTTATGATTCCTTTTGGTACCACCACCCTGTTGTTAGCCATTCTTATGTTGAAGTGGATGGGCTCCCACTTGATGCCCAATCCTAATGCGTTTCTTTAGTGACAACATTCACTTCGGACCCTCCATCCAGCATTGCATCATTAATGAGAACATTGTTGAGTTGAATTGTGACTTTGGCCACTTCATCATCTTTGGATGCTGGTGGTTCTTTTGCTTGCATATTGCCACATTCCGGAGTGTCTTCCTCTACTGTGTGCTTCCGTTCTTTACTCAGACCTTCAATGCATGCCATCAAAATTTTGGCCTTGAACCTTGGACATAAATCCAATATTTCTTTCAGTTGAACCTATCTATCCAACAACATTGACATCACATTTGTTTGCCCCAGTCAGCATTTTTCTTGTTTTCTTCTAGGCATTACTTGTTGAAGTGCTCCATGTGCTTCCTTCCACTTTCCTCCAAAAAATCTTCAGTGATGACTTCTCTTTAGTCATCCTCCTTTTGCTTGCCTTGCCTTCTTTAGATTTCCCTGGCAGTTTAAATTCCTACCTTCTCCTACTGTTCCCAGTCCACAACTGCCTTTTTGTGGCCTTTGGTGAGCTTTAATCACCAAGTGGAGTTATCACTAAACCTGATTCACTTGCCTTAGACCTTGTCACTGCTAGGATGTCACTGCTAGGAGTTATCACTTGCCTTAGCCCTTGTCTCACTGCTAGGATGTCATGAATTTCTAGCTGTGTTTCCTTTGCTTGCTTGCATCATGTTGGCACTTGGCGGATTCTTCTTGACCTGCATTAATTTCGCTTCTCTTTCTTCATCATGCTTTTTCTTCATGGCACATTCTACTTTGGTACGTCTAGGCTGTTGACAATAGTAGCATGTGAAGTTGGTGGTTCCTTCGGAACATCCTTGGCCTCTTGTCCCTGAAAAATTTCCGTCGACCTCTATTCCCATACCTTCCCATTTGAGGGGGTCTTCTTTCTGCTCCCTCTATTTTGTTCACCATAGGAGCTCTATTCTTCATTTTGTATCTACAGTTCCATGTATTGTGGTCGTACATGTTACAAATAGAGCAAGTTGGAGGCACAATGCATTCCTCTTTGAGGTGACCTTCCTACTTGCATTGGGAACAGAACACATTCTTCAAGAAATCTACACCTTTGCCCTTTTTCATTTCTTGCACTAGGCTGCTTCATCTGCTATATCAGTTCTCCGGAACTTGCTCGTACCTTCCCATATTTATTTTTTTTGTCTTTCTTTGCAAAGTTTCTCGATTCGTCTTCTTCAGTGGTGACACTCTTCCTAGTCTTCCTTTTTTGTCTCCTTTCCCGACTTCTTCTTTTGCCCTTTTGGCCAGCTCCACCAATTCCTTGAATTCTTCATCAGTTTCCACTTGCATTATTAAGCTAACTGTTGTGTGGATGTCTAGCTTAAGTCCTTGGACATGTTGATTAAATGTGGTGCTTATGCTAGTTTCAAAATGAGTGGAGGAGAGAGACACAAAATACAAGGATGACTCTTGCTTATTAAGTTGCTCAAAATACAACTAAGCTTCATGCTTCATACAAATGCCTTTGGCATGTACCTTTGCTAGTGCCCTAGGGTTAGGTGGCTCCCTTAGGACCATTCACACCCACACACATTCTACACCCTTGTTTACTAAGGCTCCAAGGCCTATATCTTAATACCCCCCTCAATACCAGCCACCATGAAAAAATGTGCTTAGAATGGGTGGTATTAGACTTATGAGAAAAACAAATGTGCCTTTATAACATTAGGCTTACAAGAATGTTCATGGTGGTGTGGTTATCTAGGACTTACAACTATGTTCCCAGAGCCTAATACAATGATGCCATCTAAGTCTTTATTTAAAGTTGATGAAGATGTATGTTAAAATTACAACAATGTGATAAACTATGGTGGATCAAATGCTAGAATCAACATCATTAACAAAGTGATTAGATGATAATTAAGACATGATTAGTGAGTAATTAACTAATAGCTTAATGTAGGCATGGATAATCAAAAACCAACAAATTCTCATTAGGCCAATGCCTCAATTTATAGAGTTTACATCCAAGTATCGGTTTTGAGCATGAGAGATTGCTCATGTTGAGAAGGGTTGCTATATTGGGATTTGTGAATCCTATGGTTCTTTGCTTATGGGCATAGATGGTGGAGGAGGTGCATGCTTATCTGTGTCAATGGCAAATGGTGATAGGCTGGTTGCAGTTTATATTGGAGCATGTTAGTTGAGGCATGGCTCATTGTATGCTCATGAAGGTGAGCATGAAGTGGTGGAAGTGATATGCGACTTTCACACGATATTGGCACCTCAGATTTCTTAGGATAAATCCACGACGAAAGACCCTTGAGTGGTGCATGTAGTTTTTTGGGCTCAATGAGAAGCTTTTTATAGCCATATGGATGGATGTGTAAACCTTAAGGAGGAGGTTCATTCATGTAAAAGGCTGAGGCAAGTTGAGGGCATCTACAATGCAAAGATGCCAATTTGAAATAGGCACAATTTGCAAGGCAGGAAGCATCATATAATTCTGATTACCTATTCGGCCACCTCCTTGGCCGCGTCCATAGCCTCCTCTACCTCGTCCTCTTGCTGAACTTGTGTAGAAGGCCTGTTGCTCTGAACTGTTTTTGTTTTGTGAAGATTGTTGGTCTTCACCCAAGCTCTTCTCTTTTGATCCTTGTTGTTGTTGGGAGCCCCTTACCTGACTGCTGGTTAGACGGTCAAAATGCTTCCCCAGCATTCTTGACATAAAACAGTCATAAATATAGTTTCTATAGTGAACTCTCATCTTTCCACATTGTTCCATATCAATCCTCATTTATTTCATCTGTATTCCTATTCTCATCACATCATAATCATTCACATTTATCTTAATGTACATCACATCTCATTCATTCACATCATAATCATTCACATTTATCTTACATCTCATTCATTAACATCTCGATTCACATGACATGGCATCTCATTCATTTACATCCTAATTCACATGACATCACATCTCCTTCATTCAATTCAAAAAAGTGAGATATTTCATCTCTCCTACTTCAAACCAAATCAAAAAAGTGAGCCAAACTAGTCTAAACTTGTCCAAAATGGATCAAACTAGAGTAGGAAGCCTCTAGATTCTAGTTGGACTTGGTTGGTGGTCTCCCTCACCTATAAATAGACCCCCATTCCTTTGTATTTTCATATTGGAGTAACTCTATGCTAGTGAAATTTTCAGTTTATTATAATTCTAAGTCGTCTTTCACATTGTTCCACATCCGTCCACATTACTTAATCCATATCCAATTCATATGTATACCCATTCTCACATAATTTTCCATCTCATCACATCTTTCCTCATTTATTCTCATAACATCTCATCCACTCGCATCAACCCATATTCACATCCCATCACACCTCATTCATTTCACATCTATCTCAATTTACATCACATCTCATTCATTCACATCCCGATTCACATCACATCACATCTCATTCATTCACTCACATCGATATCACATCCTTTCACATACACATCCACATCCATTCTTCCACATACACAACCACATCCATTCTTCCACCTACATACTTATCCGCATTCATTCTTCCACATACACATCCACTCTTCCACATACACATCCACATCCATTCTTCCACATACACATCCACCTCCATTCTTCCACATACACATCCACGTCCATTCTTCCACTACACATCCACATCCATTCTTCCACGTACACATCCTATTTTCATCTTATCACATCCTATCACATCCCCTACACATCTTATCACATCCCATACACCTCTTATCACATCCATTCACATTCTATTCCCATTTAATAGCTTTTTCGAGGTTGATCCCGATAATGGGACTTTTTCTAAATTTTTGCCAATTGCTTGGCCTAATTAAAGGTCCTTTTTTCCAACGACTATTTCCATATTCATTCTCAATTTCTCAAATGAATTATATTCTTGAATAAAAGGATTCATGGGATTTACAGAAATCAATTCTACCCATATTTCCACTTTTGATAAATAATCATAAATTGAATTATACTAAAAATTCCTCTTCTTCTCATTTAATTTCTTGGATCTCAAATACCATGGGAATTTCTCTTTTTGAATTTAAATAATTGCATTCCAATTTCATGGGTATTCCTCTTCATAAGTAATTTCATCTAAAATAAAATACCCATTAATTCAATATGCTAGGAATTTATCTTTTCCCATCTAAATGGTAGAATTCCAAATGTCATAGGAATTCCTCTTTTAACATTTAAATATTTCTCATAGATAAAATAAATTTATCTAAATTTTATCTTTGAATTTAATTAAAATACTCATTAATTTCAATATACTAGGAATTTCTCTTTTCCCATCTCAATGATGGAATTCCAAATGTCATAGGAATTCCTCTTTTAACATAAAAATATTTCTCATAGATAAAATAAATTTATCTAAATTTCATCTTTGAATTTAATAAAAATACTCATTAATTCCAATATGCTAGGAATTTCTCTTTTCCCATCTCAATGATGGAATTCCAAATGTCATAGGAATTTCCCTTTTAACATAAAAATATTTCTCATAGATAAAATAAATTTATCTAAAATTCATCTTTGAATTTAAATAAAATATCCATTAATTTCAATATGCTAAAAATTACACTTTTCTCATTTAAATATTTGAATTCCAATATGGTGGGAATTCCTCTTTCATCATTTAAACTTATCTATACAAAAAGATAAAGTTAACTAGAATCCTTCTTTAATTTTTAAATAAAATATACATTATTTTAGCATCACAATCTTTTCTCTTAGTTCATTGGAATACATGGATTTCCATTGTCATGTGGGGATTACTCTTTTAACATAGAAATGGATTACTAGAAATTCCTCTTTTTCCTAATTAACTATTTATGCATAAACATAAAAATTAATTTTTCCATGATTATAATGAGAATCCTTCAATTAATCTAGGATGATTAATCCTAGAATATGCTAGGAAGTCCTCTTTTCATATTATGAATGAAAATGATTTATGTGTTAATTTTTCAAAAATTTTACCATAGCTCCGCTGGTATTACTGATAATTCTCAATAATTTGAAAGCATAAAGTTTAGTATATTCCTATGATTAGAATAACCATTAATTGGATCAATATCCAGTTATGGACTTGATTCTTAATTTTTTCATAAATTAAATAGCATAAAAGCATTAAAAAGCCACTTATTCGGCCTTTTATTTGACAAGCATAGAAATTACTTTTATATTAGAGAATTGCTTCATGAGAAGCTTCATTTGAATATAGAATAGGTCATAGGAATGACCATTCTCCTAGATTGCTTGATTCTTTGATCAAAGTAGTAGAGGCCCCCAACCAATCAATTGGTTTGGTATGTTGATGAAGACTCCAAGGAAGATTGAAGAGAGAGAGAAGCTCCAATCTCTTCAATTTGTAGAGGATTTTTAGAGGATAATAGAAAATATCATTATTTCAGTATAATACTGGCATGGTATAGTTCTCATATTTTTTTACAAAGGACTAAGGACAAGATTTGGACCTAGTTTGGCTCCCTTTTGATTTGTTTTGATCCAAGAGTGCAGAGAGATAAAAATATCACAATATTTTTGAGTTTAAAACTCCACCACACATGTGAAATAGGCGCCTCCTTGAATATCCCTCCTTCTACTTACCAAGGTGTCAAAATTGAATCATTATACCCAAAATATCTCATTTTTTTAGTAATACTCAGTTTTTTACTAATAAACCTTGTCCTTAGTCAACTCTTCATCTTATGTGAGCATTTACTCATTTTTGGGGGTTTTTCTTTTATAAATTGGATTTGTCTCCTCCCCACACTTGGATTGATCCTATTGGCCCATTAGAACCTTAATTGGAGCATAATTCAAAATTTTTTTAAAATCTGGACCCTTAGGCTAAGGTCCTTTTTACCTATTTTCAATTAATTTCAATTGCACATTGGAAAGTTCTTTTTGAATTTCTGTTTCAGGGGAAACCATTTTAGACACTAGGATTATTCTAGTCAAACTGAAAGGATATGACAGATAGCTGCCAAGAGTTAAGACATTGTGATATGAGGTCTCAAGTGAGTCGCTCTACCCTTATTGTGATTTCGCAGCCAGTAATAGAGGGTTAGGGATCTCATAGAATTAGATCATGTAATTCTAGGAGATTAAGTACTAATTTTAGATAGTTTTGAGTAAAAACAAGGTTGCTTTTTGAAGCAATGTGTCATTTCTTTTAAATGTGGTAAATGTTGAATTTGTGCACCATTTCTTATGCAAAGTCAAGTGTTATCAGGCCATGTATGCATTGATTCTCACATCTTGGTGCAAGTAAGAGACTTTAGAAATAACCACAAAAATATTATATACATGTCCATAGCTACAACCAGGAAGGTATGCACTTTGACCTTATCAAAGGGTCCTCTTACAATGGAATCATGTACTACTATCATTGGATGTTGCGCTTCCTTCCGCACACACCATCTTTAAAGATATGATTGATACCAACTTCTAGAGGTTACTATACTTTCTTTGTCAAACCCTCTGTGTCCTCCTCTAGATAAGGAAAAGCTGTTATAGACTCATATCTAAGGCAGCAAGCCCTGTAATAGACTCTGATAATGGAATCTCCATCAGGTAGGGGGGATGCTAACCCCATTTTGGGTTAACTTAGAATCTCTCCACTTCATAAGAGAGATAGCACAATAAGTGTCATGAAACATTGTAATTATGAGAATAGTTGGAAATGCACAAAACTATGTAACAACTTGTAAGCTTCTTCATCTTTCATTGAGTTTTAGGCATCCAAGTGTGAATAAAAGCCAGTTGTATAAATAACAACATTCTCATAATGCAAGACACAATCCCCCTTTGTGCCAATTGAGTCGAATCTTATCTCCTTGCTCTTGTGTCAATGGTGTGAGAGAGAGAGTTAAGAGGAGAGAGAGTAAGGAGGAGAGAGTTAGGAGGAGAGAGTTAAGAGGAGAGAGAGTTAAGAGGAGAGAGAGCTAGATTCTTGGTCCATGTTCCTCTCATGCTTGGGTTCTTGATTGTGAGAGTAGAGAGGAGCGAGTGTCCTTGTATATGGAGAAAGACAACCTCCTGGTGATAGCTTAAGGAGGAGACAAGAGAGTTAAGCTAGCTACCACCACTAACAAAGCTTGGAGTCTATAGAGATATTGTAAGATTCCTCTCCCAACCCCTTTTTGATGTCTAGTATCTTCCCCTGTAATCAACCCCTCTTCAGAAATATAAAGACCTTGTTTCTAACTATTTTAGCCTAGAGAGAGAAAATATTCTAGAGAGAGAATATTCAGATTTTGAATATTTTTGGATAGAAAAATATCTCTTATAATTCAGATGAGTTCCCCTGAAACAGAAATTCAAAAAGAATTTTCCAATGTGCAATTGGAATTAATTGGAAATAGGTATAAAGAACCTTAGTCTAAGGGTCTAGATTTTCAGAAATCTTTAGACTATGGTCCAATTAAGGTTCCTATGGGCCAATAGCATCAATCCATGTGTAGGGAGTAGATAAATCCAATTTGTAAAAAGAAGATACCCAAAAATGAGTAAATGCTCACATAAGGTGAAGAGTTGAAAATGTACAAGGTTTATTAGTAAAAAACTATGAGCAATATTAAAAATATGAGATATTTTGGGTATCCAAAAATGAGTAAATGCTCACATAAGATGAAGAGTTGAAAATGTACAAGGTTTATTAGTAAAAAAACTATGAGCAATATTAAAATGATTCCATTATGACACATATGTAAGGAAGGGGAATTCTTTAAAGGAGGTGCATATTTCACATAAGATGAAGAGTTGAAAATGTACAAGGTTTATTAGTAAAAAACTATGAGCAATATTAAAATGATTCCATTATGACACATATGTAAGGAAGGGGAATTCTTTAAAGGAGGTGCATATTTCACATAAGATGAAGAGTTGAAAATGTACAAGGTTTATTAGTAAAAAACTATGAGCAATATTAAAATGATTCCATTATGACACATATGTAAGGAAGGGGAGTTCTTTAAAGGAGGTGCATATTTCACATGCTTGAATGAGTTTTAAACTCATAAAAATTGAGATATTTCATCTCTCCTCTCTCCTCATTCAAGTCTAGTTCCAAAAAGTTAGCTTAACTGACCTAAAAATGGTCAAAAATTGACCAAACTGATTTAGAAAATTCTAGAATCAGTTTGTTTGGTTAGGAGCTCAATTTTTCCTATAAATAGAAGCCTCCCCCTTGTTGAAAAATATATAGTGTTTATGCATCGTTACTCTACTCCACCTAAGCCAAGAACTGTGAATTCATTTAATAATTCACTAGTTTTTGGAGCTTCCCTCTTTCTTCAATCTCCATTAGTGGCTCCATCAACATACTTAACCAATTGATTGGTTGGGGGCCTCTACCATGAACAAAGAATCAAGCAAGTTGTAAGGTAATTAGTGAATATTCATCTTTCTATAATTTCTCAATGTTTCTCTCTTCTCAACCCCTCTCAAGCTTGAGAAGTTTAATTAGTATGGTTTTTTTTAAATGCTATTGAAGTTTGAATAGTAGTGAAGAGTTACATAATTTAATAAATGCTATTGAAGTTAATTTTCATTTATGTTTAAATTCTAATGATTCTTATGTAAATTCTCTCTCTCACTCAAGAAATGGTCATACTCATGACCCATTCTCAATCCAAATCAAGCTTTTCATAAAGCTTTTCCTTAACCCAAGATAAAGCTATGCTTGAGGCCAAATTAATGGCTTTTTCTTATGCTTTTAGTTTATGTATATTGATGATTCAATCCATTATGGATTAAGGATCCAATTAGAGAATCATTTTAATTAATTCCTTAATGATAAGCTTTATCCCTTAGAAAAATTGAGATTTATCAGTCATAGCAGCGGAGCTATGGCAAAATTTTTATAAAAATTATGCATAAAAAATTTTCATTCAAAGCATAAAAAGAGGACTTCCTACCATATTCTAGGAATCATCATCCTAGATTAATTGAAAGAATTTCATTATAATCATGGAGAAATTGAATTTTAATATTATGCATAAAGGATAAATTTTTATATCAAAAGTGTTATTTTTACCATTTTTATTTTCATGCATAGAAGTATGCATAATGGATAAATTTTTATATCAAAAGTGTTACTTTTATCATTTTTACTTTCATGCATAGAAGTATGCATAAAGGATAAATTTTTATATCAAAAGTGTTATTTTTACCATTTTTATTTTCATGCATAGAAGTATGCATAATGGATAAATTTTTATATCAAAAGTGTTACTTTTATCATTTTTAATTTTCATGCATAGAAGTATGCATAAAGGAAAATTTTTATATCAAAAGTGTTACTTTTATCATTTTTAATTTTCATGCATAGAAGTATGCATAAAGGAAAAATTTTTATATCAAAAGTGTTACTTTTATCATAGTGGATTTCATGCATATAGATACGCATAAAAGATATTCTTTTTATACTAAAAGTATGATTTTCCTCATAAATGGATTTTATGCTTAACTTAGATGCATAAGAGAAATTCTTTTATTCTAAAAGTATAATTTCCTACCAAATTGAAATCATGCATAAGAAGATGCATAAAAGATTGATTTTAATTTCGAAAGTGTTAGTCTCCTTAAATGGAATTTATGTATAAATAAATGTGTAGAGAAATCTTATATCAAATAAAAGAATTCTCTTTTTAAAAAAAAAAAAAGATATGAAATGTGATAAGAATGTGATAAGAGGTGTATGAGATGTGATAAGAATTGATAAGATGCGTATGGAAAGTGATAGGATGTGATAAGAGGTGTGATAAGAGGTGATAAGATGCTTATGAAATAAGTTAGGATGTGATAAGATGAATTAAGATGTGTATGGGGGGATGAGGTAAGAAGTGTATGTGATAGGATAAGATATATATGGTTTGTGATAGGGCGAGAATGGATGTGATGTAAAAGATTAGATGTGAAAGTATATGGGGTTATATAAATGGGAATGTGAAAATGGATGTATGTATGTGGATGTGTGGATATGGAGATGGGAGTGTGGATGTATGAACATGAAAATGGATATATGCATGAAGATGTATATGCATAGATGTAAATGTGGATGTAGATGTGAATGTGGAATGTGGATGTATAGATGTGGATGTATGGGAATGTGGATGTGGATGTATGTGAATGTGAATGTAGATGTGGATGTATAGATGTGAATGTGGAATGTGGATGTGGATGTATGTATGTATGTGGATGTAGATGTGGATGTATGGATGTGTATGTATGAATGTGGATATGGGATGTGGATGTATAAATGAGGATGTGAAAATGGAGGTAAGCATGTAGATGTGGATGCATGTATGTGAATGTGAATGTAGATGTGAATGTGGAATGTGGATGTATAGATGTGGATGTATGGGAATGTGGATGTGGATGTATGTGAATGTGAATGTAGATGTGGATGTATAGATGTGAATGTGGAATGTGGATGTGGATGTATGTATGTATGTGGATGTAGATGTGGATATATGGATGTGTATGTATGAATGTGGATATGGGATGTGGATGTATAAATGAGGATGTGAAAATGGAGATAAGCATGTAGATGTGGATGTATGGATGTGAATGTGGATGTGGATGTGGATGTATGGATGTGGATATGGATGTGAATATATGATATGTGATGTGAAGGAATCTGAAGTGAAGAGATGGAAAAGGAGGTGATTGGATGAGTACACATATACATGGAATGTGGAATAAGTAATGTGGATTAATGAGGGATAATGTGGAAAAATGAGAGTTAATATAGAAACTGTATTTGTAAACTGTTTGTAAATGCTGTTTGTAAATGGTTGTTTTATGTCAAGAATGCTGGGGAAGCATTTTGACCGTCTTGTGATTAAGGTCGTGGAGACCTAACTGATAAAGTTGCAACTGCTGACGGAGAGTCAATGGAGGACGTCTCGCGTAGCAAGGTCGACCGAGGTCTTGACCAGCCTCGGTTCGATTAAAATGGTGAGCTTCCGGTACGGTGGATGAGGGACCAAGGAAGCGGCCTATGAGTGAAGCGCTAGGTCACCTGCGAAGGATCCTAGAGGGTGCTGACCATACGGTGCTCGGGCTCTGGGTCGCCTAGGATACCCACGCGTGCGTCGAGGAAGATATTGGAACAAGGAGTAAGAGTTGTTTTCTGGAACCGGGCATGGATCTGGTTGACTGACCTTGCTGGTCCTCAACGGATGAGTCCATGGCTCTTTTATATGGATCTGTTGGTTGATCTTGCTGATCTTCAACGAGAGTCCATCTTGATAAGTGATTATATTGTTGAGTATTATGGGCTAGGAACTATTGAAACGGCCCCTGTGTGGACAGGTGGTGAGCGTTCTAGTTGCCAATGATGCCATAGATACTCTGATGAAGGAATGATGGGAAATTATGAATCAACTGGATAAATTGGGAGATTGTGATCAGTGGTACTATGGTTTCATTAAAGGATTGTTTTAAAGTTAGCTGATGCTAAGAAAAAGGCAATTTTCATATTGGGTGTGTAAGTGGTGTGACTAGTTTTATGTTTGCATGAAATTCCGGCTAGGGGGCCTTGGAACTCTTTTCCTTGGTACCCGGGACAAAACCTAACCAAATTCCAAATTGGATCCCATCACTACAGTGGTTGGGCGGTTGGCTAACCCATGGGATCGGATGGGGTTAGGCTGGACTGATGGATCCGTAAATCGAGATTTAATTTCTATTATTACGATAGATGAAGTAAATCCCGGATAGAAATTGTTCTATGGATAGGAATCAACGGCTGTGCCTCTTGATGGGGAAAAAAGCGTTGATCCCAATGATCCAAGTGCAAGTTCTTCCTTGATTTGACCAAGTACCGTTAAAGGTGCCGTCAGATCAGTTTGATCAGTAATGATCTTGACTACGTTAGAGTAAAGAGTTATCCTGGTGGAATCGCCCGTGCTTTCCGGGTAAAGGAAGTTTTTCCGGTTTCGGTTTTAGACAAACCGACGGATTAGTCTCTTGTCCGGATATCCGTGGGCGAGGCCCCGAGTGTTGGACCCCTGTCCCGCGCGAGAAGTGCTACTTCCGCTGCTAGTACATCGAATCCGTTGCGCGGTGGGAACAGGGATCTCACAGTTGGTATCAGAGCATTTGGTTAATAAAGATCAACTGAGAAGACAAATATGTCAAAATTTTATCTAGAAAGACAAAAAGGTTATAATTGTGTGATATAATTCATACAATTTGATATTCAAACTGAAACTCGTAATTTGGTAATTGGGTCTTCAAATGGAAGTACCGCAATTATATAAAATCCTTGACTTGCTTGAGGCCTAGACATGATGGTATTTACCTTATAACTCCAAGGGCCTTGACTACCCGTATATACCGAGAGTATACTGCAGCTCTTTACTGACAGTATATACGAGTAAATCTAAGACTTGAAATTATAAGCGTAATGCTATCCAGATGATGAATTCGAATGTGGTTGATATGATTTTTAATTCTGTTTGGGAACTGATGAAATTGATTTGGATTCTCATTGAAAAATGATGATTTCTGAAATTTAGTTAAAATGTAATAAGCTGAGCGAAACCACAATGAGGATGAATGGGACGAGTCCCTGTGATGATAAGTGATGATAATGATTTCAGCAAATCACTATGAGATTAGTGGATTGTGCTGTCAAATTGCTACTGTTAACACTTGACCGGTAGATCAAGTTAAGGGATGATAAATTGAGAACTTGCTTAACTAAAATTTCTGTGGAGGAGGAATGTTTAGAAGGTATTCTGTTGGGTTGACCAGAATGTAAGGAACCCCAGAATAATTTGGGTCGTAAGAAAAAGAGTTGTTCTCTTCCTACGAGATGAGGACATCTCGCGTTTTTTTTTTAAGTGGGGTAGAATGTAAGAATTCTCCCCAGTTTTTGAGGTATTCAAAAATAAGAATCTCCTCTCTAATCTTATAACTATTCTCTCTCTAATATATAAATTTTTGACAGAATCATGAGACGAGGAAATCGTAGCCGTCAGCAGCCAGACCCTGTCACTGAAGATAACGAACTTGATCCTGATGTTCGCAAGGCTCTTCATAGGACTCAACCAGGACCCTTCAAAGGAGAAGGGGAGAACCTAGGTGAGACTGTGGAGAAATGGGTGGAAGCCATGGAAGAGTATTTTGACGTCACAGGTTATAATGAGCTGAGCAAAATAGCTCTTGGCCGATTGAAAATAGTGGAAACAGCCAGGGTAGCATGGAGGAACCACTGTGACACCAACCGTCTAAATAGAAATACCCAATCTTGGAATGACCTAAAAACCTATTTGAGAAAGAGATTCTGTCCCCCTGGATTTTTGGAAACCAAAATGAACGAATTTTTAGAACTAAAGCAGGAGAACAAAACCATTGAAGAATATCACCAGGCCTTTGCTCTTCTACTCAAATACTCACCACCTCTAGATGAAGAACAGCTCATGGCCAGGTTCATTCGGGCTATGAACGAACCTTTGGACACACTGGTCAAAAATGCCAAACCAGTGTCCATGGCTGAAGCAGTAAAAATGGCAAAGGATTTTGCCAAAGCCTTTGTAGTAAAGGTCCCGCCAAAACCTGCACCCTCTAACTTTAAAAGATTCCAAGCCCAGGAAGGTACTTCAAACTTTCCACCTCCAAAGAGGCAGCAAGGACCGATTCAGAATCAAGATGCAGGAAGATTCCAAAGTGAAGGAAGATCCTTCCCCCAAAATACTTTCTCAGGAGGACCATCTATTTTAAGGATGCAGAACAATGAGCCCAGAAGTGAGAACCGGTGTTTTGGATGCCAAGGTTTTGGTCATCAGTTAAAAGACTGCCCAACTCCTGCCATGTCAAGGGGACAGGAAAGTCTAGGACCCCGAATTCAGAGACCAATTCCTTCATACCAGTCTAATCAGGGTCCGTCTCACCCAAGCCAGGGTAACCCTAGAAGAACTCCAAATCAACCATCTGCCTCTACCCAGAATAACCTTAGAACTCCTTTCCAGAACAGGGGCAACCAAAGAGAAAGAATTCCACCTCAGACTGCAGCAGCCAGAGCAGTCACAATTTCAGAAGAAGTAGAAGAGGAAAGAAGGGCAGATCTTTACTGCAATTGAAAAACCAAGGACTTAACCGACAGTTCTCAAGTCATCCATACTCCAGCAGAATACCAGGGAAAAATCGACCGTCCACTTCCAAGGCGTAAAGTTGAATGTGATTGAAGAAGAAGAAGATGTGATGAAAGAAATCATACTCCACCTGCGAGATGAGGACATCTCGCGTTTTTTAAGTGGGGTAGAATGTAAGATTCCTCTCCCAACCCCTTTTTGATGTCTAGTATCTTCCCCTGTAATCAACCCCTCTTCAGAAATATAAAGACCTTGTTTCTAACTATTTTAGCCTAGAGAGAGAAAATATTCTAGAGAGAGAATATTCAGATTTTGAATATTTTTGGATAGAAAAATATCTCTTATAATTCAGATGAGTTCCCCTGAAACAGAAATTCAAAAAGAATTTTCCAATGTGCAATTGGAATTAATTGGAAATAGGTATAAAGAACCTTAGTCTAAGGGTCTAGATTTTCAGAAATCTTTAGACTATGGTCCAATTAAGGTTCCTATGGGCCAATAGCATCAATCCATGTGTAGGGAGTAGATAAATCCAATTTGTAAAAAGAAGATACCCAAAAATGAGTAAATGCTCACATAAGGTGAAGAGTTGAAAATGTACAAGGTTTATTAGTAAAAAACTATGAGCAATATTAAAAATATGAGATATTTTGGGTATCCAAAAATGAGTAAATGCTCACATAAGATGAAGAGTTGAAAATGTACAAGGTTTATTAGTAAAAAAACTATGAGCAATATTAAAATGATTCCATTATGACACATATGTAAGGAAGGGGAATTCTTTAAAGGAGGTGCATATTTCACATAAGATGAAGAGTTGAAAATGTACAAGGTTTATTAGTAAAAAACTATGAGCAATATTAAAATGATTCCATTATGACACATATGTAAGGAAGGGGAATTCTTTAAAGGAGGTGCATATTTCACATAAGATGAAGAGTTGAAAATGTACAAGGTTTATTAGTAAAAAACTATGAGCAATATTAAAATGATTCCATTATGACACATATGTAAGGAAGGGGAGTTCTTTAAAGGAGGTGCATATTTCACATGCTTGAATGAGTTTTAAACTCATAAAAATTGAGATATTTCATCTCTCCTCTCTCCTCATTCAAGTCTAGTTCCAAAAAGTTAGCTTAACTGACCTAAAAATGGTCAAAAATTGACCAAACTGATTTAGAAAATTCTAGAATCAGTTTGTTTGGTTAGGAGCTCAATTTTTCCTATAAATAGAAGCCTCCCCCTTGTTGAAAAATATATAGTGTTTATGCATCGTTACTCTACTCCACCTAAGCCAAGAACTGTGAATTCATTTAATAATTCACTAGTTTTTGGAGCTTCCCTCTTTCTTCAATCTCCATTAGTGGCTCCATCAACATACTTAACCAATTGATTGGTTGGGGGCCTCTACCATGAACAAAGAATCAAGCAAGTTGTAAGGTAATTAGTGAATATTCATCTTTCTATAATTTCTCAATGTTTCTCTCTTCTCAACCCCTCTCAAGCTTGAGAAGTTTAATTAGTATGGTTTTTTTTAAATGCTATTGAAGTTTGAATAGTAGTGAAGAGTTACATAATTTAATAAATGCTATTGAAGTTAATTTTCATTTATGTTTAAATTCTAATGATTCTTATGTAAATTCTCTCTCTCACTCAAGAAATGGTCATACTCATGACCCATTCTCAATCCAAATCAAGCTTTTCATAAAGCTTTTCCTTAACCCAAGATAAAGCTATGCTTGAGGCCAAATTAATGGCTTTTTCTTATGCTTTTAGTTTATGTATATTGATGATTCAATCCATTATGGATTAAGGATCCAATTAGAGAATCATTTTAATTAATTCCTTAATGATAAGCTTTATCCCTTAGAAAAATTGAGATTTATCAGTCATAGCAGCGGAGCTATGGCAAAATTTTTATAAAAATTATGCATAAAAAATTTTCATTCAAAGCATAAAAAGAGGACTTCCTACCATATTCTAGGAATCATCATCCTAGATTAATTGAAAGAATTTCATTATAATCATGGAGAAATTGAATTTTAATATTATGCATAAAGGATAAATTTTTATATCAAAAGTGTTATTTTTACCATTTTTATTTTCATGCATAGAAGTATGCATAATGGATAAATTTTTATATCAAAAGTGTTACTTTTATCATTTTTACTTTCATGCATAGAAGTATGCATAAAGGATAAATTTTTATATCAAAAGTGTTATTTTTACCATTTTTATTTTCATGCATAGAAGTATGCATAATGGATAAATTTTTATATCAAAAGTGTTACTTTTATCATTTTTAATTTTCATGCATAGAAGTATGCATAAAGGAAAATTTTTATATCAAAAGTGTTACTTTTATCATTTTTAATTTTCATGCATAGAAGTATGCATAAAGGAAAAATTTTTATATCAAAAGTGTTACTTTTATCATAGTGGATTTCATGCATATAGATACGCATAAAAGATATTCTTTTTATACTAAAAGTATGATTTTCCTCATAAATGGATTTTATGCTTAACTTAGATGCATAAGAGAAATTCTTTTATTCTAAAAGTATAATTTCCTACCAAATTGAAATCATGCATAAGAAGATGCATAAAAGATTGATTTTAATTTCGAAAGTGTTAGTCTCCTTAAATGGAATTTATGTATAAATAAATGTGTAGAGAAATCTTATATCAAATAAAAGAATTCTCTTTTTTAAAAAAAAAAAAGATATGAAATGTGATAAGAATGTGATAAGAGGTGTATGAGATGTGATAAGAATTGATAAGATGCGTATGGAAAGTGATAGGATGTGATAAGAGGTGTGATAAGAGGTGATAAGATGCTTATGAAATAAGTTAGGATGTGATAAGATGAATTAAGATGTGTATGGGGGGATGAGGTAAGAAGTGTATGTGATAGGATAAGATATATATGGTTTGTGATAGGGCGAGAATGGATGTGATGTAAAAGATTAGATGTGAAAGTATATGGGGTTATATAAATGGGAATGTGAAAATGGATGTATGTATGTGGATGTGTGGATATGGAGATGGGAGTGTGGATGTATGAACATGAAAATGGATATATGCATGAAGATGTATATGCATAGATGTAAATGTGGATGTAGATGTGAATGTGGAATGTGGATGTATAGATGTGGATGTATGGGAATGTGGATGTGGATGTATGTGAATGTGAATGTAGATGTGGATGTATAGATGTGAATGTGGAATGTGGATGTGGATGTATGTATGTATGTGGATGTAGATGTGGATGTATGGATGTGTATGTATGAATGTGGATATGGGATGTGGATGTATAAATGAGGATGTGAAAATGGAGGTAAGCATGTAGATGTGGATGCATGTATGTGAATGTGAATGTAGATGTGAATGTGGAATGTGGATGTATAGATGTGGATGTATGGGAATGTGGATGTGGATGTATGTGAATGTGAATGTAGATGTGGATGTATAGATGTGAATGTGGAATGTGGATGTGGATGTATGTATGTATGTGGATGTAGATGTGGATATATGGATGTGTATGTATGAATGTGGATATGGGATGTGGATGTATAAATGAGGATGTGAAAATGGAGATAAGCATGTAGATGTGGATGTATGGATGTGAATGTGGATGTGGATGTGGATGTATGGATGTGGATATGGATGTGAATATATGATATGTGATGTGAAGGAATCTGAAGTGAAGAGATGGAAAAGGAGGTGATTGGATGAGTACACATATACATGGAATGTGGAATAAGTAATGTGGATTAATGAGGGATAATGTGGAAAAATGAGAGTTAATATAGAAACTGTATTTGTAAACTGTTTGTAAATGCTGTTTGTAAATGGTTGTTTTATGTCAAGAATGCTGGGGAAGCATTTTGACCGTCTTGTGATTAAGGTCGTGGAGACCTAACTGATAAAGTTGCAACTGCTGACGGAGAGTCAATGGAGGACGTCTCGCGTAGCAAGGTCGACCGAGGTCTTGACCAGCCTCGGTTCGATTAAAATGGTGAGCTTCCGGTACGGTGGATGAGGGACCAAGGAAGCGGCCTATGAGTGAAGCGCTAGGTCACCTGCGAAGGATCCTAGAGGGTGCTGACCATACGGTGCTCGGGCTCTGGGTCGCCTAGGATACCCACGCGTGCGTCGAGGAAGATATTGGAACAAGGAGTAAGAGTTGTTTTCTAGAACCGGGCATGGATCTGGTTGACTGACCTTGCTGGTCCTCAACGGATGAGTCCATGGCTCTTTTATATGGATCTGTTGGTTGATCTTGCTGATCTTCAACGAGAGTCCATCTTGATAAGTGATTATATTGTTGAGTATTATGGGCTAGGAACTATTGAAACGGCCCCTGTGTGGACAGGTGGTGAGCGTTCTAGTTGCCAATGATGCCATAGATACTCTGATGAAGGAATGATGGGAAATTATGAATCAACTGGATAAATTGGGAGATTGTGATCAGTGGTACTATGGTTTCATTAAAGGATTGTTTTAAAGTTAGCTGATGCTAAGAAAAAGGCAATTTTCATATTGGGTGTGTAAGTGGTGTGACTAGTTTTATGTTTGCATGAAATTCCGGCTAGGGGGCCTTGGAACTCTTTTCCTTGGTACCCGGGACAAAACCTAACCAAATTCCAAATTGGATCCCATCACTACAGTGGTTGGGCGGTTGGCTAACCCATGGGATCGGATGGGGTTAGGCTGGACTGATGGATCCGTAAATCGAGATTTAATTTCTATTATTACGATAGATGAAGTAAATCCCGGATAGAAATTGTTCTATGGATAGGAATCAACGGTTGTGCCTCTTGATGGGGAAAAAAGCGTTGATCCCAATGATCCAAGTGCAAGTTCTTCCTTGATTTGACCAAGTACCGTTAAAGGTGCCGTCAGATCAGTTTGATCAGTAATGATCTTGACTACGTTAGAGTAAAGAGTTATCCTGGTGGAATCGCCCGTGCTTTCCGGGTAAAGGAAGTTTTTCCGGTTTCGGTTTTAGACAAACCGACGGATTAGTCTCTTGTCCGGATATCCGTGGGCGAGGCCCCGAGTGTTGGACCCCTGTCCCGCGCGAGAAGTGCTACTTCCGCTGCTAGTACCCCGAATCCGTTGCTCGGTGGGAATAGGGATCTCACAGATATGAGCTTGGACAATGGCAAGTTTCCCCATGACAAGTTAAGGTAAGCATTATCCATTGCACCAAGAAAGGGATGGTGTAGCCTGTAACAATGGGGTTTTGGACATCCGCAACATTTTAACACAAATAAAGATCCCATGATCATCAGATGAGCTCATCCTGAACAGATCCGCTGCATGATGCTAGTTTATTTATGATGTTAAATAAATTAGAAGATATCAATGTTGCCAAATTTGCAAACATATTGGGGATTCATCAAAGAAACGATTATTCAACAAAATTTTGTCTATCTTGAAGAGGATGGAATATTACCCTTATCCACATGTCAAAGACACATAGGTACTAGAGAAATCACACTTGAGGTTCAAGATCTTGTGTTTTCCTTTTAGACATTGGAGACACGGGTCTCTCTAAACAAGAAATATGTTTACCACAGAAAGATACTTCTCACACAAGGATTGGGAGATGCGTTGTTAAGGAGATACGGGTCTCTCTAAACAAGAAAGATGTTTATCTTGCAGAAGGATTGGGAGATACATTGTTATGAAGCATCCATTTCATCTCGTTGATGAGCCATATGTACCTTTTTGTATCTAGCATACAACACTATAATATTGCTTTTTCAAGTAGAAGTAGTGATGTAAAGTTCAAGCTTGAGATTTCTTTGCTTCTCAATGCTTTTTAGTACTCTATAGTGCTTCAATTTTCATAGAACACATTTGTGAGTAAAATAGGTAGTTGACCTAGACTACTTGGAAAGATTCCCTTCCCAAATATTAAAAATATATATCTTTAAATAACTTAAAGTAAATCAAAGCACTAGCTTCAAAATATATCAATTTTTTTGTACTTGAATCATCTTTAAAATAACCATGTTTATACAATGCTTTATTTTTTTATTATTACACAAATAGTAGCTTCTAAAGAAACAAAAGTTTGTAAGATTTAGAATACTTGAACATACAAGACAAGATAGAAAAAGAATTTATTACTTTATTTGAAAAAAAATCAAGCAATATAGTTAGAAAAATTGAAGTTAACAAAATTATACAGTAAAGATTAATCTTTTGAGAAATAAGGTCAAGAAAATTGTAGCATTTGTGAAATGTTGAAATCATTAGGATTTATCATTAATGATATATCAAAATCTATAATTGAAAAAATAAATTAAAATGCATCATCATTTGAAGATAATAAATAATGCTCTAACACTTTTTAACAACAATAATTTCAAATCACAAGTAAACTAGAACCAATTAAATTCAAGAAAAAGAATGTAATGCTAAAAATATTACTAAAAAATATATTAAGTAAAGTCTAATTGACATACAAAGTGTCTAGCTTGCTAAGGTGAAACCTAGCATGACTAAAAGCTATCAAAATCATAATATAACATCCTATTATTGGTGCATATGCACCTTGTTCAATTAGAAAGTATCAATTCTCAATTATAAAGTCCTACCAATCCTACTACTATGCACAAGCACTTTATTTTAGTACCAAAAACTTAACTAGGGATTAAGTATTTCTTCCGGGGGGTTGGGGATCTTTCTCGCCTAATCAAGATTATTTTGATCTCCCTCCACTATTTATTCTGAGGTTGGGGATATTTCTCGCCTATCATTATTATTTTGATCTCCCTCCACTATTGTTTCTTCTGTGTTTGAAAGAATTAAGACATCACCTTTGCCCTCCATCTCATCTAAGGAAAGAGGATGCACGACATCACCTTGTGGATGCCCGATGGATTTTTGACATGATATCGGAGTGGGATGTAGCAGCTGTTGGCTTGGTGCAGGTGGCATAGCTCTCGGCAACTCTCAGCGTAGCTCTTGACTTGGTGTCATAAGGTATTTGAGGGAGCTAAAGCTAGCTGTCAATCAAAACAAAGGGAATGTGATTGGGAATTTCGGGAGGTCAAAGTAGGAGATGTGAATAGGGAGGTAAAGTGAAATCACAAGCCTATTAAGAAAACACGCTCAATGCATGATATTCATGGTCACAACCCTCAAGATCCAATAGGACTTGCAACTAGGCAATTGGCATGCTTTTGTGATGCATGCATGCATGGGTATTGGAATAGATATGTCAACAAAGCACATGTACAACCCTGGAGGTTTACACCTTGGTGCCTCTTCTTAATTCAGCAGCTCCTACGAATGAGAAAGATGCATATGAAGACGCGACATATGAAGGCCATCATGATGTGTTAAGTAATGCACTATGTGTTGGTGACAGTTTTGCAGTGAATCCAAAAATTGCAACCAATGAAGAGGGTGTAGACTTTTACCTGGTTAAGTGTATTTCAATTAAGCAACATGCTAAAGAAAGCTATGTTGATGAGTGGGAAAATCAAATTGCCAAGGGGTCTTATTTCATTGAGGTTCTATACTACAAGCAAATAAAATACACTTATTCTTTTAAACTTCTCACTAATATGCCCCTAGTTCACATACTTTTGCACCTTACGTGTTGTATCAAGATACCCATGGAGTGGATTCCAAAGAGAAGGCAAATGTACACTATAACTCTAGAAACCTATGAGGCAATCTATAATAGCATCCCCTTTGAAATTTACATGTAACCAACTTCACTATGTAAAAATGGTGTTTTGGAAATTTTGTGCGCATTTATGTACTTGTTGCCTTTTTTTTGTTGTGAAACCTTTAACTTATTATGATGATTTTTGATGATCACCTAGCACCTCTAATACATACTTTGTAGTACAATATATATCCCAGTGTCAAGCTCTGCCATCCTTAAAAAATGCTATGCACGGTGTATCCTCTACCATGCTCCCATCAGCAGATGAACAATGTGTCAAAAAACACATGCAAAACAAATATGGTAGTGTTGCTAGATACACACATGCAAAACAACAATGTCCCAATACATACATGCTTAATAGAACCAATAAAGATTTCTAATTAACACGTCAACTAAATTGGTACTGCAAGATAGCACTTGATGGGGATGCTAATTAGCACCTGCACACACTACTAATTAACACCTAAACAATTAGTAGTGTGTGCAGATGCTAATTAGCATCCCCATCAAGATAGCACTTGATGGGGATGCTAATTAGCACCTGCACACACTACTAATTAACACCTAAACAATTCTTGAAGAACACAATAACTACTAAAAGTGAAAAGGTAGATGGATGAGGCTTCCACATTAGAGTATGATTTGATCAACTTAAAGTATTCACTTTATAAAATCTCTGATTTTTGGAGCATTAGCTCTATAGGATATGTACTTGTAAGAACCCCTAGATTGGAGTGCTCATACATATGGTGACCCTCGAAGATATAGACATATGAACAAGCACAAAATAGTTTGGGGAAGGTGTATTGATTACAGAAGGTCACAAGTTCCTCATAGATCTTCCTCGTACCATCAGGCGTTTAAACTTTTGGACTTCAGGTCAAGGCTACTTTGAAGATTCCCCTTCAAAATTCCTCTGCATCTCCTTGTGTAGCTTCATTTCCCTTTTTCTCGAGCCAATGTATTAAATCTATGAGAATGTTTAGCTATCATAGCTCCATGATCACATCAAAGCTTGTAGCTTGATTTGCATTCTAAGCCCTTAAATCATGAATTTACTCTCTATTTTTAACACAGTATTATAGCTTTTATGTGAACTCTTACCTTGTTGTGCTTTTCTTGATTTTCTGGTTTTACTTATGATTTGAGGTATGTATGAGTAGGATTAACTTCTCTTAAGTGAAGGAGCAAGGCTTGAGCTCAAATCACAAGATTAGAGTGGAATGAAGCATGTGCATGGAAAGGGAGTAGAGCTAGGTAGATGAGAGGGAGATGTGCATAGGAGAGGAAGAGGAGATATCAATAGGAACTGTGGGGTTGAAGAGTGGGATGATGGAAGTGATTTGTAAGAGTCCAATGGAAGAGGAAAATCCCCTTGTGTAGGTTGGATTAGACGTTACACGAAGAGGCATAACCTTGAGGAGCCTGAGGAGAGAGGAAGAGGATTGGTTTTCTCTCCACGTATTAAACTTAATGCTGAGTGCCACATCAGGATGTCTCACACTCAATGTTGAGTGCCACATCATCACTCAACATTGACTGTGACATTTCGAGTCATACACTTTCACCACCCCTTTCCCTATATTCCACCTTGCACCCACACACACTCAAGATTGTGAGAGATTGTGCAAGAAGACTCTAAGATAGACTAGCCTTTAGTTAGATTCAATAAGAGTAGGTAGAAGAGGGAATAAGAGAGAACTTATAGGGGTAAGGTAAGTAGAACCTTGGTATTGGTACCCCCCTTTGAATCAGGTGTTAGTTGTTCTAAGGTAAGTAAAACCTTCATATCGGTTATCCCCTTTGAACATAGTGATATCTCTTCTTTAGGTGATTTAAATAGAAGAAGGAAGAATGGGCAGATCTAATTGGTTGCCCACTGCGCCGCGAATGCAATAGGGTAGTCCCTTACATGGCTAGTGGTCCGAAGACTTGGGAAAAACATATGTGTACTTGGAATGACCACGTTACCATGTATACACATATATATATAAATGATCCAATTAGGGATCATTCTAATCATTTTCTTAATGATAAGCTTTATCCTTCAAAATAAATTGAGATTTATCAGTCATAGTAGCGGAGCTATGGCAAAATTTTTATAAAAATTACACATAAAATAATTTTATTCAAAGCATGAAAAGAGAACTTCCTACCATATTCTAGGAATTATCATCCTAGATTAATTGAAAGAATTTTATTGTAATCATGGAGAAATTGATTTTTATGTTATGCATAATTGATGATTATTTTATTATAAAAGTGTTACTTTTATCATATTTGGATTTCATGCATAGAGGTATGCATAAAAGAATTATTATTTTAATATAAAAGTGTTTCTTTTATCATATTTGAATTTCATGCATAGAGGTATGCATAAAAGTTGATTATTTTATTATAAAAGTGTTTCTTTTATCATATTTGAATTTCATGCATAGAGGTATGCATAAAAGTTGATTATTTTATTATAAAAGTATTACTTTTATCATATTTGGATTTCATGCATAGAGGTATGCATAAAAGTTGATTATTTTATAAAAGTGTTTCTTTTATCATATTTGGATTTCATGCATATAGAGGTGTGCATAAAAGTTGATTATTTTATTATAAAAGTATTACTTTTATCATATTTGGATTTCATGCATAGAAAAGTGTGACTTTTATCATATTTGGATTTCATGCATAGAGGTATGCATAAAAGTTGATTATTTTATTATAAAAGTGTGACTTTTATCATATTTGAATTTCATGCATAGAGGTATACATAAAAGTTGATTATTTTATTATAAAAGTGTTACTTTTATCATATTGGATTTCATGTATAGAGGTATGCATAAAAGATATTCTTTTTATACTAAAAGTGTGATTTTCATCATAAATGGATTTTATGCATAACTTAGATGCATAAGAGAAATTCTTTTATTCTAAAAGTGTAATTCCTACCAAATTGAATTTATGCATAAGAAGATGCATAAAAGATTGATTTTTAAATTCAAAGTGTCATTCTCACCTAAATTGAATTTATGCATAGGAAGATGCATAAAAGAATGGAATTTCAATTCAAAAGTGTTATTCTCATCCAAATTGAATTTATGCTTAGGAAGATGCATAAAAGATGGATTTTTAATTCAAAAGTGTCAATTCTCATCTAAATTGAGTTTATGCATAGGAAGATGCATAAGAGATGGAATGCTAATTCAAAAGTGTCATTTTCATTTAAAATGAATTTATGCATATTGGATGTATGTATAATGTGGATGTATGAATGAGGATGTGAAAATAGATGTATGCATGTAGATGCGTATGTATGAATGTGAAATTGGATGTATGATGTGGATGTACGAACATGGATATGTATGTAGAATAATGAATGTGAATGTGTATGTGAAATAATGTGTAGTCTATATGAGTGAATGGATGAGAATGAGTACACATTGAATGGAATAGGGAATAAGTAATGTGGTCCGAGAGTGGATAATGTGGAAAGACGAGAATTCATTATAGAAACTGTATTTTGTGACTGTTTGTAAATGACTGTTTCATTAAAGGATTGTTTGAAAGATAGTTGATGCTGAGAAAAAGGCAATTTCATATTGGGTGTGTAAGTGGTGTGACTAGTTTTATGTTTGCATGAACTTCCGGCTAGGGGGCCTAGGAACTCTTTTCCCTGGTACCCAGGACAAAACCTAATCAAATTTCTAATTGGATCCCATCAGTACAGTGGTTGGGAGGTTGGCTAACCCATGGGACTGGATGGAGTTAGGCTGGACTGATGAATCCGTAAATCGAGATTTAATTTCTATTACTACGATAGATGAAGTAAATCTCGGATAGTAATTGTTCTATGGATAGGAATCAACAGTTGTGCCTCTTGATGGGAAAAAGAGCATTGATCCCAATGATCCAAGTGCAAGTTTCTTCCTTGATCTGACCAAGTACCGTTAGAGGTGCAGTCGGATCAGTTTGATCAGTAATGATCTTGACTACGTTAGAGTAAAGAGTTATCCTGGTGGAATCGCCCATGCTTTCCAGATAAGGGAAGTTTTTTCGGGTTCGATTTTGGAAAAACCAACGGATTAGTCTCTTGTCCGGATATCCGTGGGCGAGGCCCCGAGTGTGAGACCCTGACCCGCGCAAGATGTGTTACTTTCGCTGCTAGCACCCCGAATCCGTTGCACGGTGGGAACAGGGGGATCTCACACATGCTTTCTACATAACACAGTCTATGTGGCAGCCATATAATTGAACCACATCATTTGGTTTGATTATATGGCTGCCACCACATAGACTCATAGTCACTATGATTTGGTTCAATTATATGGCTGCCACATAGTCTGTGTCACGCAGCAAGCATGGGCACTATCCGTATGATAAACCGTGACCTCTCTGAACTCTCCGGAATTAAGGGTAATCGTTGGATAGTATGAACCTACCTCAAGGATTTTCCATCCTTTTTGGAATCATGAGGATAATTTGGTTTGATTATATGGCTGCCACATAGACTGTGTCATGCAACAAGCATGGGCACTATCCATATGATAAACTGTGACCTCTTGAACTTTGTGGAACTAAGAGATAATCGTTGGATAGTATGAACCTGCCTCAAGGATTTTCCATCCTTTTTGGCATTCTTGGGACTCCTTCTAGTGCCCAACTTAGGACATGTTGCCTTGCTATGTCCCGCCTCAAAGCAGTTAAAGCATAGATTTTCCTTCCTTGCTTTTTCGTACTATTATTGCTTTTGGGTCTTCACTTGGTTTTTCTCTCTAATATGACATGGTTTCTTTGCCCAACACCCACCTTGTCCCCTACGCTCTACCACCCTTCTCATCATCAATTATCTTACTAAGACCAGATTTGGATCAATGTAAAATGTTATCATAAATCTGGGCATATTTAATTACTTCATTGAAATCTTTGGGTTTCTTAGGCTCAACATAAGCCTTATAATTAGGAGATAAACCCCAAGTTATAAACTCGCGTAAAGTTTGGAATTCATTGATTTCCTTAAACTTCAAGACAATCTTGTAGTAGTTAGAGATATATTAGGTGAGAGAAATACCCTGCAAACAAGCACTTATTCCACTCTTGCCACGACCTTTGAACTTCATTCATTAGCAACCACATCCCATATCCACATTCATACATACACATCCATATATCCACATCTACATCCACATACATACATACATCCACATCCACATTCCACATTCACATCTATACATCCACATCTACATTCACATTCACATACATCCACATCCACATTCCACATCCCCATTCACATACATCCACATCCACATTCCCATACATCCACATCTATACATCCACATTCCACATTCACATCTACATTCACATTCACATACATGCATCCACATCTACATGCTTACCTCCATTTTCACATCCTCATTTATACATCCACATCCCATATCCACATTCATACATACACATCCATACATCCACATCTACTAAGAGTATATACATAAAGGGAAAGTACTCTCCTACAACAATATATAATGGTTGGTCTATAGTGTGAACCCGACTATATGAGTAGTGCTCTAACTATGCCATAACTCTAGTACTCCAAAGTGGCTATCACACAGCCTGTCATCCACTAACGGCATATCAACCATAATCTCACCAACCATGCTGGTTATCACCCAGGTCGATCATCAATGTCCATCCTACTGGGGCAGCACTAGTTAAGCTCGATATCTTAACACTCCCCCTCCAAGTAAGCTCCTAAACTTGTGGAGATTCTCTATGCCCAATGCCTTTGTGAAGATGTCAACCACCTAATCCTCTGTGCTGACATATACCAGATCTACATCACCTACTAGAACTTATTCCCTCACAAAGTGATAATGTACCACAATGTGCTCCGTTCTACCATGGTATACTGGGTTACTGGCCAATTTTATGCTACTCATGTTGTCACAATAAATGACAATTTCCCTATCCACAAGCTCACCCATATCACCAAGTAACTTCTGAAACTAAGCTACCTCACAAGCTGCCATAACAGCACCCCTGTACTCTGCCTCTATACTTGATAAGGCAACTGTTGGCTACTTCTTACTACTCCAACTCATGGTAGCACTCCCAAATGAGAACATAAAACCACTAGTAGATCTTTTATATATAATACTACCATCCCAATCAGCATATGTGTATCCATGTAGCTATATCTCTATACCATCCTCATAGAAAAGTCCATAATCCAATGTGGACTTTATGTACCTAAGATCCATCTAGTTGCATTCAAGTGTGGCTTCCTAGGGGCCTACATAAACTAACTCACAAGTCCAATAGCATAGCTCAAGTCTAGCCTAGTAATGGTAATGTAGATCAAGCTACCCAATATGTGCTCATACATAGTGGGGTCCTCCAAAAGCTCACCTGTATTTGCGGAAAGCTTTGTGTTCTCTGGTCCAATGGCATTGAAATAGGCTTACAGCCTATCATACCATACTTATACAACATGTCCAAGCTATACTACCTCTACAATATCCAAATGCCATGAGGTGATCTCATTATCTCTATGTCCAAGAGGTCTCCAAGCTCTACAACTCCTTGAGAAGCAATTCCAGCGCACCTCCCACGAGCGTTGTCACACCACCACATTGCACTACAGGTACTCATCCCTCCTCTCACCTCACTTCACTCACACACACTCACTAGCATGCATTAAGGAGAGAGATTAGCAAGAGTATTAGCAAGAGCAAGACTCTATTGCACAATGGGAGAGTATCCTTGTATTATGAGAGATATTCACTTATATATATGGCCATAAGTGTTCACACTCACTTAATAAACTGTGGCCGGCCAGGCACTTTAGGCTCATAAGAGGCCTATGCTATTACAATGACTGCTCTCATAAGATATCCATGAAGTACATCACTTAGGACTTCATCCTAGCTTACTACCACATAAGTCAATATTAGATAAAATGGAAAAAATCCCTCAAAATGGGAATGTATTTAAAAAATTTGTTTTGGCCATAACTTGAACATGCAAACTCCGAATTTGTCGGACAAAGTAGATCTAGATTTTACTTTTCAAGCTCTTTCCAATGATATGTCACATGAATATCTTTTGACAAACTTTTGGATGAGTTTACCATACCCCCACATTTTTCATGGGAATGGGATTTTTCCCACTTTATCTAATATTGACTTACATGCTTTTGAAGCGAGAATCGCCATAAGTATTCCGTCACACCATTACGGGTGCCCATCCAAGTTGTAGCTTTGGACACTGTTGCTTCATATCTTAAATGTATGATATTTTGGTGTATCTACCTTGACTCCTTGATGTAAGATAATAGTAGTAGCTCTTGTTAACCCTAAGAATGGGTTAACATTCCCCCCTTCTTGATGGCAATCACGTCCTCGTGATCGCGTTGAAGACCATGGTGTGGAAAGAGTTGACATGCTTGTATATGGCTTTGATATTGATTGACGTTCAATGGTCTTTTGTTCCTCTGAAAGGAATAAGAAGGGCTAGTTAGTAAATGAAAAGGTTAGTGATTTATTGGGAATTCCTAACGGGTTTGGGGGGTGTGGCTTTTGTGAATGATTGCATTTTTATATTTTTTAGCATGGTTTTTTTAATTTGCTCACTTTGTTTTTGGCAATCATAAGCTAGGTTACATGTGATTTGTGTTAGTGGTGGGGAAGCTAAGAGATGTTAATTATGGGGGAGAAGAGAAGGAAGGATCTGAAGGAACATAGACAAAATCATCAGAATGAGATTGTGTTTCTCAGTTCCTCATTTGATTCATTGAAGTGACATTCATCATTTGAAGAAATTAGCCTTTAATGATGTCCCTTTGTGTGGTAGGATTCTTGTCAAATGTTGTTGAGTAGGGCTTGTTCCTACATGCTTCTTCCCATGTGTTTTGTCGCACATAATATGGGTGTTGTGGTTTGTGTGGTAGGCTTTGAGGTGGAAGCTTCTGTATCATGTGTAGCTTTTAACTCTTTTGGGGTTATGTCCTCCATAGGCTCCTTTTCCCTATTTTGTAATTACTGTTCATGACATTTATCCAATGCCCAGATTAGATGCCTTGTTGGATGAGTTGGCACAGTCCGGATATTTCACATCTTTGAACTTAGCATCTGAGTATTAGTAGATTCCTCTGGATCCACAAGATGCTCCAAAAATAGCTTTCAAAACAGCAAAGGGATTATTTCAATTTATTGTGATGCCGTTTGGTCTTTCAAATGCACTTAGCACATTTCAAAGGTTGGTAAATTCAAATTTTCCAAATTTGATTCAAAGGAGAGTGCTAGTGGTTTATTTGGGTGATGTCCTGGTCCATACAAAGACATGGGTGGAACATGTGGAAGTCATTTTAGAGGTTTTGAGGAGGATGCAAAAATTTAACCTCCGATTGCAGTTCAAAAAATGTAAGTGGGCCTGCACAAAATTAAAGTTTTTGGGCTTTATAATTTCACAACATGGCATTCAGATTGATCCAAACAAAATCTTGGTTATCCAAGAGTTTCCACTGCCCAGCAACTTGAAACAGTTACGTTTTTTGGGGATGATGAATTTCTCAAGTAAATTTTTTCCACGTGGCAGACATTACAGAGCCTTTCCGAGGTTGATGAAAAAAGGGGTTGAATTTGTGTGGGATCAGAGGTGCCAAACTAACTTTGTGAAGCTTAAAGATTTAATCAGGATCTCTATGGTACTCAAGTATCTGGATTTCAAAACACCTTTTTTACTACGGCATTGGGGCTGTGTTATACAACCTCATGGCAAGGAATGGTGGCCTATTTGTTTCGTGAGTCACAGCCTTTCCAAATCTGAGATGAATTATTCAACCCCCGAAAAAGAGTTGCTGGTTGTGGTGTGGGTAATGCAAAAGCTACACCCCTATATGGTGTGGGTAGTGCAAAAGCTACATCCCTATGTGCATGGTACTACAGTGACAGTGGAAACTAATCATCATCAGCCTCTCATTGGCCTCATCACGAAAAGGCATCCACCCGATCAGTTGTGATGGGTTTTGTCTTTGCAAGATTATCAATTTACATTGGCATATTGCCCTAGCAAAGCTAATGTGATTTCATATCTTCTTTCTCAAAGATATGAAGTGGTGTCCCCTTCAGAGATTCAAAACAACCAAGTCACACATTATGATTTACCTATGGATGAGCTATAGGTAGCCTTGCTTCAACGAAGAGATGAAGAAGTACAAAAATTGGTGCAACAGCTTAGAACTTCATCAAAGTTCCCACCTTAGCATGAATTTTTTTGTGCAAAACAATGTGTTACACCTGTGCAATGGGGATGAGCCTAGGTTATTTGTGCCCCAATCCTTGAGGATTCATTATGTGCAATACTTTCATGAGAATCATTTATTGGGCCGTTTGGGCTTTCACAAGTGTTTAAGTTTTTTAAGAAGAAGTATTACCGGCTTGGGTTAAGGAGGGAACTTTGTTCCTTTTTATAGCAATGCCAAAGATGTCAAACATGTAAAGCACCTGTGGGCAAGCCAATGGGTCTTCTACAACCTATAACAGTACATCAACCATTCAAATTAGTGGCTTGGGACATAATTGGTCCTTTGTCGGAGTCTCTGTTAGGGAACAAGTATATCATTTTATTGATGGAGTATTTTACAAGATGGTGTGAGGCCAAGGCAGTGCCCAATGTCACTGCCAACACAATAGCACAATTCTTAATACAAGAGGTCATTGTCAGACATGGGACTCCAAAGGCTCTTTTGTCAGATCAAGCCACCAATTTTAAGTCCAAAGTCATGGAAATCCTTAGTCAGTGTTTAGGGGTAAAGCTTCTCCGTACAACCCCCAAATGAATGGATTGACAAAGAGACTCAACAAGACCATCAAACAGATGTTGACCATGTATGTGAACCCACTGAGACATGATTGGGATTCTTACTTACCATATGTTTTGTTGAAAGAGGCGCAACCCAACAAACACACGATGAAGCGTAAGGCCCAACCGGCCGGGGGCTCCCCCTCCCTTCATCCCTATACCCACCATAAAGGTGGAGGGATAATGGGAAGGAGCCCCCTTATTTCTATTTATATTGTGCTTGGAGGAGGCCGCATTCGCTTATGGGATATTCAACGAGAGGTCAACGATACATGGCAGCCAGCGTATGAAGATGAATTCCAACACCCTCCCGTCATCGAATGCTGGTGACACTCATCCATCACGACAGAGGCTCTACACCAGGACTTGGCTCAGAGGCACGAGGAGTTTAGGGTTCAGAGGCTCACAATTTTTGGCTTGACCCATGACTACACACGGCTTGGCTCAGAGGTTCTACTGGCGGGCTTAGGCTCAGAGGCGCACACTTTTTGGCTTGTCCATGGCCAGGCTTGTACACACGGGGCAGCAACAGCAGCAGACGACGAAGAGGATGGCGACAGGCTCTGATACCATGTTGAAAGAGGCGCAACCCAACAAACACACGATGAAGCGTAAGGCCCAACCGGCCGGGGGCTCCCCCTCCCTTCATCCCTATACCCACCATAAAGGTGGAGGGATAATGGGAAGGAGCCCCCTTATTTCTATTTATATTGTGCTTGGAGGAGGCCGCATTCGCTTATGGGATATTCAACGAGAGGTCAACGATACATGGCAGCCAGCGTATGAAGATGAATTCCAACTTACATGCATACAGGTATTTTGTGCAAGCTTCAACATGGGTGAGTCCATTCCTGCAAGAAACTAGGGTTGGCCACTCAAAGCATGGAGTGACAACATGGGTGTGGATCACCATCCTGGCCACTCAAAGCATGGAGTGACAACATGGGTGTAGGTCACCATCCTAGGGAAATAGCCAAGAAGGCCATGGAAGCTTGGGCATGAGCACCAAGAAGACATGAATGTCTATAGAGTGAATATGATCAAAAGGGGGTACAATGTCCATGAGCTCTATGCCTCATATAGGGTACTCTAAAAGTACACATGTAAATGTCCCTAAGCCCAAGTTCCTAGGCCCCATTACCCCATGTGCATGTGCACCCAAACCTAATTCATTACAATTCCAAGCGTTGTATGGTCAAGATCTAGCTGTCCCTCCCGATTTACCATACCTGGCAGTGCGCCCAGAAGATATGTAGATGCGGCGTCGTGGTAATTGCACATGTAAATGCTCAAACAAGCCATACTTGCTAATTTATAGATAGCGTAATCAAAGAAGAATAAGCATTATGATGATGGTGGGCGAGTACCGATGGAGTACGAAGACAAGGAGAAAGTCATGCTGTATTATCCACACCGCAAGAAGAATAACTCAAAATCCTTAATGCATAGATGGATTGGTCCTTATACAGTCAAAAAAGAAGCTTAGGGCAAACACTTATATGTTGTCTCGAAATGGTTTTGGCACACAGACAATAGCACATACAATACGTAATGCATAGATGGATTGGTCCCCTTATACAGTCGAAAAGAAGCTTAGGGCAAACACTTATATGTTGTCTCGAGATGGTTTTGGCACACAGACAATAGCACATACAATACGTATAAAACCATGTATTCAAACCACTGGTAGGTCAAAGCGACCTACCTCAGAAGAGATGCAAGCTGCGGCGGTGGTCAAAGATGGAGTAGACACTATTCAACGCAATGCCCCTGAGCAAGTCACTTGGTTGAGGAATTCCAAATTGTAGGAGTAGCAAAAACATCTTTCGCCTGAGCGCTCAACCTGATGCATAGCCACTACTTGAGCGCTCGACCTGATGTTGTCCTAGAGCTTGTGCCTACATGAAATAGTGTTGATGAGTCCCCACATGTGAAATGGCCAGGTGTCTTCCCAGTGATGACACTTGGCTAGGGGAAAGATGTGATGTGGCATGACATGGCTCTTGCCACGTGTACATTGTAGAACTATAACATTGAGAAGTTGAAGAGAGACGGGCAATTACCATTCGGTTCGAACCAGTGTACACAGAACTAGGAGAATTTCACAGTCCCAATTTTTTTTTCTCGTATGCATTAATTTGCTACCTGCTTCCAAAAACCAACAATTTTTTTTTCCTCGTATGCATTAATTTGCTACCTGCTTCCAACAAGCAACAAATAATTTATAAGGTCCAACCACGGAAAAAACAAGAGCAAGAAAGGAAACAAAGGTTCGTTTTTTATCATTAAGAAAGCTTATGACAGTCGATTTTTACATCGATAAAGATGGCGACATAAACTGGCAAACCACACAGAAGTAAAGTTCTAACACTACAGCGCAAACGTATGACAAAAATGACAAAACACAAATTGAGAAACTGCCACCCTCATACAAACTTATTTTTCAGAGTGAATTCTAACAAAGCTACAAGAAGCATGCTTCCTCCTCACGAAGCCCAACATATTTACACACACTAGGTGATAGTGGGACGTAGTCATTACCATCAACGATGATAGCTTTCTTAAACTTATCCATTTTTTCCCGGACAAATAGATAAAATGCATTGTAATCTTCTTGGTCATGAAGCTTTTCATCATCATCGACGATGATAGGATTGTTACGGCTAGCTCGGCTCTCCATCATGTTGATCAAAGTCATTTGGACATCTATCGGCATGACCGTATGCTCAATCCACATCTCCATTTGCATCATTCGCATCTTCATATATTATGGACTGTCCATAAACTGGATTGAAGTATCTGACATTGGGAGTATCCATGAAGAATATTTCATCTATGTCTATACACTGTGTAAGGTGAGGAAGCTTCATCACTTTCCAAATTGCAAAATACCTTCTTCTACTCATGCCATTCCCCATCTTTGGAATTATCCAGGATGCAACTGGATAGTATTTACTAGTGTAGATCATTCTTAGAAGTGTGCTTTGAAGTGAGGCACCAAGCTTGTTAGCGATGTAGTTATCCATGAACACATATGCCCATTCAAACAAGTTAATGGGCGATAAGCAGACCTTGTTCTTTAAATCAGCCTATCCATAAAGAGCGTTAAGCTGCCACCCTCTTGTAATCTCTTCAGTGGAGATGTTATGCAAGAAAAGCTTGAAGTGCGGCTTGTGCAAATCCTTCATGGAATAGACAAGCATGCCTTCAAATGTATGAATTCTTATTTTCTGTAAACCTCTGCACATGATGATACCACCCTCTGGTTTGAAGAAGTCCTAACCAATGTATCATTTGATAAGCTTACCAATGCTTATTAGTGACGGAGCCATTAGAGTGACTATCATCTGAAAGTGTAAATGATTCAAAGTGCCTCCTTTCTCCAGTGTAAACAACCCCTTCGACCACTCCATTCTGATGAACTCTTCCAATGGTTCCCCCAACAAGAAACATTGATGTCTACATTCCCAATGGCATGGTTGGTGCGATTATGGTCAGTGGGGATGACAGGCTATGTGACATCCACTTTGGAGTACTAGAGTAATGGCATAGTTATAACGCCACCTCATATAATCGGGTTCACACTATAGACTGACCATTTTGTATGTTGTTATAGGAGAGTACTTTCCCTTTATGTATGTACTCTTATCTTTTAGTTATATGGTTGTAGAGAACAAAAGAAGATAGAAGAAAACTTAGCCATCCATCTCTCTCTTGTGTCTTGCACTCTCTTATGTGTGTGTGTGTGTGTGTGTGTGTGTTTGCTTGCAAGGAAATCAAGCTCTCTCTCTCCCCCCCACATTCTCTTTATGGGATCAAAGCTCCAATTCGTATGAGAGGTAAGGAGGCAAGCAAGAGGAAAGAACAAGAAAGCAAGGAAGCGGTACACGGGTAACAACGTCACCGTCTCTTTCCCTTCTTGGTTTAGGTACAACACCTGTCCGTAGCTCCAAGAGCTACACATCTCCGATTGAGGAGTTGTCTTCGCAGGCTTGGGGGTGCTTGTGTGGTATGAAGTACTTTGTACTAAACTTTTACGACCAGAATCGTGTTTCGGGCACGTTTCGGTCTCCGTTATGTCACTACAAGGTATTTTCGGTAGTTTCGAGAAGTTCTGGTTGAGAATTATCTCTAGTTCAAATCTGGTTATTGCAATGTAGCAGTGCATTTTGGGAGTGCATACAGTGTTTGCACATGTATTATTGACATTGGGTGTATGTACATGTACTCTGGTCAGATCTGGTGACCTATAGGTTGTGTTGAAGTACCGCTGTAGTATTCACAAAAGATATTGCTATGTTATAGGTTGCATACTGTAAGATTCCTCCCCCACCCCCTTTTTTGATGTCTAGTATCTTTCCCTGTAATCAATCCCTCTTCAGAAATATAAAGACCTTGTTTCTATCTGTTTTAGCCTAGAGAGAGAAAAATATTCTAGAGAGAGAATATTCAGATTTTGAATATTTTTGGATAGAAAAATATCTCTTCTAATTCAGATGAGTTCCCCTGAAACAGAAATTCAAAAAGAATTTTCCAATGTGCAATTGGAATTAATTGAAAATAGCTATAAAGAACCTTAGCCTAAGGGTCTAGATTTTCAGAAATCTTTAGACTATGGTCCAATTAAGGTTCCTATGGACCAATAGCATCAATCCATGTGTAGGGAGGAGATAAATCCAACTTGTAAAAAGAAAATACCCAAAAATGAGTAAATGCTCACATGAGGTGAAGAGTTGAAAATGTACAAGGTTTATTAGTAAAAAAAACTATGAGCAATATTAAAAGTATGACATATGTAAGGAAGAGGAGTTCTTTAAAGGAGGTGCATATTTCACATAAGATGAAGAGTTGAAAATGTACAAGGTTTATTAGTAAAAAATTATGAGCAATATTAAAAGTATGACATATGTAAGGAAGAGGAGTTCTTTAAAGGAGGTGCATATTTCACATAAGATGAAGAGTTGAAAATGTACAAGGTTTATTAGTAAAAAACTATGAGCAATATTAAAAATATGACATATGTAAGGAAGGGGAGTTCTTTAAAGGAGGTGCATATTTCACATGCTTGAATGAGTTTTAAACTCATAAAAATTGAGATATTTCATCTCTCCTCTCTCCTCATTCAAGTCTAGTTCCAAAAAGTTAGCTTAACTGACCTAAAAATGGTCAAATATTGACCAAACTGATTTAGAAAATTCTAGAATCAGTTTGTTTGGTTAGGAGCTCAATTTTTCCTATAAATAGAAGCCTCACCCTTGTTGAAAAATATATAGTGTTTATGCATCGTTACTCTACTCCACCTAAGCCAAGAACTGTGAATTCATTTAATAATTCACTAGTTTTTGGAGCTTCCCTCTTTCTTCAATCCCCATTAGTGGCTCCATCAACATACTTAACCAATTGATTGGTTGGGGGCCTCTACCGTGAACAAAGAATCAAGCAACTTGTAAGGTAATTAGTGAATATTGCTCTTTTCTATAATTTCTCAATGTTTCTCTCTTCTCAACCCCTCTCACGCTTGAGAAGCTTAATTGGTATGGTTTTTTAAATGCTATTGAAGTTAATTGGTGAATAGTAGTGAAGAGTTACATAATTTAATAAATGCTATTGAAGTTAATTTTCATTTATGTTTAAATTCTAATGGTTTTTATGTAATTTCTCTCTCTCACTCAAGAAATGGTCATACTCATGACCCATTCTCAATCCAAATCAAGCTTTTCATAAAGCTTTTCCTTAACCCAAGATAAAGCTATGCTTGAGGCCAAATTAATGGCTTTTTCTTATGCTTTTAGTTTATGTATATTGATGATTCAATCCATTATGGATTAAGGATCCAATTAGAGAATCATTTTAATTATTTCCTTAATGATAAGCTTTATCCCTTAGAAAAATTGAGATTTATCAGTCATAGCAGCGGAGCTATGGCAAAATTTTTATAAAAATTATGCATAAAAAATTTTCATTCAAAGCATAAAAAGAGGACTTCCTACCATATTCTAGGAATCATCATCCTAGATTAATTGAAAGAATTTCATTATAATCATGGAGAAATTGAATTTTAATATTATGCATAAAGGATAAATTTTTATATCAAAAGTGTTATTTTTACCATTTTTATTTTCATGCATAGAAGTATGCATAATGGAAAAATTTTTATATCAAAAGTGTTACTTTTATCATTTTTATTTCATACATAAAAGTATGCATAAAAGAAAATTTTTATATCAAAAGTGTTACTTTTATCATTTTTAATTTTCATGCATAGAAGTATGCATAAAGGAAAAATTTTTATATCAAAAGTGTTACTTTTATCATATTGGATTTCATGCATATAGGTATGCATAAAAGATATTCTTTTTATACTAAAAGTATGATTTTCCTCATAAATGGATTTTATGCTTAACTTAGATGCATAAGAGAAATTCTTTTATTCTAAAAGTATAATTCCCTACCAAATTGAAATCATGCATAAGAAGATGCATAAAAGATTGATTTTAATTTCGAAAGTGTTAGTCTCCTTAAATGGAATTTATGTATAAATAAATGTGTAGAGAAATCTTATATCAAATAAAAGAATTCTCTTTTTATAAAAAAAAAAAAAGATATGAAATGTGATAAGATGTGATAAGAGGTGTATGAGATGTGATAAGAATTGATAAGATGCGTATGGAAAGTGATAGGATGTGATAAGAGGTGTGATAAGAGGTGATAAGATGCTTATGAAATAAGTTAGGATGTGATAAGATGAATTAAGATGTGTATGGGGGGATGAGGTAAGAAGTGTATGTGATAGGATAAGATGTATATGGGTTGTGATAGGGCGAGAATGGATGTGATGTAAAAGATTAGATGTGAAAGTATATGGGGTTATATAAATGGGAATGTGAAAATGGATGTATGTATGTGGATGTGTGGATATGGAGATGGGAGTGTGGATGTATGAACATGAAAATGGATATATGCATGAAGATGTATATGCATAGATGTAAATGTGGATGTATGTGAATGTGGATGTAGATGTGGATGTATAGATGTGAATGTGGAATGTGGATGTGGATGTATGTATGTATGTGGATGTATAGATGTGAATGGGAATGGGGATGTGGATGTATGTGAATGTGAATGTAGATGTGGATGTATGTGAGTGTGAATGTAGATGTGAATGTGGAATGTGGATGTATAGATGTGGATGTATGGGAATGTGGATGTGGATGTATGTGAATGTGAATGTAGATGTGGATGTATAGATGTGAATGTGGAATGTGGATGTGGATGTATGTATGTATGTGGATGTAGATGTGGATGTATGGATGTGTATGTATGAATGTGGATATGGGATGTGGATGTATAAATGAGGATGTGAAAATGGAGGTAAGCATGTAGATGTGGATGCATGTATGTGAATGTGAATGTAGATGTGAATGTGGAATGTGGATGTATAGATGTGGATGTATGGGAATGTGGATGTGGATGTATGTGAATGGGGATGTGGAATGTGGATGTGGATGTATGTGAATGTGAATGTAGATGTGGATGTATAGATGTGAATGTGGAATGTGGATGTGGATGTATGTATGTATGTGGATGTAGATGTGGATATATGGATGTGTATGTATGAATGTGGATATGGGATGTGGATGTATAAATGAGGATGTGAAAATGGAGATAAGCATGTAGATGTGGATGTATGGATGTGAATGTGGATGTGGATGTGGATGTATGGATGTGGATATGGATGTGAATATATGATATGTGATGTGAAGGAATCTGAAGTGAAGAGATGGAAAAGGAGGTGATTGGATGAGTACACATATACATGGAATGTGGAATAAGTAATGTGGATTAATGAGGGATAATGTGGAAAAATGAGAGTTAATATCGAAACTGTATTTGTAAACTGTTTGTAAATGGCTGTTTTATGTCAAGAATGCTGGGGAAGCATTTTGACCGTCTTGTGATTAAGGTCGTGGAGACCTAACTGATAAAGTTGCAACTGCTGACGGAGAGTCAATGGAGGACGTCTCGCGTAGCAAGGTCGACCGAGGTCTTGACCAGCCTCGGGTCGATTAAAATGGTGAGCTTCCGGTACGGTGGATGAGGGACCAAGGAAGCGGCCTATGAGTGAAGCGCTAGGTCACCTGCGAAGGATCCTAGAGGGTGCTGACCATACGGTGCTCGGGCTCTGGGTCGCCTAGGATACCCACGCGTGCGTCGAGGAAGATATTGGAACAAGGAGTAAGAGTTGTTTTGTGAAACCGGGCATGGATCTGGTTGACTGACCTTGCTGGTCCTCAACGGATGAGTCCATGGCTCTTTTATATGGATCTGTTGGTTGATCTTGCTGATCTTCAACGAGAGTCCATCTTGATAAGTGATTATATTGCCGAGTATTATGGGCTAGGAACTATGGAAACGGCCTCTGTGTGGACAGGTGGTGAACGTTCTAGTTGCCAATGATGCCATAGATACTCTGATGAAGGAATGATGGGAAATTATGAATCAACTGGATAAATTGGGAGATTGTGATCAGTGGTACTATGGTTTCATTAAAGGATTGTTTTAAAGTTAGCTGATGCTAAGAAAAAGGCAATTTTCATATTGGGTGTGTAAGTGGTGTGGCTAGTTTTATGTTTGCATGAAATTCCGGCTAGGGGGCCTTGGAACTCTTTTCCTTGGTACCCGGGACAAAACCTAACCAAATTCCAAATTGGATCCCATCACTACAGTGGTTGGGCGGTTGGCTAACCCATGGGATCGGATGGGGTTAGGCTGGACTGATGGATCCATAAATCGAGACTCAACTTTGTTTTTACGATAGATAAAGTAAATCCCGGATAGAAATTGTTCTATGGATAGGAATCAACGGCTGTGCCTCTTGATGGGGAAAAAAGCGTTGATCCCAATGATCCAAGTGCAAGTTTCTACCTTGAATTGACCAAGTACCGTTAAAGGTGCAGTCAGATCAGTTGATCCGTAATGATCTTGACTACGTTAGAGTAAAGAGTTATCCTGGTGGAATCGCCCATGCTTTCCGAGTAAAGGAAGTTTTTCCAGTTTCGGTTTTGGACAAACCGACGGATTAGTCTCTTGTCCGGATATCCGTGGGCGAGGCCCCGAGTGTGAGACCCCTACCCACGCATGATGTGCTACTTCCGCTGCTAGTACCCCGAATCCGTTGATCGGTGGGGAATAGGGATCTCCCAGTTGGTATCAGAGCCGCTTTTGAAAGCTAATAAAGATAATTAAATTCTTATCTGAAATTGGTAATAAGAATTCAGAAACAGCATTTTCATAATGTATTTTCATCCCGTAAGCTTCTTTAATGAAGAAATTTTAATCAAAGAAATTGTTTTTATAGATGGAAGTTCCACATTTATCTGGTATTCCCGACCTCACCCTGTCTCAAGATATGATTGCATTTGCCTTCGAGCATCTCATCTCTTCCGCTTCAACTCAAACAAGCCGAGTAAGACTTGCACGCCATTTCAAGGATTTATATTTTCCTACCCCAGTGGAGAGAATACAACATAAGTGGGTTGCAGGGCAATATGTCCACGCTCATTGCAACCGCCGTACAATGCTGTGGCAGAATCTCTCATTGACTATGATCCTGTTAAAGCTGAAAATGGTGCGTGGTGTCATTCTATATCATTCGACACCTCGAAATTTCAGACTTTCATGTCAAATTTATAGACTCCTTAGTCGATTTATCCCTAAGGAGAAAATAATAATTTCCTTCGCAGTTAGAGAACTTATGTAACAGGGCATGACTATGGCCCAGTACCGTCGTCTTATACGTCTCTCGAAGAGATTTTGAATTTTGGAGCCGAACCACTCTATGTAATTATTGCAACTTGTATATAAATATACAAATGTTTTTTTTTATGGACGATCGGATAAAGAAAAATCTATTTATCAGACTTAAGTCATAGATCTCCAATAAGATCAACTGAGGAGCAAATTATGTCAAAAGTTTATCAAGACGCACAAAAAGGTTGTAATTGTTTGATATAATTCATACAAATTGTTAATTCAAATTGAAATTCGTAAATTAGTAATTGGGTCTTCAATTGGAAGTACCGCAATTGTATGGAACCCTGACTTGCTTGAGACCTAGACATGATGGTATTTACCTTATAGTTTCGAGTATCATGACTATCCGTATATACCGAGGGTATAACTGCAGCTCTTTACCGATAGTATATACGAGTAAATCTAAGACTTGAAATTATAAGCGTTAATGCTATCCAGATGATGATTTCGAATGTGGTTGATATGATTTTTAATTCTGTTTGAGAATTGATGAATTGAATTGGATTCTGATTGAAAAATGACAATTTTCGAAATTTAGTTGAAATGTAATAAGCTGAGCGAAACCACAATGAGGATGAATGGGACGAGTCCCAGTGATGATATTCATAACTGGAATGATGATAATGATTTCAGCAAATCACTATGAGATTAGTGGTTTGTGCTGTCAGATTGCTACTGTTAACACTTGAGACGGTAGATTAAGTTAAGGGATGACAAATTGAGAACTTGCTTAACTAAAATTCCTGTGGAGGAATGTTCAGAAGGAAAATTTTCAGACTAATGGACCATTATCGTGTTAAAGATATGAATGATATGATCTGAATGAATTGTTATTTAATGATGAGTTCTATATAAGGGATAATTATCCCCGTATTCTGTTGGGTTGACCAGAATATAAGGAACCCCAGAATAAATTGGATCTTAAGAAAAAGAGTTGTCCTCTACCTTGCGAGATGAGGACATCTCGCACTTTTCAAGTGGGGTAGAATGTAAGATTCTCCCCCAGCCTTAGAGGTATACAGGAGTAAGAATCTCCCTTTCTGATCTTATAATTATTCTCTCTCTAAAATAAAAGAAAGATTCTGTTTAAAAAAGGAAGAACCTTTTTCCTGAATACTTCTCAAGAGTCCCACCTGTTTTAAGATTCAGAACAATGAGTTCAGAAGGAGAATCGATGTTTTGGATATCAAGGCTTTGGTCTTCATTCGAGTACGGCCCAAAAGAAGTTCTTTATCTCTTGGGAAGAAGTTATCTCCCAGATATTGTGGACCAAAGAAAGTAGGTGATTTAGCTTACGAGCTTCTTTTATCTCCTCATCTCAAAGTTTGAATGCCTTCTATAGAAAAATGTGCCAAACCCAAATCATGGAAAGACGGTAAAACTTCAGTGGCAAGTTACCGTTGGCTTCTAAGTTACGCTAGCTCCTTCCTTTATATAAGTCGTAACTTTTACTTGTCGTTCACAGTAATCTTACTTCCATCGATCTCCTTTCTTTCTTAATCTCCTTCATGGCTTGGCAACAAGAATTAGTTTTATCCATGATGATTTCTCACCTTCAAGACGCAAGGGAGTCTGTGAAGAAAGATTTTATAGAGCAGTATGAGCGCTCACTTTTCCCTCACTTGGGAACTTCTGTAGCGCAGACATAATGGCGGACCTATCAAGACATAACTAGGGTAACACCCTGGGGTCAGCAGCACTTTCGTAACAATGTCCGCTTGGCCATGGTTATTGAAACTTTGGGTTTGGGTCCCCGATACTACTGCGTCATGAGATCAAGGCATCCTGGGTTTTCTGAGCGGGTCTTCTTACTGGCGTGTTTTCTTCCTCATGAGAAGATATGCCTTTACCCCGTTTTTGGCTTGCCTCTCAGAGGTCCTTTTCTTAGAACACCTCATACCACTGAGATAGGCGCAGCAATAACCCACAGAATCATTCCCATAGATGAGTTACCTTATACTTGTGCAGCTTGTGAGGACTGCTTTTGTGACCATATGATGGACGGGCTTATGGAAGTGTAAAGAGTTCCTCTATCTTTACTGTATAAGTTCCGAGAATGAATAAAGTTTAAATCTTGTTCGTATTTTGAATCTTGCTCTCTTTAAGACTTATCTTGGTGGTTAATCTTGATTAAAATTTTTCTCTAAGTCTCATATTCGTGCATCTTGCGAAATTATCCCAGTTTACGAGATGAGGACATCTCGCATTTTTTTAAGTGGGGTAGAATGTAAGATTCCTCCCCCACCCCCTTTTTTGATGTCTAGTATCTTTCCCTGTAATCAATCCCTCTTCAGAAATATAAAGACCTTGTTTCTATCTATTTTAGCCTAGAGAGAGAAAAATATTCTAGAGAGAGAATATTCAGATTTTGAATATTTTTGGATAGAAAAATATCTCTTCTAATTCAGATGAGTTCCCCTGAAACAGAAATTCAAAAAGAATTTTCCAATGTGCAATTGGAATTAATTGAAAATAGCTATAAAGAACCTTAGCCTAAGGGTCTAGATTTTCAGAAATCTTTAGACTATGGTCCAATTAAGGTTCCTATGGACCAATAGCATCAATCCATGTGTAGGGAGGAGATAAATCCAACTTGTAAAAAGAAAATACCCAAAAATGAGTAAATGCTCACATGAGGTGAAGAGTTGAAAATGTACAAGGTTTATTAGTAAAAAAAACTATGAGCAATATTAAAAGTATGACATATGTAAGGAAGAGGAGTTCTTTAAAGGAGGTGCATATTTCACATAAGATGAAGAGTTGAAAATGTACAAGGTTTATTAGTAAAAAATTATGAGCAATATTAAAAGTATGACATATGTAAGGAAGAGGAGTTCTTTAAAGGAGGTGCATATTTCACATAAGATGAAGAGTTGAAAATGTACAAGGTTTATTAGTAAAAAACTATGAGCAATATTAAAAATATGACATATGTAAGGAAGGGGAGTTCTTTAAAGGAGGTGCATATTTCACATGCTTGAATGAGTTTTAAACTCATAAAAATTGAGATATTTCATCTCTCCTCTCTCCTCATTCAAGTCTAGTTCCAAAAAGTTAGCTTAACTGACCTAAAAATGGTCAAATATTGACCAAACTGATTTAGAAAATTCTAGAATCAGTTTGTTTGGTTAGGAGCTCAATTTTTCCTATAAATAGAAGCCTCACCCTTGTTGAAAAATATATAGTGTTTATGCATCGTTACTCTACTCCACCTAAGCCAAGAACTGTGAATTCATTTAATAATTCACTAGTTTTTGGAGCTTCCCTCTTTCTTCAATCCCCATTAGTGGCTCCATCAACATACTTAACCAATTGATTGGTTGGGGGCCTCTACCGTGAACAAAGAATCAAGCAACTTGTAAGGTAATTAGTGAATATTGCTCTTTTCTATAATTTCTCAATGTTTCTCTCTTCTCAACCCCTCTCACGCTTGAGAAGCTTAATTGGTATGGTTTTTTAAATGCTATTGAAGTTAATTGGTGAATAGTAGTGAAGAGTTACATAATTTAATAAATGCTATTGAAGTTAATTTTCATTTATGTTTAAATTCTAATGGTTTTTATGTAATTTCTCTCTCTCACTCAAGAAATGGTCATACTCATGACCCATTCTCAATCCAAATCAAGCTTTTCATAAAGCTTTTCCTTAACCCAAGATAAAGCTATGCTTGAGGCCAAATTAATGGCTTTTTCTTATGCTTTTAGTTTATGTATATTGATGATTCAATCCATTATGGATTAAGGATCCAATTAGAGAATCATTTTAATTATTTCCTTAATGATAAGCTTTATCCCTTAGAAAAATTGAGATTTATCAGTCATAGCAGCGGAGCTATGGCAAAATTTTTATAAAAATTATGCATAAAAAATTTTCATTCAAAGCATAAAAAGAGGACTTCCTACCATATTCTAGGAATCATCATCCTAGATTAATTGAAAGAATTTCATTATAATCATGGAGAAATTGAATTTTAATATTATGCATAAAGGATAAATTTTTATATCAAAAGTGTTATTTTTACCATTTTTATTTTCATGCATAGAAGTATGCATAATGGAAAAATTTTTATATCAAAAGTGTTACTTTTATCATTTTTATTTCATACATAAAAGTATGCATAAAAGAAAATTTTTATATCAAAAGTGTTACTTTTATCATTTTTAATTTTCATGCATAGAAGTATGCATAAAGGAAAAATTTTTATATCAAAAGTGTTACTTTTATCATATTGGATTTCATGCATATAGGTATGCATAAAAGATATTCTTTTTATACTAAAAGTATGATTTTCCTCATAAATGGATTTTATGCTTAACTTAGATGCATAAGAGAAATTCTTTTATTCTAAAAGTATAACTCCCTACCAAATTGAAATCATGCATAAGAAGATGCATAAAAGATTGATTTTAATTTCGAAAGTGTTAGTCTCCTTAAATGGAATTTATGTATAAATAAATGTGTAGAGAAATCTTATATCAAATAAAAGAATTCTCTTTTTATAAAAAAAAAAAAAAGATATGAAATGTGATAAGATGTATTCATTGGCAAGAATTCCTTTCAAAACAACATTTCAAAATCTACCTAAGTATGAGGACATGCGGCACTATCAGACACACTCATCCACTTGTATGCCTTACCTGTCAATGTGACAAGGTGGCCTCTATAGGCCTCTATAGGCCTCACCTCATCTGGAAACTTCCCGAGGTTATGAAACATTCGATCACTTTTGTAGGAATATATTCACTGCATCCTTATTATGGTCTTTCTCCTCCCCCCAAAGGTTGGCGTCTTTAGATTCTTGAAGAAATTAACAGACGCTACAGACTGGTAAGCAAGTGATATGGCTTCACAAAGCAAGAACACATCGGAACAGGCCTTTTACTCTACTTCAGGTAGAGGCAGAGGTAGAGGTCGTGGTCGAGGCTAATGTGGTGGCCGATAAGGAAATCAGAATTATGGACAACAGCAGTCCAATGATTCACAGTAGCAATCATACACAGGGTGTATGAGATGTGATAAGAATTGATAAGATGCGTATGGAAAGTGATAGGATGTGATAAGAGGTGTGATAAGAGGTGATAAGATGCTTATGAAATAAGTTAGGATGTGATAAGATGAATTAAGATGTGTATGGGGGGATGAGGTAAGAAGTGTATGTGATAGGATAAGATGTATATGGGTTGTGATAGGGCGAGAATGGATGTGATGTAAAAGATTAGATGTGAAAGTATATGGGGTTATATAAATGGGAATGTGAAAATGGATGTATGTATGTGGATGTGTGGATATGGAGATGGGAGTGTGGATGTATGAACATGAAAATGGATATATGCATGAAGATGTATATGCATAGATGTAAATGTGGATGTATGTGAATGTGGATGTAGATGTGGATGTATAGATGTGAATGTGGAATGTGGATGTGGATGTATGTATGTATGTGGATGTATAGATGTGAATGGGAATGGGGATGTGGATGTATGTGAATGTGAATGTAGATGTGGATGTATGTGAGTGTGAATGTAGATGTGAATGTGGAATGTGGATGTATAGATGTGGATGTATGGGAATGTGGATGTGGATGTATGTGAATGTGAATGTAGATGTGGATGTATAGATGTGAATGTGGAATGTGGATGTGGATGTATGTATGTATGTTGCATCATCTAGTAAACAAGGAGGTGATGACAAAAGTGAGCAACTGTTTGTGACGCAGCACATGTTAGTTCCATAACAAGAGATGTGTCAGGATCTCAAGATACATGGTATGTGGATTCTGGCGCCTCTAACCACATGACCAGTCATGCTGAGTGGTTTAGAGACATGTAGAAAATGGAAAAACCAAGTTATGTAGAAATAGGTGATGATACTGTGCATCCCATATTGTGCATGTCGGTAAAGTACCATTGTCTATGCAAGCAGGATGGCAAAATGAAGCACTTGGCAGATGTACTTCATGTTCTAAATATTACAAAGAACCTAGTTTCTGTTGGACAGATGATTGAGCAGGGTGGTCTGCAAGTGAGGTTTAATCCTCAAGGATGTTTTGTGGGAGACTTCAAAAATTAGTGTCGCTTGGTTGCAAAGGGTAACAGAAATGGTAGGATGTTTACTTTGGATGTGAACATGCCTGAAGTAAAGGCAACCAGGTTTGCAGGTGGAACAGGTGTCATTGCAGATATTGACATATGGCACAAGCGCATTGGTCATGTGAATGTATAGCAACTGAAGTATATGCAGCCCAAAATATTATTGCAAGTTTGCCAAAGTTTAATTAAGGTTGATGGTATGCATAAAGTATGTGAAGCATGCCAGCTTGGTAAGCAGGCCAAACATGCTTTCCCACGTGAAAAGCATGTCAATGCAAGGCCATTAGATGTCATACATTCAAATGTATGGGGTCCGACCAAGACTGCAACAATTGCAGGTTACAGGTATTATGTTACATTCCTTGATGACCACACTAGGAAAGTGTGGGTTTACTTGATGAAGGAGAAAAGTGAGGTGTTTTCTCACTTTCAGAGATTTAAAGCCTTGGTCGAGAAGGAAAAAAACATGCAAATAAAATTCTTGAGATTATATAGTGGGGGAGAATATTTCTCCAATGAGTTCAGGGATTTCTTTAGGAAAAGCAGGAAATCAAGAGACAGTTTACATGCAGGTACACTCCGCAAAACAGAATGGTGTTGCTTGTTTTGCAGAAAGAAAAAATAGGCACATTGGAGAAGCGGCACAAGCCTTGATGGGGCTGAAAAGAATATGCCACATTAGTTTTGGGCAGATGTCCCATGCTACCAAATTAATTCCATACATCACTTCCTTCAGAATAGAAGTTTGAGGCGGAGTGGCCAGTTCCCTTTGAAACTTAAATTCTGAAATAAATTTTCTTTATCTAGAAATTTTATTTAAGTTATTGAACTTGAAATAATCTTAATGTCAAATCTATGGTTTATTAATTAGGTTCTAGATTGGAAAAATATTATAGATTTATATTTATGAAAAAGTTGTATAAAAGGAAGTGAATATATATACATACCTCCATCGTTGGTGTCATTGAAATTATTTGTCAAAAGAATTTTTATACTCAAAGGTACGTGAGTTGTTAAAAAAAAATCCACAAGAAACTTAACATTATAACATATAAATTGATTATGGATAGGAAATACTAACCTTGAGTTGAAAAGCTGCTAGAGAGGGTGTGAGATTATGAAGAGTAGATAAAATGGATTTTTCAATACATCAAAAGTCTAAGCGCAAATATGAACGTGAATGACTAGTACAATTCTAACAATCTTGATTAAGTGAACAAGTCTAGATGATGAAAGATTAATTTACACGTACCTTTTATATATTCGATTTTAATGATGGTCTACATTGAAATATAATTATTCTTCCAAACCTAAATAGAGTTATACTAAATTATGACCTTATAAGAAATAAAACTTATAGTAATATGGTTTGAAATTCTATGCATAAATATTTAAGCATGATGGAAAGGAGTAACTTACTTGGATGGTATTTGAATCGTTGTTTGAAAGATAAAACTTACATAAAGATATTGGAAGAATTATTTACAAAGTTATAGATAGTAGCAACTTTCTTGTAAGTGTCGAATAGCTTTGCTACAAAATACATGATTAAAAGGTCACAAATATTGCAAGTATATGTAATGCATTAATTATGGAAAATGGAGGAACTTACTTTGGGAGTGATGGAATCATTCTGAAAGAGAAATATTATTGCACATGCTACATACATGGTGCCAAACAATTTAAAAGAAGTTCCAGGATTCATATATCTTAAATTAATTAGTGTCAATTTTAAACGCATAATGCAATTAATTAGTGTCAATTTTAAACGCATAATGCAATTAATTAGTGTCAATTTTAAACGCATAATGCAATTAATGAATGGGTTGAATATGTACTCATATGATGTTGGGGAAGCACATCTACATGATAAAGTGTTAGATAAACAAATGTAGATATGACTGATGCAATTAATATTCACAGATAAGAAAATTTACCTCAAGGTGTGATGAGTTGAGAATAAAACAATAAAAGTGGTGTTCAAATATCACAACAATAAAAAGATGAAAACTCTTGAAGTTTCGCACATTGTTGTAGAGATCCTGAAAATATTGTAATCTCTGCATCACAAAAATAATTAGATTGGAACAAAGAATTTAGGGTCTCTTCTAAGCCTTGAGAAGGAAGGCCTTGGAGTAACTTCAAAATTTTGTGAAAGAATTAACATTAATAATAATAATATAATCATGGGAGATTTAAGTTAGATAAAATATAGGAGATAAAAACATTTGAAATCCTTTGAATTTAGTTTTTAAGAGATCCTAATATAAAATTTTAAGATTTTAAAACTCTTGTTATATATATAGACATACATACATACATACATACATACATACATACATATATATATACATACATATATATATATATATATATATATATATATATATATCAAACAATGAAAAGAGTAGAAGATTTAATAGAAAGCTTTTTTTTTTGAAATAAAAGACTTTAAAGTTTATGTAAATATAAGCTCTCTTTTTCTCTTTTTTCTTTTCTTTTAAATTCTTATATATATAAACACCATATTAGATAAAGTGGAAAAAAATCCCATTCCCAGGTTGGTCGTGTTTTTTATTTTTGTGTGCTTTCTGTGTGAAAAAATATTAAAAGACTGTGCAAAATTGTTAAGAAATATATGATATATACTATGAAATTAGGAGCCCCCATGTGCCACACTGTTATTTTAATAGTCCCCAACAAGAACAAGATAAAAGAATGGTCTTGGGGCCATTCTAAGGCTGTAGAGTAAAGAGAAACTCTTATAATTTGGTGCTTTGAAATAAAAGTAGAACAAACCCTATATGCAACACATTGAAGTTACATGGGAGTTTGTGGGCAATCAGAGAGGGAGAACTTTGAATGTTCTCTTCATTCCTTGATCTTCTTCTTCTTGTCTTGCTCTTCTCATCATCGTGTCTTCTTCTTCGCTTTCTGTTCCTTTTTTCAAAAAATAGCTACAATACACCAATGCTTGAAAAAAGTTGTTTCCCAACACACCAATATATTAGATAGCCATTTTGAGCTATAAAATAGAGAGCAAAAACAATCAAGCCAAAATTATGTCGCAATCAGCTATGTGATTACATCAAATGGCCATTTAAATCTATACAAGGGAGAGAGAGAAAAATCAAAGCACTAATATGTGCCAAATGGCTATGATAGCCATTTGGAGCCATAGAAGGGAGAGCAAGGAGAATCAAAGCACCAATGTGCTTGAAATGGCTATGATAGCCATTTGGAGCCATACAAGGGAGAGCAAGGAGAATCAAAGCACCAATGCACTTGAAATGGCTATGATAGCCATTTGGAGCGATATAAGGGAGAGAAAGGAGAATGAAAACACATATGCATGCTAAATTGCTATGATATTAAAATGTAATGGGGGCAAAATGTAATGGGGGAAAAACTTCCCGGGAGGTCACCCATCCGAGTACTGTCACCAAATGATTGCAATTAACTACAAGGTTCCACAAATTGAGCTAGCCATCCAAACCCTAGAATCTTAAAGTGTTAAAGGCCTCCAGTCTATCTAATTTGAGGTAATCCTACAAGTAGGCACCCGTTTCCACCAGCATCCCCTCTTGGTGCCAACTTGTCCACTTTAGAAAAATGCTGAAATTTGCTAATTTTAGTTATAAATAACGACAAATGCGTTAGTTTTCATTCACAAAGCTGGTTTGAGCTATAAAAGAGAGAGCAAAAACAATCAAGCTAAAATTATGTTGCAATCAGCTATGTGATTACATCAAATAGCCATTAAAATCTATACAAGGGAGAGCAGGGAAAATCAAGGCACTAATATGCGCCAAATGGCTATGATAGCCATTTGGAACCATACAAGGGAGAGCAAGGAGAATCAAAGCACCAATGTGCTTGAAATGGCTATGATAGCCATTTGAAGCCATACAAGGAAGAGTAAGGAGAATCAAAGCACCAATGCGCTTGAAATGGCTATGATAGCCGTTTGGAGCGATATAAGGGAGAGAATGAAAAAACATATGCGCTTGAAATGGCTATGATAGCCGTTTGGAGCGATATAAGGGAGAGAAAGGAGAATGAAAACACATATGCACGCTAAATGGCTATGATGTTAAAATGTAATGGGGGCAAACACCCATCCGAGTACTATTACCAAACGAGTGCACTTAACTACAAGGTTCCACAAATTGATCTAGCCATCCAAACCCTAGAATCGTAAAGTGTTAAAGGCCTCCAGTCTATTTAATTTGAGGTAATCTTACAAGTAGGCACCCGTTTCCAACATCCCCTCTTGGTGCCAACTTGTCCACTTAAGAAAAATGCTGAAATTTGCTAATTTTAGTTATAAATATCGACAAATGGGTTAGTTTTCATTCATAAAACTAGTTTGAGCTATAAAAGACAGAGCAAAAACAATCAAGCCAAAATTATGTGGCAATCAGCTATGTGATTACATCAAATATCCATTTAAATCTATACAAGGGAGAGCAAGGAAAATCAAAGCACTAATATGTGCCAATGGCTATGATAGCCATTTGGAGCCATAGAAGGGGGAGCAAAGAGAATCAAAGCACCAATGTGCTTGAAATGGCTAGATAGCCATTTGGAGTCATACAAGGGAAAGTAAGGAGAATCAAAGCACCAATGCACTTGAAATGGCTATGATAGCCATTTGGAGAGATATAAGGGAGAGAAAGGAGAATGAAAACACCTATGCATGCTAAATGCATAGGTGTTAAAATGTAATGAGGGGAAAATTTCCCAGGAGGTCACCCATCCGAGTACTGTCACTACACGAGTGCACTTAACTACAAGGTTCCACAAATTGATCTAGCTATCCAAACCCTAGAATCTTAAGGTGCTAAAGGCCTCCAGTCTATCTAATTTGAGGTAATCTTACAAGTAGGCACCCCTTTCCAACATCCCCCCTTGGTGCTAACTTGTCCACTTAAGAATATGTGCCAAATGGCTATGAGTGTGCATGTGGGAGTTTTTGGATTTAAATGTACCAATAAGCTTACTAGAGTAGATGAAGCAATCAACTCACAGCAAACATGAGTTTAGTTTAGCAAAATAGACCTTGGATTTACACGTGTGTGAGTACTGTTCGACACATGGTATCATCTAATTGAACCTCAAAAATTGATTCGTTGGGCACATCTTTCGAGACCGTACATGTGTGAGGTGATATGCCGATCGTACGGTTGAGGTTTAACATTTAGCCAAAAATAGAAACTACCATTTTTTTATTCAAATCTAGTTTCTAGTGTTAGTGGAGAGAGAGAGAAAGAAAAAGAAAGATCAAGAGAGAGAGAGAGAGAGAGAGAGAGAGAGAGAGAGAGAGAGAGAGACTAAAGTTCTCTCTCTCTCTCTCTCTCTCTCTCTCTCTCTCACACACACACACACACACACACACATGCACCATCTCACAGATACTGTAAGATTCCTCCTCAGCCGTCTGAATAACAAGAAAATATTATTTTAATCCCTTGTAATCATTCTATGTTTCTGAATACAAGAAAATATTATTTTTCCTTGTTTGGGCTAGTGAGATAAAAATTTCTAGAGAGTGGTAAATCAATATTGGGATACTTTTGGATAAATAAATTCTTCAAATATTACAAAAAATGTTTCTCTCAAACACAAAATCAAAATAGATTTTCCAACGTGCAATTGGAATTAATTAAAAATGATTTAGAATACCTTAGCCTAAGGGTCAAGGTTTTTTGAAAATTTTGGATTAAGGTTCCTATGGACCAATAAGATTAATCCAAGTGTTGGGATAAGATAAATCCAAAGAATAAAAGAAAATACCCAAAAATGAGTAAATGCCCACATAAGATGAAGAGTTGACTAAGTACTAGATTTATTAGTTAAAAATTATGAAGTATTAATAAAAAATGAGATATTTTAGAGTAATCATTCATTTTTGACACATTGGTAAGGAGAAGGGGACCCTTCAAGGAGGCACCTATTTCACATGTGTGGATGAGTTTTAAACTTAAAAATAATAGGATATTTTTATCTCTCCTCTCTCCTAGATTTAACCAAATAAAAAAGGGAGCCAAACTGGTCCAAATCTTGTCCAAACTCAGCCAAACTGAAGCTGGAAAATTCTAGAAGTCAATTGGACTCAGTTAGTGGCCTCCCTCACCTATAAATAGACCCTCATTCTTTTGTATTCACATCTGTGAACTAAACTATACCGGTATTACTTTAAGATAAGCTTATTTTCTATTATCCTCTAAAAATCCTCTACAAATTGAAGAGATTGGAGCTTCTCTCTCTCTTCAATCTTCCTTGGAGACTTCATCAACATACCAAACCAATTGATTGGTTGGGGGCCTCTACTTTGATTAAAGAATCAAGAAATCTAGGAGGTAAAGTGTGGTTTATGGTCTTTTTTTTTAAATCTCCAGGTGTCTCTCAAGCTTGAGATTCAATTGAATGACTTTTTAATACAATTGAAGTTTTTTAATGAATTGTAGTGATAAAACACAAAAATTTTCATTTATGCTTAAATTATAATGTTTTTTTTAAGCATTTCTCTCTCTCCCCTAAAGGATGGTCATTCCTATGACCTATTCTATATTCAAATGAAGCTTCTCATGAAGCAATTCTCTAATCTAAAAGTAATTTCTATGCTTGTCAAATTAGAGGCCAAATGCCAGAATACTTGGAGGAAGCATTTTGCTTATGTTTTTCTAAGAGGAGGTTCATTGGAACAGCCGGCGGTCGGGGAGTCGTCAAGGGACGTCGCTCGCGGAAAAGCTTGCCGAGGTCTTGACGAGCCTCGGTATGGTTAAAATGGTGCGCTTCCGGTACAATGGCGAGGAATGACGAAGCGGTCCCTCAGTGAAGTGCTAGGACACCTATGGAGGATCCTAGAGGGTTCTGACCAGGCGATGCATGGGCTCGCGGTTGCTAGGACACCCATGCGTACGTGGAGGAAGATTTCGGATGGACTAAAAGGAAAGATTTTTGGGAACCAAATTTTGATACTGGATCTCGTTGGTTGGCCAGCTGGTCTTCAACGCAGAGTCGAGAGGATATTATTGTAATACAATGGACTCAGAATTTTGAAAAATAATGATCAGAAATATTATGATTTCTATTGAAGGATTGTTTTAAAGCCAGTCAAATCTGTTATAAATGGTAATTTCACATTGGGTGTGTACGTGATATGCCTACCTTAATTTTTGCATGAATCGCTAGCTAGGGGGCCTGGGAACTCTTTTCCTCGGTACCCAGGAAAAAATAAAACCAAATCTTTAACCCATGGGCCTAGGCTGGATATCGGAGGATTCCTAAGAAACAACTAGATACGATTAGTTACGTTAATTAGTTTAAATCCTGAGAAGACCTTGTTCTGTGGGAGGGGATCAGCGGCTGTGCATCGTAAATGAGAAAAAAAGCAATGATTTCATGGACCAAGTGCAAGTCTCTTCTTGATGTGACTATGTGACTTCAGGTTCGGTCAGATCAATTTAACTAGTTAAGACTTTGACTCGTCTCAGTGGTGTGTGTGTGTGTATGTGTGTATAAGATAGCGATTTGGAGCTATAAGAATATTCTAAAGCAACGCTACAGGAGCACAAGATACAAAGCCACCAATGGTCCATAGCCATTTAGCGCGCATACTACGTTCCAACATTGTTAAGGTCTAAATATCACGCCAAAGAATTCAGAGTATGTGTGTGTGTGTGTGCATGTGTGTGTGTGTACATCCACACATACAAACATATACATACACACACACACACACACACACATACAGATACATATATGTATGTGTGTGTGTGTGTGTGTATGTGTGTGTGTGTGTGTGTGTGTGTGTGTGTGTGATACAAAAGAGAACTAAAATTCATCATACTTTCTTTCAAGTTTTCTTTGCTAGAACATTTAGCACACAAAATAAACTTTCCCTCTCATCATCTTCATCATTTTTCTTCTCTATCCACTTAGCCTTTTTAGTAGACATGGCTATCATTCACACACACACACACACACCCACACACACACACCCCTACATCACTATAAGTTTGTGTGTCTCTGTGTGTGTGTGTGTGTGTGTGTGTGTGTGTGTGTGTGTGTGGGTGTGGGTGTGTGTGTGTGTGTAAAAGATAGCCATTCAAAGCTATAAGAATATTCTAAAGCAACTTATGCACCCCTATGTGCACCAAATGGCTATCAAGAGGAAAGTGTTTTATTTGTAACTTTACTTCCTTTTTACTCTTCCCTTACATTCCAAAACTTAAATTTTGAAAGTGATTTATTTCATTCAAAGTTCACATTTGTTTGGATGCATGCATGTATACATGTGTGTGTGTGTGTGTTGAAATGGAAAAAGATATATGAAACTTGGGCTACCCTACGGCTCTTGGCCTAGTTGGGTAATCCTAGATTATGATTTCAAATGCTGGTTGATATGATTTTAGAATTGTGGTTGAGAATTGATGAATTGATTTGGATTCTGATTGAAGGATGATGATTTTCTGAATTCGGAATGATGAGCTGAATAAGTCATGAGGTGATGATGATGAATGGAGAGAATTCTAGTAATGATGTTGGTAGCTGGGAAGACGATCAAGTCTTTCAGTAGATCACTATGAGATTATTGGATTGTGCTGATAGATTATTTGCCAGTTGACCTTTGACCCAGTGGACCCAATTGAGGAATGACAAATTGAGAACCTGTATAACTTAAATTTTCGTGGGAAATGTTATGGAATTATGGGTATGATGAACCATTATTGTGTTAAGGATATGAATGAACTATTTTCTGATAATGAGTTTTGTATGTTCTTCTTGTAGAAGGGATCTTTATCTAAGGATTCTGTGAGGGTTGACCAAACTTTAAGGAACCCCAAAATCAATTAGATCTAAAGTTGGATTCAAATTATAAAGTGGTCTTTTCCCCAGAGTATCTTGGGTAAGTTGGAAAAAAGGACTTAACAAGAGTTTTCGTAGTGATAGGATCATGGATCAAGGTCGTCGTGGTAGAAATGTTAGCCCCCAACGCGATGAGGAAGAGCTCGACCCAGATGTTTGCAAAGCTCTTCATAGATCTTAGCCTGGACCTTCCAAAGATGAAGGGGAGCACTTGGGAGAAACAGTAGAGAAGTGGATCAAAGCTATGGAAGAGTACTTGCCTGGTTGAAGATCGTAGAAATAGCCAGGGTATTTATTCGCTCTTGTATCCATGTCATTGACATGATGGGAATCACCCGTTGCCTCTTCGATGTTCTTCGCATATTCTCTTGCCATTCTTTGTCGTGCTCTTTGATCCATTTTTGCATACATTCTGAATTGTAGATCACAAAAATACTTAAATTCTCTCGTTCGTCGGTCGTGATCAAGACGTATTGGGAGTCCCTTTCCACATAATAACTCTTCTGATATTTTACTTAATTCTTTTGCCATCCAAACATGGGGAGCTTCCTCATTAACAACCACCATGTACTCAGAGAGATAGTACATGCACTCATGATGCAACCATCCCTTTGCCATAGATCCTTCGGGCCTTGCCATCTGATGCACAAAACCCTTCAAGACTCCCATGAATCTTTCAACCCAAAACATCCATCGTGTGCTTATAACTCCAGCAAGCTCCACCTTCTCAATGACGTGGATAAGCACATGGACTTGGATGTAAAAAAAGGACGTAGGCAACTCTTTCCATCAAGCATAGGAGCTCTATGCACTCCAACTTTTTTTTGTGGAATCTCTCAAGCGTCTATTTCTTTTGATACGATCCACCTAGAAAATGATAAAACACCAATCGATAACTAACTTCAATTGCAAAGAAGAATTCTAGACACATTTTTGAAGGAGCAATACCTTGTAAGCAAACCCAAACGGTATATGATATCTTGAATGCCCATGGGGTTAAGCATCCATCAATTATAAGTGGCAAGATATGTTGCACGTAGTCCACCTTTGACGTTAATATTCATAAAAATTAACAAATGTCAAGAATAAGATAAGAGCCAGGGCCTACCTTCAGAAAGTTATGCCAGTCATGTGTCTTGAATATAGAAAGATTGTTATCATCCATAATAAACATGTTTCGTAATGATGCACCATAACCTGTAGGTGTACGGATCAATCTCATCCTATCATTGATCATACTCATCTCATCCTTTGTCAGTACCCATGGTGCACGACGATAAGTTGTCTTTCCTATTTTAGGACTTACTATAGGCTATAAAGATGGTTTATAGTTTTGTTTCTTCAAATCCGCCCTCGTAGCCTCTATATCTTTGATACCCACACAAGATGTTTCCAAAGTGAGTGTCCAAGATTCTTAAAAATATCCATGGGGTCAAGAATATGTGTGATTTTTCAGTTCTTTCCAATATTCTAAACTATACCATATTGAGATCTCAGGTGTCATTGATTTTTTCCCTCTATCTTTTTGACAATCCTCGTCTTCCTCATTGCTTGTGAGCTCATCATCTAGATCTATGATAGGTCCAATTGTCCATTTTCTGCACCAGTCCATAGGAGTCATTCGTATAGGGACCCGCTCCATTCTCAATCCTTGTATTGAAATGTCTTGCTAGTTCTTTTGATCGCAATATGTGTCCTTCCCAAGAAGAAATCTTTGATGTCGGAGATATATCTTCTTGCCAAGATTCTTGCATTATTTTGAATGTAGCCAATCTCCGTATGGTGGACATGCCTTTTACCCCTTTGTTGATAGACCTATAAACAATCAAAGTCTTAGTGCAATTGTTATTTCACGTCACTTTAAATACAAATAAAGTTATTCCAATCATGTACCTGAAGAATAACTGTAGGCAGGATAGTCATGAATAGTCCATGTTAGAATGCCGCGAACCTTAAAGCCTCGTTTGCCTATAGGCTTGGACATGTCAAGCACTTTTATCCCTTTCCAAAGTTGTTGTAGATCTTCAATGAGTGGTGCTAGGTACACATTGATGTCTTTGACTTGTCGTTTTCCTACATTATTGAAGTGCTTTATCGAGTCAAAGTTTTCAAGAAGTATAACATATCGAGTAGATACAATTTCAAACCATGTTGCTTGTGCATATACCTAGAATTAGTAAACTCAATTCCTTCTTTATGGACATGAATGGTGGTAGGTTGTAATTGATCAGCACCACCGACCAAGTTGACCACTTAGTTGATCTATGAGAAAATGGATTGATTCCATCGAGACCAACACCAAGTTTTAAGTAACGTGGTTCTTGACTAAATTCTGGCCATGTTCTATCAATGTGCTTGAAAGCTTCACAATCAAACGCAATGCGTAGGTTCCCATCTGTGCTCCCATTCTTTGTTATCCAATCCATAAGCTTTGAAAAGTTTGAGCTCCAAAATAGGTACTCTATTCATGGGGATAATGGAAAATCTCTTAAAACCTTATGAGAGGAATAAGTGTTGCTCCCTCCTTAAAATGTGAAGCACCACATTTGGGACAGAGAACAAAGTTTTGATGCTGTCCTCGATACAAAATGCAATCATTGATGCATGCATGGATCGTTTTGTAGTCAAGTCCAAGACTCATCACATCAACTTTTGTACCTCGTTCCTTGTTTTTGGGATGGTGTTATTGGCGGTAGGCAGTAGAATCTTACTAGAAAGGAATTTGGCAACAACAATAGTTTATTAGGAAAATAAACATACCCTATCACTTAGGATCCATGTATAATTGTATATGATCCACTTACGTTAGTAATGCTGAAACTGATACATTGCTTCAGGAGTAGCGAGCTTCGAGATTCAGGTTGAGTTTTCATGAGTATCACTGTCATCCATATTACTCTGAAAACAATCATCAAGAAATCGATTCATGTCATTAGCATCATGCCCCGCATCATCAGGTTGCTCTGTTTGACATGTGTATTGTTGTCTCAATCTTTGAAAAGTACTAGGATCCTGTGCTTTAAGAATCCACATACACTCTACTGACAATCGAGAGTGACCTTGATGATATAAGGGCACATCCTCTGCAATATCATAGTCTGGAACCTATGATCCAATACAAATTAGACAATCATAAAGATAGAACTTGTGATCCAATATGAGTAAACACATTTGCAAAGTCTCATCAAATTAAATTCTAACATCATGTACACATGCTGTTTTAAATATACTCAAATTAATAGAACCTTTGGCACCACAAGATATAAAAAGTGAAAAATATAAATATACAAGTAAAATGTCATGGATCAAAGCCTGTTACAAAAGCAAAAAATGTGGAGCTCATGGTTGCCTACGTCAACCATAATTCACTAGAAACTCCTCACCAAAATGCAATGATCCAATAGCATTGACTACAATGTATCTAGGTACATCTCTACTCATGTGCACTTGCTCATGACCAATGTCACACTCCACAAAAGTACAATTAGTTCTTTCATTCCTTCCTTTGCTACTCTTGATTAGCCTTGATATATTTCCTTGAACGTAAGGTCTACCATTGATATACAATCTCTGTGATTCGTTATGGATAATGCCTCTCTCTAGACATTTTCTCTCTCTAGGTCAAAACAGGGTAAAACAAAATCTTTCTTTTATTTCAAAGAGGGGAATAATTACAAGATCAGAAGGGGAGGTTCTTACACATGTACATCTCAAAAGACTGGAGGGAGGAATCTTACACCAAAGATGGCATCTCAGTAGACCCCGCCAAGGTCAAAGATATTGTGGAGTGGCCACCCCCTAAATCAGTTTTCATGAAGTTCGTGGGTTTTTGGGAATCATGGGATGGTATAGGATTTTTATCAAAGATTATACCTTGGTAGCTGCACCTTTGATGGATCTTCTTAAGAAGGATTGCTAAATAGTGTGGCTCTGCCAATCCATCAAAATAGTTTTGATCAGCTCAAGGTCATTATTACTTCTGTCCCAGTCTTGAAACTTCCTGATTTCACCAAGGAATTTGAAGTGGTTACTGATGCTAGTAGTCTAGCACTTGGTGGTGTATTAGGCCAAGAAGGAAGACCAGTCGCTTATACTTCCCGCAAGCTGAAGCAATATGAAGCAAATTATGCCACCCATGATTTGGAGCTCTTAGCAGTTGTTCATTGCCTCAAATTATGGAGACATTATCTCGGGGGAAAAATTCTAGCTTGTAATAACTGACCACAAAAGTCTGAAATGGATCTTCACCCAGCCTAACCTCAACATGCGGCAAAGGAGATGGATTGAAATTCTACAAGAATATGACTTTGACATCAAATTCTGCCCTGGGAAAGATAATGTGGTAGCAGATGCACTTAGCCGCAAATCTTTCTTAAGTGCAATTTCAATGCCAAATAATCCCATACTGGTCAAGGTGGAAGAAGTCTCATCTCATGATCCAGGTTATCAGAGGATGATGAAGTTAGTAGAAGAAGGGGAAAATTCAGAGAAAGAGAAGAATCTAATCAAGGGATACTCCACTCATGAAGGAAGCCTCTACTTCAATCCCTAAGGATCCTGCTTTAAAGAAACTAATCCTCCATGAAGCTCATGATAGTCTTGCTGCAGGACACCCAGGCTATAAAAAAACATTAAATGCCGTAAGAAGGAGCTTTCATTGGGCAGGCTTGAAAAATGATGTCCTTCAGTACTTGAAGCAATGTCTCTCATGCTAAAGGATCAAAGCGGAAAGGGTCAAGATGCCTGGGAAACTTCACCCCTTGGATATTCCCCAAATGAAGTGGGAGTGCATTAGTATAGATTTTATCACAAGTCTCCCCACTGTACAAGGAGGATATGACTCCATTCTGGTAGTAGTGGACTTACTTACCAAAGTAGCTCACCTTATGAAAAGATGCAGGGGGGAAGAGAGCTTGAGCTCTTGCAAGGACACACACACTCACAAAACCCTAATAGAGAACACACCAGGTGAGAGGCTGAAAATCTTCTTCTTCTTTACTCAACACTCAACACACCATATACAAGATAAGAATACACATAATATGAAAGGTACTCAACCAATACATACGAGGGTTCTCTATAGTGTGAACCCAACTAAATGAGCTAGCGCTATAACTATGCCAGTCTCTAGAATGGCTGTCACACAGCCTGTCATTCCACTGGCCGCATATCACCCAAGATCTCACCAACCATGCCAGTGGTGTAAGTGTGGGGCCTATCCCCCAGGCGGGTCATCAGTGTCCACCGCCTCACTAGACGAGCTCGATATCTCAACACTCCCCCTCGAGCTCAACTCCATCTCATGTACACCAAGCGAAGCCCTGAATCTGCGGAGCTTCTTTGTACCCAATGCTTTGGTGAAGATGTCAGCTACCTGATCCTCTGTGCTAACATAAACAAGGTCAAGATCTCCTGCCAAGACCTTCTCTCTGATGAAATGGTAGTGGACCTTTTTTTGCTTCGTATGAGCATGAAAAACTAGGTTCCTAGCCAACTGTATATTGCTAATGTTGTCACAGAAAATGACAACTTGTCTATCCATTGATAGACCCAAATCTACAAGTAGCTTTCTCAACCAAGCTACCTCACATGCAGCTCCTCTGTACTCGGCCTCTGTAGTACTGGATAAAGCAACCGTAGGCTGCTTCTTGCTGCTCCAAGTCATAGCAGCACTCCCCAAAGAAAACATGAATCCACTGGTAGATCTTCTGACCTGCATAAACTGACTCACCAACCCAACAGCATGGCTCAAATCTGGTCTGGTGATCGTCATATAGATCAAGCTTCCTACTATGCACCTATACATAGTAGGATCCTCCAAAATGTCTCCTGAGTCTGCACTCAACTTGCCATTCTGATCCAATGGCACTGAGATAGGCTTACAGCCTGTCATACCATACTTGGACAACATGTCCAAGCCATACTGTCTCTGCAGTAATCCAATACCATGTGGTGACCTAATCACCTCAATGCCCAAGAAATATCTAAGCTCCTCCACATCCTTCATCTCAAACTTCTGTCTAAACAAGCTCTTTACATCAAAGATCTCTGCATCATGGTCCCCCGTAATGATCAAGTCATCTACATATCTAAGCTCCCCCACATCCTTCATCTCAAACTTCTGTCTAAGCAAGATCTTTACATCAAAGATCTCTTCATCATGGTCCCCCGTTGTAAGATTCCTCTCCCACCCCCTTTTTGATGTCTAGTATCTTTCCCTGTAATCAATCCCTCTTCAGAAATATAAAGACCTTGTTTCTAACTATTTTAACCTAGAGAGAGAAAATATTCTAGAGAGAGAATATTCAAATTTTGAATATTTTTGGATAGAAAAATATCTCTTATAATTAAGATGAATTTCCCTGAAATAAAAATTCAAAAAGAATTTTCCAATGTACAATTGGAATTAATTGGAAATGTGTATAAAGGACCTTAGCCTAAGGGTCTAGATTTTTGGATTATGGTCCAATTAAGGTTCCTATGGGCCTAGATTTTCAGAAATTTTTGGATTATGGTCCAATTAAGGTTCCTATGGGGCCAATAGCATCAATCCATGTGTAGAGAGGAGATAAATCCAATTTGTAAAAGAAGATACCCAAAAATGAGTAAATGCTCACATAAGATGAAGAGTTGAAAATGTACAAGGTTTATTAGTAAAAAAATATGAGAAATATTAAAAATATGAGATATTTTGGGTATCCAAAAATGAGTAAATGCTCACATAAGATGAAGAGTTGAAAATATACAAGGTTTATTAGTAAAAAACTATGAGCAATATTAAAAATATGAGATATTTTGGGTATAATGATTCCATTTTGACACATATGTAAGGAAGGGGAGTTCTTTAAAGGAGGTGCATATTTCACATAAGATGAAGAGTTGAAAATGTACAAGGTTTATTAGTAAAAAAACTATGACACATATGTAAGGAAGAGGAGTTCTTTAAAGGAGGTGCATATTTCACATAAGATGAAGAGTTGAAAATGTACAAGGTTTATTAGTAAAAAACTATGAGCAATATTAAAAATATGAGATATTTGAGTATAATGATTCCATTTTGACACATATGTAAGGAAGGGGAGTTCTTTAAAGGAGGTGCATATTTCACATGCTTGAATGAGTTTTAAACTCATAAAAATTGAGATATTTCATCTCTCCTCTCTCCTCATTCAAGTCTAGTTCCAAAAAGTTAGCTTAACTGACCTAAAAATGGTCAAAAATTGACCAAACTGATTTGAAAAATTCTAGAATCAGTTTGTTTGGTTAGGAGCTCAATTTTTTCTATAAATAGAAGCCTATCCCTTGTTGAAAAATATATAGTGTTTATGCATGGTTACTCTACTCCACGTAAGCCAAGAACTGTGAATTCATTAATAATTCACTAGTTTTTGGAGCTTCCCTCTTTCTTCAATCCCCATTGGTGGCTCCATCAACATACTTAACCAATTGATTGGTTGGGGGCCTCTACCGTGAACAAAGAATCAAGCAATTTGTAAGGTAATTAGTGAATTTTGATCATTTTCTATAATTTCTCAATGTTTCTCTCTTCTCAACCCCTCTCAAGCTTGAGAAGCTTAATTAGAATGGTTTTTGAATGTTATTGAAGTTAATTGATGAATGGTAGTGTACATAATTTGATGAATGCTATTGAAGTTAATTGATTAATGATAGTTAAGAATTACATAAATTTCTATTTATGCTTAATTCAAATGGTTTTTATGAAATTTCTCTCTCTCACTCAAGAAATGGTCATACTCATGACCCATTCTCAATCCAAATGAAGCTTTTCATAAAGCTTTTCCTTAATCCAAGATTAATCTATACTTGAGGTCAAATTAATGGCTTTTTTCTATGCTTTTAGTTTATGTATTTCATGAATATTAATGATTCAATCCATTATGGATTATTGATCCAATTAGGGATCATTCTAATTAATTCTTAATGATAAGCTTTATCCCTTAGAAAAAATTGAGATTTATCAGTCATAGCAGTAGAGCTATGGCAAAATTTTTATAAAAATTACGTATAAAATAATTTCATTCAAAGCATGAAAAGAGGACTTCCTACCATATTCTAGGAATTATCATCCTAGATTAATTGAAGATATTCATAGAGAAATTGATTTTTATATTATGCATAATTGATTTTCATGCATAGAGGTATGCATAAAAGATTATTATTTTAACATAAAAATGTTAGTTTTATCATAATTAGATTTCATGCATAGAGGTATGCATAAAAGATTATTATTTTAATGTAAAAGTGTTACTTTTAGCACAATTGAATTTCATGCATAGAAGTATGCATAAGAGTTGATTATTTTATTATAAAAGTGTTACTTTTATCACAATTGAATTTCATGCATAGAAGTGTGCATAAGAGTTGATTATTTTATTATAAAAGTGTTACTTTTATCATATTTAAATTTCATGCATAAAAGTTGATTATTTTATTATAAAAGTGTTACTTTTATCATATTTGAATTTCATGCATAGATGTATGCATAAAAGATGATTATTTTATTGTAAAAGTGTTACTTTTATCATAATTAGATTTCATGCATAGAGGTATGCATAAAAGTTGATTATTTTATTATAAAAGTGTGACTTTTATTATATTTGAATTTCATGCATAAAGGTATGCATAAAAGTTGATTATTTTATTTTAAAAGTGTGACTTTTATTATATTTGGATTTCATGCATAGAGGTATGCATAAAAGATATTCTTTTATACTAAAAGTGTGATTTTCATCATAAATGGATTTTATGCATAACTTAGATGGATAAGAGAAATTCTTTTATTCTAAAAGTGTAATTCCTACCAAATTGAATTATGCATAAGAAGATGCATAAAAGATTGATTTTTACTTCGAAAGTATTAATCTCGTTAAATAGAATTTATGCATAAATAAATGTGTAAAGAAATCTTATATCAAATATAAGAATTCTCTTGTATTCTATAAATAGATATGAGATGTGATAGGATGTGATAAGAGGTGTATAAGATGTGACAAGAGGTGATAAGATGCTTATGAAATAAGTTATGAGGTGATAAGATGTGTATGGGATGAGGTAAGAAGTATATGTGATAGGATAAGATATATATGGGTTGTGATAGGGCGAGAATGGATGTGATGTAAAAGATTAGATGTGAAGGCATATGGGGTTATATGAATGGGAATGTGGAAATGGATGTATGTATGTGGATGTGTGGGTGTGGAGATGGGAGTGTGCATGTATGAATGTGGAAAGGGACGTATGCATGAAGATGTTTATGCATAGATGTGAATGTGCATGTAGATGTGGCTGTATAGATGTGAATGTGGAATGTGGATGTGGATGTATGTATGTATGTGGATGTAGATGTGGATGTATAGATGTGAATGGGAAGGTGGATGTGGATGTATGTGAATGTGGATGTAGATGTGGATGTATAGATGTGAATGTGGATGTAGATGTGGCTGTATAGATGTGAATGTGGAATGTGGATGTGGATGTATGTATGTATGTATGTGGATGTAGATGTGGATGTATAGATGTGAATGGGAATGTGGATGTGGATGTATGTATGTATGTGGATGTGGATGTATGTATGTATGTGGATGTGGATGTATGAATAAGGACGTGATAGTAGATGTATGCATGTGGATGTGGATGTGGATGTATGGATGTGGATATGGATGTGTATGTATGAATGTGGATGTATAAATGAGGATGTGAAAATGGAGGTAAGCATGTAGATGTGGATGTATGGATGTGAATGTGGATGTGGATGTGTATGTATGAATGTGGATATGGGATGTGGATGTATAAATGAGGATGTGAAAATGGAGGTAAGCATGTAGATGTGGATGTATGGATGTGAATGTGGATGTGGATGTGGATGTATGGATGTGAATGTGGATGTGGATGTGGATGTATGGATGTGGATATGGATGTATGGATGTGAATGTGGATGTGGATGTGGATGTGGATGTATGGATGTGAATGTGGATGTATGGATGTGGATATGGATGTGAATATATGATATGTGATGTGAAGGAATCTGAAGTGAAGAGATGGAAAATGATGTGATTGGATGAGTACACATATAAATGGAATGTGGAATAAGTAATGTGGATTAATGAGGGATAATGTGGAAAAATGAGAGTTAATATAGAAATTGTATTTGTAAACTATTTGTAAATGCTGTTTGTAAATGGCTGGTTTATGTCAAGAATGCTGGGGAAGCATTTTGACCGTCTTGTGATTAAGGTCGTGGAGACCTAACTGATAAAGTTGCAACTACTGACGGAGAGTCAATGGAGGACGTCTCGCGTAGCAAGGTCGACCGAGGTCTTGACCAGCCTCGGTTCGATTAAAATGGTGAGCTTCCGGTACGGTGGATGAGGGACCAAGGAAGCGGCCTATGAGTGAAGCGCTAGGTCACCTGCGAAGGATCCTAGAGGGTGCTGACCATACGGTGCTCGGGGTCTGGGTCGCCTAGGATACCCACGCGTGCGTCGAGGAAGATATTGGAACAAGGAGTAAGAGTTGTTTTCTGAAACCGGGCATGGATCTGGTTGATTGACTTTGCTGGTCTTCAATGGATGAGTCCATGACTCTTTTTATGGATCTGTTGGTTGATCTTGCTAATCTTCAACGAGAGTCCATCTTGATTTTTATAAGTGATTATATTGCTGAGCATTATGGGCTAGGAACTATTGAAAAGGCCCCTGAGTGGACAGGTGGTGAGCGTTCTAGTTGCCAATGATGCCATAGATACTCTGATGAAGGAATGATGGGAAATTATGAATCAACCGGATAAATTGGAAGATTGTGATCAGTGGTACTATGGTTTCATTAAAGGATTGTTTTAAAGTTAGCTGATGCTAAGAAAAAGGCAATTTCATATTGGGTGTGTAAGTGGTGTGGCTAGTTTTATGTTTGCATGAACTTCCGGCTAGGGGGCCTTGGAACTCTTTTCCTTGGTACCCGGGACAAAACCTAACCAAATTCCAAATTGGATCCCATCACTACAGTGGTTGGGCGGTTGGCTAACCCATGGGATTGGATGGGGTTAGGCTGGACTAATGGATCCATAAATCGAGACTCAACTTTTGTTATTACGATAGATAAAGTAAATCCCGGACAGTAATTGTTCTATGGATAGGAATCAACGGCTGTGCCTCTTGAATGGGGAAAAAAGCATTGATCCCAATGATCCAAGTGCAAGTTTCTTCCTTGATCCGACCAAATATCTTATAGATGCAATTGGATCAGTTTGATCAGAAATGATCTTGACTACGTTAGAGTAAAAAGTTATCCTGGTGGAATCGCCCGTGCTTTCCGGTAGTAAAGGAAGTTTTTTCGGGTTCGGTTTTGGAACAACCGACGGATTAGTCTCTTATCCGGATATCCGTGAGGTGAGGCCCCGAGTGTGGGACCCCTGTCCCACGCGAGAAGTGCTACTTCCGCTGCTAGTACCCCGAATCCGTTGCTCGGTGGGAACAGGGATCTCACAGTTGGTATCAGAGCATTTGGCTAATAAAGATCAACTGAGAAACCAAATATGTCAAAAATTTATCAAGAAGCACAAAAAGGTTATAATTGTGTGATATAATTCATACAATTTGATATTCAAACTGCAATTCGTAATTTGGTAATTGGGTCTTCAGATGGAAATACCGTAATTATATAGAATCCCTGACTTGCTTGAGGCCTAGATATGATGGTATTTACCTTATAATTCCAAGGGCCGTGACTACCCGTATATACCGAGAGTATACTGCAGCTCTTTACTGACAGTATATACGAGTAAATCTAAGAACTCGCGTTTTTTAAGTGGGGTAGAATGTAAGATTCCTCCCCCACCCCCTTTCTGATGTCTAGTATCTTTCCTTGTAATCAATCCCTCTTTAGAAATATAAAGACCTTGTTTCTAACTATTTTAACCTAGAGAGAGAAAATATTCTAGAGAGAGAATATTCAGATTATGAATATTTTTGGATAGAAAAATAAGTCATCTTATTAAAATAAGTTCCCCTGAAACAGAAATTCAAAAAGAACTTTCCAATGTGCAATTGGAATTTATTGGAAATGGGTATAAAGGACCTTAGCCTAAGGGTCTAGATTTTCAGAAATTTTTGGATTATGGTCCAATTAAGGTTCCTATGGGCCAATAGCATCAATCCATGTGTAGGGAAGAGATAAATCCAATTTGTAAAAGAAGATACCCAAAAATGAGTAAATGCTCACATAAGATGAAGAGTTGACTATGTACAAGGTTTATTAGTAAGAAACTATGAGTAATATCAAAAATATGAGATATTTTTGATATCCAAAAATGAGTAAATGCTCACATAAGATGAAGAGTTGAAAATGTACAAGGTTTATTAGTAAAAAACTATGAGCAATATTAAAAATATGAGATATTTTGGGTATCCAAAAATGAGTAAATGCTCACATAAGATGAAGAGTTGAAAATGTACAAGGTTTATTAGTAAAAAACTGAGCAATATTAAAAATATGAGATATTTTGGGTATAATGATTCCATTTTGACACATATGTAAGGAAGGGGAGTTCTTTAAAGGAGGTGCATATTTCACATAAGATGAAGAGTTGAAAATGTACAAGGTTTATTAGTAAAAAAACTATGACACATATGTAAGGAAGAGGAGTTCTTTAAAGGAGGTGCATATTTCACATAAGATGAAGAGTTGAAAATGTACAAGGTTTATTAGTAAAAAACTATGAGCAATATTAAAAATATGAGATATTTGAGTATAATGATTCCATTTTGACACATATGTAAGGAAGGGGAGTTCTTTAAAGGAGGTGCATATTTCACATGCTTGAATGAGTTTTAAACTCATAAAAATTGAGATATTTCATCTCTCCTCTCTCCTCATTCAAGTCTAGTTCCAAAAAGTTAGCTTAACTGACCTAAAAATGGTCAAAAATTGACCAAACTGATTTGGAAAATTCTAGAATCAGTTTGTTTGGTTAGGAGCTCAATTTTTCCTATAAATAGAAGCCTACCCCTTGTTGAAAAATATATAGTGTTTATGCATGGTTACTCTACTCCACCTAAGCCAAGAACTGTGAATTCATTAATAATTCATTAGTTTTTAGAGCTTCCCTCTTTCTTCAATCCCCATTGGTGGCTCCATCAACATACTTAACCAATTGATTGGTTGGGGGCCTCTACCGTGAACAAAGAATCAAGCAATTTGTAAGGTAATTAGTGAATTTTGATCATTTTCTATAATTTCTCAATGTTTCTCTCTTCTCAACCCCTCTTAAGCTTGAGAAGCTTAATTAGAATGGTTTTTGAATGTTATTGAAGTTAATTGATGAATGTTAGTGAAGAGTTACATAATTTGATGAATGCTATTGAAGTTAATTGATTAATGATAGTTAAGAATTACATAAATTTCTATTTATGCTTAATTCAAATGGTTTTTATGAAATTTCTCTCTCTCACTCAAGAAATGGTCATACTCATGATCCATTCTCAATCCAAATGAAGCTTTTCATAAAGCTTTTCCTTAATCCAAGATTAATCTATACTTGAGGTCAAATTAATGGCTTTTTTCTATGCTTTTAGTTTATGTATTTCATGAATATTAATGATTCAATCCATTATGGATTATTGATCCAATTAGGGATCATTCTAATTATTTCTTAATGATAAGTTTTATCACTTAGAAAAAATTGAGATTTATCAGTCATAGCAGCGGAGCTATGGCAAAATTTTTATAAAAATTACGCTTAAAATAATTTCATTCAAAGCATGAAAAGAGGACTTCCTACCATATTCTAGGAATTATCATCCTAGATTAATTGAAGATATTCATAGAGAAATTGATTTTTATATTATGCATAATTGATTTTCATGCATAGAGGTATGCATAATAGATTATTATTTTAACATAAAAGTGTTACTTTTATCATAATTAGATTTCATGCATAGAGGTATGCATAAAAGATTATTATTTTAATGTAAAAGTGTTACTTTTAGCATAATTGAATTTCATGCATAGAAGTATGCATAAGAGTTGATTATTTTATTATAAAAGTATTACTTTTATCACAATTGAATTTCATGCATAGAAGTGTGCATAAGAGTTGATTATTTTATTATAAAAGTGTTACTTTTATCATATTTGAATTTCATGCATAAAAGTATGCATAAAAGTTGATTATTTTATTATAAAAGTGTTACTTTTATCATATTTGGATTTCATGCATAGATGTATGCATAAAAGATGATTATTTTATTGTAAAAGTGTTACTTTTATCATAATTGGATTTCATGCATAGAGGTATGCATAAAAGTTGATTATTTTATTATAAAAGTGTGACTTTTATTATATTTGAATTTCATGCATAAAGGTATGCATAAAAGTTGATTATTTTATTTTAAAAGTGTGACTTTTATTATATTTGGATTTCATGCATAGAGGTATGCATAAAAGATATTCTTTTATACTAAAAGTGTGATTTTCATCATAAATGGATTTTATGCATAACTTAGATGCATAAGAGAAATTCTTTTATTCTAAAAGTGTAATTCCTACCAAATTGAATTTATGCATAAGAAGATGCATAAAAGATTGATTTTTACTTAAATAGAATTTATGCATAAATAAATGTGTAAAGAAATCTTATATCAAATATAAGAATTCTCTTGTATTCTATAAATAGATATGAGATGTGATAGGATGTGATAAGAGGTGTATAAGATGTGACAAGAGGTGATAAGATGCTTACGAAATAAGTTATGAGGTGATAAGATGAATTAAGATTTGATAAGATGTGTATGGGATGAGGTAAGAAGTGTATATGATAGGATAAGATGTATATGGGTTGTGATAGGGCGAGAATGGATGTGATGTAAAAGATTAGATGTGAAGGCATATGGGGATATATGAATGGGAATGTGGAAATGGATGTATGTATGTGGATGTGTGGATGTGGAGATGGGAGTGTGGATGTGTGGATGTGGAGATGGGAGTGTGGATATATGAATGTGGAAAGGGATGTATGCATGAAGATGTTTATGCATAGATGTGAATGTGGATGTAGATGTGGCTGTATAGATGTGAATGTGGAATGTGGATGTGGATGTATGTATGTATGTGGATGTAGATGTGGATGTATAGATGTGAATGGGAAGGTGGATGTGGATGTATGTGAATGTGGATGTAGATGTGGATGTGGATGTAGATGTGGCTGTATAGATGTGAATGTGGAATGTGGATGTGGATGTATGTATGTATGTGGATGTATAGATGTGAATGGGAATGTGGATGTGGATGTATGTATGTATGTGGATGTGCATGTATGAATAAGGACGTGATAGTAGATGTATGCATGTGGATGTGGATGTATGGATGTGGATTTGGATGTGTATGTATGAATGTGGATGTATAAATGAGGATGTGAAAATGGAGGTAAGCATGTAGATGTGGATGTATGGATGTGAATGTGGATGTGGATGTGTATGTATGAATGTGGATATGGGATGTGGATGTATAAATGAGGATGTGAAAATGGAGGTAAGCATGTAGATGTGGATGTGTGGATGTGAATGTGGATGTGGATGTGGATGTTGTCAGAGTTGGTGCAGCGGAATACACACACACATAGAGAGAAAAGTTGACGCAGAGAGAGAGAGAGAGCGAGAGAGAGGTTGGCGAACAGCTTGAACTTGATTTAGCAATGAATAGATTGAATTTTACAATGGTTGGGCATGGGTATATATACCCTCTCAATGGAAATGGCCGACTCACTTAGATACGACTGAATCCACATGAGATACTATATTTTAACACCCTCTCTGTAGCTCATAGTGGGCATAGATGAAGAAACCAAGTCGATGGAGATGCAACCATGGACACCCTAGCGTGGCCTTTGCTAGGTACACCTCGGATAATGCACCAATCAACCTGTCTCCACAAGAAAATGCCATCTTGAGCTTTAGCTGCCACATAGAATAATGAATTGCAGACAACTCCACATTCATGATTCCCCATTCGTTGAACTGCGAACACATCACATTAAAAAAAAATCCTCTGAACCTTGAACTGTCGACACATGACGCCCAAAATTCTCTGACAATGAACTAGGAACTCATCCCATCCATAGTCTGCTACCAATGAACTACGAACACATCACGTCCATAGATTTGTCAAGCTGTTCCATGCCAGATGCATGTGCCTTGAACTCCGACACACGGGTCCAAATCACCAAAACGGGAGCACAGACTGTCCCTCTCTGCCACTCACATGCCTCTCTCTGGCTGAAGCACGTGGTAGCATCCATCCACCAAGCTAGAATGCTGGAGCATGTGCCAATGTAGTCCTCGCCACACCGACAGACGCCGTAGCATCCCTCTTAGAATCACTATCACTGTCATCCTCGTCAGCTTTGCCTTTGCCTTTGTCATTTGTCGAGCCTTGAGCTTTAGCTTTGGATTTGCAATCCCGATCCAAATGCCCTCGCTTTCCGCACTTATAACAACGGCTCCTGGACTTCTTATTGGATTCCGATGCAGCATGTGCCGATTCTACATCCTTCGGAACCCGAATCTTGCCTTGGGAAATGAGCACTGCTTCCTCCTCAATGAGAAAAGAGCTGAGATCATCAAATTCCAGCTTTTTCTTCGTGACTTGTAAGCGTAATGCCCTCGAGACCATCTCGTACTCCTCAGGCAACTTCGTAAGAACCAAGGCAGCTAACTGGGTACTAGTTAATGCACTATTCATAGCTGATAACTGATCATGGATAACCTTTGCCTTCATTAGAAGTGACTGCATAGAGGACCCGGTTTCAAACTTGATGGAAAACAACTGGCCGAGAAGGGTTACTGCTCGCATTGTTGAGTCTCGATCAAACATTCCTGCAAGCTTTGACCACATTTCCTTGGCAGTCTTTAAAGTCTGAATGGCAGGGGAAATTTCCTTGGTGAGAGATTCTGCAATCGCCGACATCGCCTTCGCATTGTGAGCTTCCCAATCCACAAGAGATTTGAGAAACTCCTCCTCCTGAAGACGTGTGAACCGATTGCTATCCCTTCGGGGACGTTCCTCCGAGCCATCAACAATGTCCCATAAGCCTTTTCTGCTAAACCATAGCCTCATGATCAAGTTCCAATGCGCATAGTTGTCGCCATTCAGTTTGTCGTCCTTGCTTGAACACGGGAGACCCATCTCATAAACTCCGTCCAAGATCTTCTCAGTCGATCCAAACCTCCTCTCCGTAGCCGACGCCCTCTTGTAATAGTCAACACAGTTGAAATCTCGTCCCGAGTCCTCGAGCACTTTGACCTGCAAGTCTTGGCCGCGTCCTGGATTCCACTCCCGAGGCTCCACCCTTGCGTCACCGGTGCCCTCCTGGCCTGCTATGATGCTGTCCAAAGCTCTAAAAAACTGGCCGACCAGCAACAGGGCAGGAAAACGCAAGCCCACAGCCAACCAGGAGAAAACGCAGCACTGAAGCTATTGCTCGCTGTAGCCGCTTGTGGTGTGCAACCTTGCGCCACCAAGCGCTACTGGAACGAAAAACGCAAGGTGCCGCCCCAGTCCCTCCTCACCTTGTCTGCAGCAACGCCGAAGTACAACAGCCCCTCGTCTGATAGCGAAGCCGAAGTACAACACAGCCCCTCGCCTGATAGCGAAGCCGAAGTACAGCAGCACTACACCACCTTTCACGATCGCCGCCAATACAGCACGCAAGCCAAAAAAAAACCGCAGCTCTTGTTCTCAACTGCTCCTACCTGCGCTTGAGGATCATTGAGCCACAAGCTCTGATACCATGTCAGAGTTGGTGCAGCGGAATACACACACACGTAGAGAGAAAAGTTGACGCAGAGAGAGAGAGAGAGAGCGAGAGAGAGGTTGGCGAACAACTTGAACTTGATTTAGCAATGAATAGATTGAATTTTACAATGGTTGGGCATGGGTATATATACCCTCTCAATGGAAATGGCCGACTCACTTAGATACGACTGAATCCACATGAGCTACTATATTTTAACAGATGTATGGATGTGAATGTGGATGTGGATGTATGGATGTGGATATGGATGTATGGATGTGAATGTGGATGTGGATGTGGATGTGGATGTATGGATGTGAATGTGGATGTGGATGTGGATGTATGGATGTGGATATGGATGTGAATATATGATATGTGATGTGAAGGAATCTGAAGTGAAGAGATGGAAAATGATGTGATTGGATGAGTACACATATAAATGGAATGTGGAATAAGTAATGTGGATTAATGAGGGATAATGTGGAAAAATGAGAGTTAATATAGAAATTGTATTTGTAAACTGTTTGTAAATGCTGTTTGTAAATGGGTGTTTTATGTCAAGAATGCTGGGGAAGCATTTTGACCGCCTTGTGATTAAGGTCGTGGAGACCTAACTGATAAAGTTGCAACTGCTGACGGAGAGTCAATGGAGGACGTCTCGCGTGGCAAGGTCGACCGAGGTCTTGACCAGCCTCGGTTCGATTAAAATGGTGAGCTTCCGGTACGGTGGATGAGGGACCAAGGAAGCGGCCTATGAGTGAAGCGCTAGGTCACCTGCGAAGGATCCTAGAGAGTGCTGACCATACGGTGCTCGGGCTCTGGGTCGCCTAGGATACCCACGCGTGCGTCGAGGAAGATATTGGAACAAGGAGTAAGAGTTGTTTTGTGAAACCGGGCATGGATCTGGTTGATTGACTTTGCAGGTCTTCAATGGATGAGTCCATGGCTCTTTTTATGGATCTGTTGGTTGATCTTGCTAATCTTCAACGAGAGTCCATCTTGATTTTTATAAGTGATTATATTGCCGAGCATTATGGGCTAGGAACTATTGAAAAGGCCCCTGAGTGGATAGGTGGTGAGCGTTCTAGTTGCCAATGATGCCATAGATACTCTGATGAAGGAATGATGGGAAATTATGAATCAACCGGATAAATTGGAAGATTGTGATTAGTGGTACTATGGTTTCATTAAAGGATTGTTTTAAAGTTAGCTGATGCTAAGAAAAAGGCAATTTCATATTGGGTGTGTAAGTGGTGTGGCTAGTTTTATGTTTGCATGAACTTCCGGCTAGGGGGCCTTGGAACTCTTTTCCTTGGTACCCGGGACAAAACCTAACCAAATTCCAAATTGGATCCCATCACTACAGTGGTTGGGCGGTTGGCTAACCCATGGGATTGGATGGGGTTAGGCTGGACTGATGGATCCATAAATCGAGACTCAACTTTTGTTATTACGATAGATAAAGTAAATCCCGGACAGTAATTGTTCTATGGATAGGAATCAACGGCTGTGCCTCTTGAATGGGGAAAAAAGCGTTGATCCCAATGATCCAAGTGCAAGTTTCTTCCTTGATCCGACCAAATATCTTATAGATGCAATTGGATCAGTTTGATCAGAAATGATCTTGACTACGTTAGAGTAAAAAGTTATCCTGGTGGAATCGCCCGTGCTTTCCGGTAGTAAAGGAAGTTTTTCCGGGTTTGGTTTTGGAACAACCGACGGATTAGTCTCTTATCCGGATATCCGTGGTGAGGCCCCGAGTGTGGGACCCCTGTCCCGCGCGAGAAGTGCTACTTCCGCTGCTAGTACCCCGAATCCGTTGCTCGGTGGGAACAGGGATCTCACACCCGTAATGATCAAGTCATCTACATAGATGACAACAAGCACAACCCCTCTATCACCATGTCTCACATACAACGAGAAATCTGCATTGGCTACATGAAAGCCAATAGTGACAAGATATTCAGAAATCTTGTCAGACCATGCTCTTGGTGCTTGTTTTAAGCCATACAAGGCTTTCTTCAACCTGCAAACTGATGTTCGGGGTGACTCACATCCTCATAACCAGGTGGCTACAACATATACACCTCTTGCAAATCCCCATGCAAGAATGCATTCTTTACATCCATCTGATGTAAAGACCATTGCTTTGACGTAGCCACTGCTATCACAACTCTCACTGTTGCCATCTTGGCAACTGGGCTGAAAGTTTCCTCATAATCAATGCCATATGTCTGCGCATATCCTTTGGCTACCAATCTAGCCTTATACCTATTTATGCTTCCATCACTGTTATGTTTTAGTTTGTACACCCATTTGCATCAAATGGCTTTCTTGTCTTTAGGCAATTGCACTAAATCCCAAGTTTCATTTCCATATAGTGCATCCATCTCCTCATCCACAGTTTTCTCCCAACACACATTTCCAACAGCCTCATCAATGCATGTGGGCTCTACAACCTGCACAATCTTTGCCATATATGCATAATGATGTGCCACATTACCATCATAGGTAAACCTCTGTAGCACAGGGTTTTTCACTCTCCCAGATCTTCGCAGCTTTGCATTCATGGCTTCCATAGCCTTCTTTACACCAGGTGTTCTCATAGCTGGGATCCCAAGCTCCTCATCAAGGCTCATCTTTGAGCCACTAGACTCTCCATCAACATGAGAATGCCCTGCAAAAATGTCAGGCATACCAAGGGGCTCAACCACTTTCTCTTTTCCTTTATGTGATGTACTAACCACATTTGCAGGACTGGTATTATGATGCAGCCTGCCACTCCATGGTTTATCAGCAGACCCACTAGATGAGGACTCTCCTGGTCCACTCAAAGTCTGTGAGATTGCTGACTTGCATTTTGTGCAACCACACTTCCACTCACATCAGCTCCAACAAGTTCTTTTTCAGTAGCATACCAGCTGCTCATCTCATAAAAAACAACATCCCTGCTTACCCTCAACTCACGTGTAGCAGGGTTATAACACCTGTATCCCTTTTGCTCAAGGGAATATCCAATAAACACACATTTTTCAGCTTTTGGATCCAGCTTAGTTCTCAGCTCATCTGGCACATGCACATATGCAATGCATCCAAGAACTTTCAGATGAGACAAATCAAGTTTTCTTCCAGTAAACCTCTCCTTTGGAGTTACATCATGTATGGCTGCAGTTGTCGGAGGTCTAGACACGCCCGAAACGCGTTTTCGATCTCGAAAATGTTGTCCAATAAGACTATATAGTTGCCCTATAGCTTTACTCCCGCGAAGAAAGCTCCTCAATCAGAGATCGTTTGCCGGTGCCTCCTGTAGAGCTCCCGACAAGGGTGTAGTCACCAACACAAATAGGGAAGAGTAGTTGAAGCTCTTACCCTTGTACCGCTTCCTGTAGTTCTCTTGCTTGCAGCTCAGCCCTTAGCATGAACTTGGCTCTGATACCATGAAAAGATGCAGGGGGAAGAGAGCTTGAGCTCTTGCAAGCACACACACACTCACAAAACCCTAATAGAGAACACACCAGGTGAGAGGCTAAAAATCTTCTTCTTCTTTACTCAACACTCAACACTCAACACACCATATACAAGATAAGAGTACACATAATATGAAAGGTACTCAACCAATACATACAAGGGTTCTCTATAGTGTGAATCCAACTAAATGAGCTGGCACTATAACTATGCCAGTCTTTAGAATGGCTGTCACACAGCCTGTCATTCCACTGGCCGCATATCACCCAAGATCTCACCAACCATGCCAGTGGTGTAAGTGTGGGGCCTATCCACCAGGCGGGTCATCAGTGTCCACCGCCTCACTAGAGGAGCTCGATATCTCAACACCTTATACTAGCAAAGAAGACCTTCAAAGCTTCTGATGTTGCTTGAATATTTATCAAGGAAGTCCTCAAACTTTATAGTCTCCCAAAAAGGATAGTAAGTGATTGGGATTCTGACTTCACTTCAAAGTTCTGGCAGTCCTTATTTCAAGCCCTGGAAACTCATTTTTGCTTTAGCACATCTTATCATCCAAAGACCGATGGCGAGACTGAGAGAGTCAATCAAGTAATTGAAGACATTCTCAGAGCATATTGTGGATGGGAACCAAGAAGGTGGATTTAATACCTTCCTCTCTGGTAGAATTTACCTACAATACATCTTATCATCTGAGCATAGGAATGTCACCATTCAAAGCACTCTATAGGCAAGAATGCTTGTCTCCTCTAAATTTCTCTGATCCGACCATAAGAGTTGAGGCATTTAGGAAAATGCTCGAAGAGATGGAGGAACAAACCAAGGCAATCCAAAACAATATTAAAGCTGCCCAAGATCGACAAAAGCATTATGGTGACACCAAGAGGTCTGAAAGGATGTTCAAGGAAGGAGACAAAGTTCTTCTATGAGTGCGGCCCAAACGAAGTTCTCTATCACTTGGGAAATATAAGAAGCTCAGCCCTAGGTATTGTGCTCCCTATACAGTTATCAAGTGTCTAGGTAAAAGTGCCTATAAACTCCAACTCCCAGCCCATATTAAAGTCCACAATGTATTTCATGTAAGCTTGTTAAAACCTTATGTACCCAGTCTCGATCATATTCTTGATGATGAACAAGTTGTAATCCCTACTCAAGGAGTCCTTGAACTACAGCCCAGTAGGATCATAGATTTTAGGGACAGGCAACTCTGAAATAGAACTCTTGTAGAACATCTAGTACATTGAAAAGATTACCCTGAAGAGGATGCAACTTGGGAAGATGAAGCTACACTCTTAAAGGATTATCCCCAATTCATGATGAGATGAGGACATCTCGATTTCTTTAAGGGGGGAAGGACCCATCTTCACTAATAAAGAAATGTCCATGTAATAGATAAATTTATGAGTTTTTATGGTATAAAAATCAATGATTTTATTAAATGAGACATTTCTACTTAGAAGCTTTAAATTTTGAGCCCAAATTTGGAATCTACGTGCGATTTTACCCTAATATAGGATTTTACAGCATCCAAAACAGACACCGGATCAAGCTTATACGTAAATTTTGGTTATTTTTAATTAAAAAGCGACGACCTTTAAACCTTAATAAATGCACGACCGGGCGTCTGATTGACAAACGGTCTGTACCCCAAGGACCAGGAGAAAATCTTGAACAAAAAAACAAAATCGTCCCCCGGGGCGGTCCGCCACGCAAATCGAGGCCGACGTCCCAAATTTAGGGACCTCGCCCCAAAATTTAGACCGTACACACTTATCGGGGTGCCCGTACGATGGCCACACAAGAACCGGGATAGCCACCCACTGTGTGGTCCACACGCACCGCTACGTGGACACCCATGCTGCCCCTGACCAGATAAGGTACATGCGTACCACTCCTTTCCCTGTTAACCGACACCGTATCTTCCCCCCTGAGCCATGCAAGCCATTGATCTACAGCCTTTGCTGGTACACCGTCCTTTCGTCCTTGCTTTGTGCAGCGCCCATACCCGTACTCCAAAATTCTATAAACCCCCGCCGGGGTGCTCCATGGACAGCAACACGCATTTCTGCGTAGCCTATGCTCTGCTGTGCCGCTATCTGTACCGTCGTTTGTGTGAGATCCCACTGCCCCCTCTGCACACCGGATTCCTGGGTGGTAGCAGCGGAAGTAGCTTCCTCTTGCGCGGGGCAGGGTTTCTCACTCGAGGCCTCGCCCTCGAATGTCCGCACACGAGACTAAGCTGGTGGTCATTCCGAAAACCGAAACCGGGAAAATTTCCCATGCCCGAAAAGCGGAGATGATTCCACCATTTAGAATAATTATATTTCAATCCATTTGCATTGTTTCTCATTTTTCTCAATGTAGACCATCATTAAAATCGAATATATAAAAGGTACGACTCTCTTACGCTTAAGTTTCATCTTTATTATTCAAGTTTATTTCAACTTCAAATGTAAATTAATCTTTCATCATTTAGACTTGTTCACTTAATCAAAATTGTTAGAATTGTACTAGTCATTCACGTTTATATTTGCGCTTAAACTTTTGATGTATTAAAAAATCCATTTTATCTACTCTTCATAATCTCACACCCTCTCTAGTAGCTTTTCAACTCAAGGTTAGTATTTCCTATCCATAATCAATTTATATGTTATAATGTTAAGTTTCTTGTGGATTTTTTTTAACAACTCACGTACCTTTGAGTATAAAAATTCTTTTGATAAATAATTTCAATGACACCAACGATGGAGGTATGTATATATATTCACTTCCTTTTATACAACTTTTTCATAAATATAAATCTATAATATTTTTCCAATCTAATTAGAACCTAATTAATAAACCATAGATTTGACATTAAGATTATTTCAAGTTCAGTAACTTAAATAAAATTTCTAGATAAAGAAAATTTATTTCAGAATTTAAGTTTCAAAGGGAACTGGCCACTCCACCTCAAACTTCTATTCTAAAGGAAGTGATGTATGGAATTAATCTGGTAGCATGGGACATCAAATTGGTTTCATATACTTACTCCAGACACATTTATGTTTTCTATCTTTTACCATCCTATGTGTGTATGTGCAACGCACCTATGTGGTATGGGACACTTAAACTCATCTTACATACATTCATTTGATTGGTTCATTGCATATGCATTATTATGTGTATATCTAGTCTTCCACACCAATCATGAAGCCATCCTCTGATGTGTTTATGCAATTGTATATCGGGGACGCCAGTATATGGCATGCTTTTGGGCCTCCACTATTTGTTTCAATTGGTTCGTATGGAGGGGTGATTCCCGGGTTACTTATGCCTGGCAAACATGTGTGTGGCTATTATTTGAATACTTATGGGTTGTCTATATCTCAAGACGACATTGGGATTAATTGATATATTCAATTAATTGTTTAACTAATGTGGACAGTGTTACATCGTATCATTTTCGCGCATTGCTACATATATTAGTAAATAATACTAGTCATAATATATATATTTATATATATATATATATATATATATATGGTGTCGATCGTATTTTATTTTTATTAGAACTCGCGTGGGCACTTTTCATAAACTTATAGTTTTTTTTCAAAATTGGTTATAAAACCCCCTCCTATAAATGTAATTCTGAAACTTTCTTAAATTAATATACCCCTCCTCCTGATGAACTCATGTGCTACACTTACATATTTTTAGGTGAAGCCACTGGGGCACGTTTGCATCAATTAGTTGTGCTCATACTTTCCATTAAATATAAACATGGATTTATGGTGTCAAAACAGATCCACTTATCCTGTACATGCATTTCAAGGATTTGAGTCTCAAGCTCAAGGGGCAAAGACAAGATTACCACCATTACTCTCACAACAAGTGTCATGGCAACATGTATTCACCTTACATCCACAAAGACATTGTTAAATATATAATATTTAAATATGATTTTCTTATTCTTCACCTTCTATAGTGGTATAGATTCTTCAATGTGTTTAAGCTCACCTATTAGTTATAGAATAGCCAAGTTTTGTTGAAGTCTCACATTACTCACAATATATGGTTATGGTAGACCAAATACCCTTAGGCAAAAAGGTTTAAGACCTTTGAATCATAGCTTGGAGATAGCACAATATCCCTTAAATCTACTTATTTCAACTGTATATCACAAGCCTCCACCGCCTCCTCTGGCTCATGAAGGTCTTTCAAAACTTTCTTCCTATGAAGGGGTCAAAACACTATGGAAGCTTAAGCATCTCAATCACATCATGGTATTGCTTGAGGACTCACTATGTTCTTTGAGACAACCCTTCAACTTTTTCAAGATAACCTCAAGCTAGTTTCACTGCTACAAGATCTTTGGCCTTTGACGGTTAGTTTTGTGGCGGTACTTGCATCATCAAAATGAATGTCGGAAAGACCATCTATGTTCAGGTCATCGTAAGAGCGTCAAAATATGTGTCGAGGGATAACATCTATACTGGCATCGAAAAAAGCGTCGAAAGCATAACCTTTTTTTTGTTTTTTGACGTTTGGTCTGATTTTTGAAAAAAGTTCAAGTGTTTTTAGTTCTCATAGTCCTAATCAACCCACATTTTAGTTACTTTTCAAACAAATACAAAGATATATACAGAAATATTTATAAAAAATTAATATGACAATATTTGTCTGCCAAAGCTTGCACTAATGATCCCAAATACAAGGATATATGTAGCGATATTTACAAGAAATTATGACAAGTGTCTGCCAAACCTAACATTAATGGTACCAAACAAGAAAACTGTGACAAAAACATATATTTCTTGTCAAATAAAAAAGAAATAAGATGTTATAGCTCATTCATGGGCTCTCTCATCTTCCTTGGCTCCAAATACATCTATTTCTAGAAAGATCTATCCACATCTGCATCTTCATCATGACTTGCACGTATGAATTCGACGAGAAGGACTATACATCCATTCATGGCTCAAGACTTGGGACTTAAAAGCACATTACATAGTACATACATAGCTCATGAGTGATGACACAAAAGGGAAGAGAAGGACTCTTACCTGGTTTCAATGATCCTTCGAGAGGTTCGAGAAAGAGGATCTCGCGCTTTGTTTTTCTCTCTCTAGATGCAAACAGAAAATACATGACACATGGCATGCAACGTTTGATTGCTCTTTCAATTATCTCATGAATGTCATGATAACACAGCCAATGGATGTTGCCTACACATTCTACTTGCACACGATCACGAGCTGAACAATGATATTCTCTCCACCCAAAATATTATAATAAGATATGGTCTATAGCTTCCAAATATATATGCATATGGTTCATTATCCAAGTGTTACATTTTTCACATCGTATCATTTTCGCACATTGCTACATATATTAGTAAATAATACTAGTCATAATATATATATATATATATTATTTTTATTAGAACTCGCGTGGGCGCTTGCTCCCGGCGGCGGCAGCATAAGTTGCCGCCACGCGGGAGGCGAGTGCGGGAGCAGCTGCGAGGGATCTGGGAGGGTGTTTCTCCGAGAAGCGGTACTGTGATGAGCTTATGCCCAGTCCGAAGTCCGCGTACACATCAGTGGTCTCCCCCTCGAAGTCGCTCAGGTTCAGTGAGGCCGCTCCCGCAACGTGAGCAAGGGCCGAGACGCCGAGCTCTGACACAAACAGGCCCGTGCGGTGGGGCAGGATGCGGTGCGTGAAGCAGCGCGGCGTTGCCAGAGTGATGGTGTGCTCGCTGGTGACCCGATTACCGTCCAGCTGGACGGCGAAGATGGCATCCGCACCGGTGCTGTGGGAGAGCAAGGAAGAGCCCAGCAGCCACATTCGTAAGGTTGGTTGGAGCTTGGCATCCTGCTTCAGCTTCTTGGCGGCCTCATAATCCCAATCAAATGCCAGGTGGATGAGGCCGGCATTGGCTCCCGCTTGCGTGCTGAGATGGAACCATTTGATTTCGCCCGTTCCAGAGATGCGACCGAACGTCCCTGTCCCACCCGAGGCGCCACCCAGAAGCACAAACCACACATTGCCGTCTGGCCCGGAAATCAGCCCCACCGGCGTGCTGCCCTCGGACGCCGGGATGTCTTCTTCGACGGCCTGGCCGGTGGCCGAATCCAACCGCCATATCTTGCTGCTCTGGTCCAGGCTGGCGTACACGTCGCCACTTGTGGGGTGGATGGCCACGAAGATGGGGCGGCCGTTGCACGGGTACACGGACACGTCGGACGTGTTGCGGTGGTTCACGCGCACCACGTGCCGGCTGTCCTTGCAGCTGGTCCAGAGGTCGTCCCCATTCTCGAGGACGCAGTGGGGGCCCTCCACGGAGGCGGGGAGCTGTATGATTTGCACCACCGCGGGATCCTTGCCCGCGGCCAGGCTCAGGCGGATGAGGGCGGCCTTGAACTGTAGCGTGGCCCAAACCTGGCCCGGGTGCTCCCGAGACGCGGCAAGCCCGTGCAACCCAGCCCAGAAGTTGCCCACCGTGAACCTGGTGCAGGAGAGCGGGCGCCCCGTGGCCGGGTCCAGCTCCACCTTCACCAGACTGCTGTTGGTTTGCTGGCTCACTAACAGCAGGTGCTCGCCCACCACGGCCATCTCGTGTGTCTGCATGGCGCCCGGCATGGGGTACTCCGTCACCACTTTGGGCACCTTTACCACCTCTACGGGGGGTGGGCAGTGCGGTGCTGGCCTAATCATCACCAGCTTCTCACCACCAAACGTCGAGTCGTCGACATGCATAGCAGTAGGCGCAGGGCCTAATCATCACCAGCTTCTCACCACCAAACGTCGAGTCGTCGACATGCATAGCAGTAGGCGCAGAGCCAGCTTCATGCCCGACGCCGCGTACGGATGAAGCATCGGCATCGGCATCGGCATCGGCCGCAGCAGCAGTAGGACCAGCCATATACTTATATAAATAATAGAAACAGATTGATTAAGCAGCTAATATGCAGGACAGAGCTAGTATGTGTTATGTATGCGTAGAAGCTGGTAGTTATAGCTAGTAGTGCTCTTAGGATTCAACAACCGGAGTGTGGAGGACTGCCGCTGTATGCTGTACGTTTTATATGCGCCGGTGGGCAGTTTCTCCTCGGCGGAAGCGATTCGTAGTAAAGGGAAGGGGAAGGGCGCTCAAAGCGAATGCCTATTCCATGCGTAATCAGGCCACGCGTGCCAAAAGACTCCAGTCTTTCCAGCAGAGCAAGATGCGATCGATGGATCATGCGTCTTTAATTGTGTGAGATAGACGAAACAATCAGTCCGATCGATGCGCAGGCGTCGGCGAGAGCGCCTGATTGAATGAAAAAGGCGGCACGTCCTAATTCATCGGTGGGGAACCACCCCTCTTCGAACATTCTTATAAGGCTTTTGATCTTCCGGTGACCTGCAATTTGAAGCAACGCTTAATTCCTTCCACTCACCGCCGTAATTTGAGTGGTTGGTTTGCCAACTCTCTCTCGCGCGCGTTGTCACCACCACCATGGTATCATGTATGGCGTGTCTTTTGAAAAAGTGCTGCTCTACGCAAGCCTTAATTACAAATGTTTGGATATCCATGTGGATGCGTAAATATTATTAACCTCACATCTAGCCTACCTTCTTTGTTTTTCAAGCTTCACTACTCTTCTCTCCATGACTTGATTTGAAATTCTGTTTTGAAGTTTTGTCACTGTTGGTGGATGTGGAGGAGGCTAACCTTTTTCTAGAGAGCGAACACCTTTTATTTAATGATGACACTAGTGAGTCTAGTGGGTGTAGCCAAGTACATCGCATGTGTGTGTGTGTGTGTGTGAGAGAGAGAGAGAGAGAGAGAGAGAGAGAGAGAGAGAGAGAGAGAGAATTACATCATAGCCAAGTGCATAAGGTGTATATAATGGCATTGAAGTGTGAGGATTGCAACTTGAACATGGGATCTCTTCGCTAGAATATGTGTGATTCCTATACTACTAAGGATTGCTATACTACTAAGAGAGAGAGAGAGAGAGAGAGAGAGAGAGAGAGAGAGAGAGAGAGAGACTACAACAAAAAGCTACGTCTAGAAGAATATATATATGGAAAAAAACCTTTAGGTGACTATCAACGCGGCTATACTCGTGGCTATGAGCACACGGCTAAAGTCATGCATATAAATGCAGATATAGTTGTGTCTGTTTAGCAGCGTATGTAGCTTCTAACTATCTACAAGAAAAAAGTGGGGACAAAATGGGGGAGAGATATGGGGACATGTGTCTCCACATCTCTCTTCCATTCTATGCATGCTTTTTTTAAAATCACATTATTTAAACACTACTCAATCACATTTTTTTAAAAATACTTAAACACTTAAACACGTAAAACATAAAAAATAATTGTAATATAATTATGTCATGGATTATATTAAAAGTTATATACATAGTTGTAAATTACATAAGGTGTTCATGTCCAAAAATAAATAAAGATGAAGACATTAAAAACTAATTCAATTAATGCATCATCTTCTTCTTCATCTTTATCTACACCCGCATCTTCACACCACGTGCACCACCACCTTCATCACCACCATCACTTTCAACATCGTCTTGCTACATTAAATAGTGATACAATGTAAAAAGGTTAGCCACAAGCATTCTTCAAGAACCTACAATATCCTTATAATTTTGACATATCATATCCTTAATAAATAATATTTGAAATTCTCTCAAATCCATTGTAGGCTCATGAAAAGGATGCTTCCTTCCGACAACAAGATGCTAAACATAAGGACGCATGATAGGAGAGTATTGACAGAACTTGGCATGGATTACGAATGTATACATGCCTTGAGGGGTTCACCTCTAAGAATTTTTATGTATCACACCTTCAAGGGGTATTTTCAAGACCCCTTACACTTACATACTTTTATGAATAAAATGACCCCTTTTTCTTCATAAAGTTATGGTTTTTTTTAAATTTGTTTAAAACACCCCACTTGTAAATGTAATTATGTAACCTTTTTTAATTAATATACCCCTCTTGATGAACTCACGTGCTACACTTACATATTTTTAGGAGAACCCCCCGAGATACATGCATGTGTCAATAATTGTGTGCTATTTCAGGGTGCTTATAAGTATGTGTGTGTGTGTGTGTGTGTGTGTGAGAGAGAGAGAGAGAGAGAGAGTACAACAAACGAAGAGCACGGTCATGTCTAGAGCAACACAAATTTAAAAGCATCTATATATGGAAAAAAAACATTTACGTGGCTATCATCACGGATATACATGCGGCTATAGCCGTGCCTGTAGAGCAACATGTATAGTCGCAGACTATCTGCAAAAAAGACGGGGACATAATGGAGAAGAGATGTGGAGACACATGTCCCCACATCTCTCCCCACTTTTTTTTAAATCATATTATTTAAACACTACTTAATATTTTTTTTAAACACTTAGAACATAAAAAATAATTGCAATATAATAATGTCATGGAGTATATTGTAAATTACATACATATAATTGCAAATTACATAAGGTATTCATGTCCAAAAATGAATAAAGATGAAGGCATCAAAAACTAATTAAATTAATGCATCATCTTCATCTTCACTTGCATCTTCACCACGTGCACCACCACCTTCATCATCATTGTCACTTTCAACATCGTCTTCTTGCGTTAAATAGTGATACAATGCAAAAAAGTTAGCCACAAGCAAAACCAGTTGGGTGATAATTATAATTCAAGTTCAACTACTCACTAAGTTGCCCTACTCAGCTCGTTGTGGATATTTGCATCGGTGACCACTTTCTTGCGTTTGAGCCACTCCCAAGTCTCAGCTTCATTGTGATACTTATGGTGTAACCTATTCTCCTGAGACATTCGGGGCGACTTGTTGTCCTTTCCTACAACAAATTACAACATGCATGAGATATGAAATTCACGACAAAATTTATTGAAAATTTCCAAAAAGAAAACTTACAAATCGTGCAAGCCATCTTGCCTTTACTCCGGATCCATACTTTGTCGCACTGTACTTTAGCAGTTGACTCACATAATGTGCTACCTTTTGCTGAGGGTCTTTTGCTGAGGGTATTGAGTACCCTCCCTAGCTTCTTTCTTTGCCTTCTTCCACTCCTTGCAATTGGCGGGTATTTGTGAACCATCTTTCATGCACCTCCTTGTGTGAGACTTTCTATTATTAAGGATCTATATTATGTGATTCCTCACCCACTTGTCGAAAAAACGTATGTGTGGTGGGTTTGGGAACTCCTCATGCATACATTGCACCACCACATACATGAAATCTATATCCTTCTACTCTCCCCACGGTTTTAAGGCATCCTTAGAGGTTTGGTTGACTAATTGACAAAAGGTATAATAAACCCTTCATCCCCCCGTGTCATCCACAAAAGGACCGCCCTCCTCATCAAGGGTATAGTAAATCATACCACCCTCCTCGGGTACGTTATCTGTCGCCATAGGTGAAGGTGACGGTTCACCCTAAAGCATTTGCCGCACCCACCTCCCCCACTACTAGATTTTCGACAGCTCTAACAAGCCCTCAAGCTATCACCACCTGAGTAGCGTCACGTGAGGATGCTGCATGATGGGGAGATAGCACCACAGATGAAGTAGGAGTGCATTGAGCACTAGGAGGAGATGAAGAATGAGGAGTAGGGAAAGTGGAAGAGTGAGGGGTAGGAAAAATAGAAGTGAGAGGGGTAGGGAAGGTGGTGGGATGCATGGAAATGTGTGACAATGGGATAGTTGAAGTGTTTGGCACATAGAAGGTGGGGGATAAGCCCAAGCAACTCAATTTCTCACCCCCATACCTAGAGTTCATCATCTTACAAGCCGCATGTGTCTTTAAAACACGTTGCAAATCAGGGTCATGGGGTATGGGAGGGACGTATACTAGAGGATGCCCCTCTATATATCAGATCTTGGTCCATTTGGTGATGATCCCCATGATGGCCACATCTATATGCATAAAAACATTACCTAAAAACATAGCTCACACAGAGCATATATTACATAGCCCACATAAAGTATACATAGCTCACATATGCATGCATAGCTTATAAAGAGCATGATTATGCTCTATGCATAAACATATGCATACATAGCTCAAACCATGCATCAACTTAATACATAAGTTAATGCAATATTGCTTTATGCATAAGCCTATGCATAAAGCATTATTGCATTAACTTAAGTATTAAGCTTATGCATTTGAGCTATGTGTATGCTCTACGCATAAACATATGCACACATAGCTCATAATGTATAAGCATAATATGTATTAAGCATATACTTAATGCATTATGCATAATGCATAATATATACTACATTAAGCTTAATACATAATGCATAATGTATTAAGCTTAATGCATTATTTCATAATGTATTAAGCATTCATGTATTAAGCATAATGTAGTATGCATAATGCAATAAGCTTAATACATAATGCATTAAGCATTAATACATTAAGGTAATGCATTAAGTATATGCTTAACGCGTTATGCATAATAAATATTGCAATAAGTTTAATACATAATGCATTAAGATTAATACTACATAATGCATAATGTATTAGGCTTATGCCTTAATGCTTAATACATAATGCATAATGTATTAAGCTTAATGCAATATAAGCTACACATAAATATGTGCATACATAGCTCATAATACATAAGCTTAATGCATTATATATTAAGCATTAATGCATTAAGCTTATTACATTATGTATTTTGCATACTTTTATGAATAAAATGATCCATTTTTCTTCATAAACTTATGGTTTTTTTCCAAAATTGGTTTAAAATAACCCTCTTGGTAAATGTAATTATGTAACTTTTTTTAATTAATATACCCCTCTTGATGAACTCACGTGCTACATTTAATATACCCCTTTTTTTAATTAATATACCCCTCTTGATGAACTCACGTGCTACATTTACATATTTTTAGGTGAACCCCTTGAGATATATGCATGTGTCAATAATTGTATGCTATTTCAGGGTGCTTTTTATAAAGATGCAACTCAATGTCTGAAATGTGGAAAGTCTTGTTACCGAAGTAATTTACAAGGTAAGATGATTCCTCAAAAGCTATCGAGGCATTTTTCTATCATACTCCATATATTCAACATATGTTCTGTACAGGTTTATTGCCGAACTCATGCCATGGCATGCATACAATTGTTCCATCGTCGATGGCACAATGAGGTTTCCTCTACTAATTCACTAGCATTGCAACACATAGAAGAGGAGTGGTACGAATTTAAGGACGAGCCATGTCACTATGACTTGGATTGGGTATAAATGGATTCAATCCATTTGGTCTCAAATTGAGATGGCTAGTGGTAGTAGTAAACTACAATCTCCCTCCTTGGAAGTTAATAAAGAGGAGTCATGTGATGTTAGCTCTTCTCTTGCCTAACAAGCACAAGGACAAGAACATGGATGTGTACCTTGAACCTTTGATCAAGGAGCTTTCAGACACTATGGTTTGGCATCCAAGTGCATGATGTGTTCCGAACTCTTACACAATGTAGCATGGAGGTGAAGATAATTTTGATGTGGACAATGAATAACTTTTCAGGATATAGAGAGTGCTTTGGTATGTTCTCTATGGTGTTAAGCACGCTTGTCTTTTGAAAAAGTGATGCTCTACGCAAGCCTTAATTAAAAATGTTGAGATTTTCACCTCACATCTAGCTTACCTCCTTTTTTCTCAAGCTTGAGTACTCTTCTCCATGACTTAATTTAAAATTCTATTTTGAAGCTTTGTCATTGTTGGATGTGGAGGAGGCTAACCTTTTTCTTGAGAGAGAACACTTTTTATTTAATGATGACACTAGTGAGTCTAGTAGGGTGTAGCCAAGTACATCACATGTGTGTGTGTGTGTGTGTGTGTGTGTCTGAGAGAGAGAGAGAGAGAGAGAGAGAGAGAGAGAGAGAGAGAGCATTACATCATAGCCAAGTGCATAAGGTGTATATAATGGCATTGAAGTGTGAGGATTGCAACTTGAACATGGGATCTCTTTGCCTAGAATATGTGTGATTCCTATACTACTAAGAGAGAGAGAGAGAGAGAGAGAGAGAGAGAGACTACAACAAACAGCCATGTCTAGAAGAATATATATATGGAAACAAAACCTTTACGTGACTCTTCTCCTGGCTATGAGTTCACGGCTAAAGTCGCGCATATAAATGCATATATAGTTGCGTCTGTTTAGCAGCGTATGTAGCTTCTAACTATCTACAAGAAAAAAATGGGATAGAATGGGGGAGAGATATGGGGACATGTGTCTCCACATCTCTCCTCCATTCTATCCACGCTTTTTTTAAAATCACATTATTTAAACACTACTCAATCACATTTTAAAAAAAACGCTTAAACACGTAAAACATAAAAAATAATTGTAATATAACAATGTCATCACACCGGTGGTTACTTGCATGCACCGAGAGTACCCAATGCATGATGGGTGTTACCTAGGCATGCCAGTAACTTTCAATGCATGCCAGTAACTCCTGACATGCAACAGAAGCTCCCAATGCATGCCGGGTGCTACCTAAGTATGTCGAGTGCTACCTAAGTATGCCGGTAGTTCCTGGCATGAACCGAGAGCACCGAATGCATGTCGGGTGCTACCTAAGTATGTCGGTAACTTCCAATGCATGCCAGTAACTCCTGACATGCACCGAGAGTTCCCAATGTATGCCGGGTGCTTCCTAAGTATTCCGGTAGCTACCCGCATGCACCAAGAGCACCAAATCCATGTCGGTAGCTTCTGAAAGATACATGCCCCCTCTGCGCATCAAATTATGGGGGGTGCTAGTAGTAGCGGAAGTAGCAGCTTCTTGCGCAGGGCAGAGCTTCCCACTCAAGGCCTCACCTACGAATGTCCGGAAAAAAAACTAATCCCTCGGTTCTTCCAAAACCGAACCCGAAAAAATTTCCTCGCCTAGAAGGCATAGGCGATTCCTCTAGGAAAATATTCTAACGTAGTCAAGAGCCTTAACTTCCCTTTTGCATTCCGACCAAACCCGCGGATCACATGGCCGGATCAAGGGAGGAACTTGCACTGGATCATAGATACCAATGCTTTTTTCCTCGTCAAGCACAGCCGTTGATTCTTTTCCATAGAACAAGGATTAGCGTTGAAGGCAATAAGTTAGGACAGAATTGAGGGTTTTGTCACCGTTCTCCATGATTTCAGGTGGGGCTTGTGAGGAGCTGGCATTCTCAGCGAGGATGAATGCCTCGCTAGAGGAGATGAACCTACTCCCGGGGGGTTCACCTAAAAGTATGTAAGTGTAGCACGTCAGTTCATCTAAGAGGGGTATTTAAATTCCAAAAAGTTACAGGTTTACATATACAAGAGGGGCTTTTTTATCCAATTTTGAAAAAAAGTTGTAAGTTTCTTAAGAAAGAGGGGTCATTTTATTAGCGTGTGACATGTAAGTAGAGGGGGTTTTTTATTACCTCTTGAACGCACGTGATATGCAACATTTTTTAAAGGTGAACCCCCCGAGGAACCTACTGTAGCAAGCACGAGGGCATGGGTTAGTTGGCGTGCCGCAGGGCATGGCGGCTGCAGTGAGGGAAATGAAATTACATAAGGTGTTCATGTCCAAAAATAAAAAAAGATGAAGACATTAAAAACTAATTCAATTAATGCATCATCTTCTTCTTCATCTTTATCTACACCCGCATCTGGGAAAATTGGGATTTTCTAAAACTTCCTAATATGGTCTTGGCTTGTAAATTTCTCTCTATGCTAGGTATGTCCAATGATTGCATGCTATTTAGAGGGGTTAATAAAGATGCAAAATAATGTCTACAATGTGGAGAGAGTCGATATAGACATGATTTGCAACAAGGAGACATAATTGCAAGGAGACAGAATTCCTCGAAAGGTGTTGAGACACTTTTCTATCATTCCTCGAATCCTACACATGTTTACATATAAGGGAGTTGTAGAACTCATGACATGGAATGCAACTCATTGCTCAACGTCGATGGCATCATGACGATCATAGTTGATTCACCAAGGTTGCAACATGTGGACCATTAATGGCGAGACTTTAAAGATGAGCCCCATCACTCACATCTTGGCTTAGGCATGGATGGTGTTAACCCATTTGGATTGAAGTCTACATCATGGTCTACTTGGCCTATTGTATTCGTGAATTACAACCTCCCTCCATGGGTGGCAATCAAGAAAGATCATGTCATGCGTACTCTCCTTGTACCAGGCAAGTATAAGGTGAAAAAAATGGATATATACCTTGAGCCTTTGATTGAGGAGTTTGAGGCACTATGGCAAGGTATTAAAGTGCATGATGTCTCAAGGCCAATAAATAGGTGTGATATGGAGGTGAAAAGAGTTTTTCTTTGGAGATGCATGACTATCCCGAGTTCTCAGAGTGCTTAGGTACATACTTGAACCTTCTAGCTTTAAACTTTAAACTTTAAACTTCAAACTTGTCTTACTCTATCTCTCAATCATCTTAATTTCATAATAGATTTTACAACCTCTTTTTAGACATCATGCATGTCCGATTTGTGGAGCATAACTTGTTTTAGAGAGGCTCTCTACACTAAAGAAGGTGGTGTATGACAAACATCATCGATTTCTTGCCTCTTCACATCCCAAGCATGTGCCGCATGATATCTCCCCACTTGTGGATAAGAGGTAGAGATTGGTTTGAGGTATGGAGAAGCATTCCAAATCCACCAACCAATGGGGTGGCAAGACACTTAATCTTCTTTGGACTCCCATATTTGTGTAAGTTTAAGATCAATCATCTCTTAGACCCTATGCACATCCTCAAGAATGTGGCAACAAATATTTGGTACCATGTAATTGGTAAAAGAGATACCAAGGGCATGAGGGATGACTCGTAAAACATTGGTCGCCTTTAAAGTGCATGGCCAATTATAAAAGAGAGTGGAAACATGTTCCCATCAAAGTCACCATGGGTATTGATCAAGAAGAAGTAAAGAAAGGTGAAAAGCATGATTGTCTCTTTTAGTACACCAATGGGAGTAATGCATTCATTGAAGGGTTCCTTCACAGAAACCAAAAAAGAAAGCCGGAGAGGAGCAATTATATGGCCTGAAGACACATGATTGGCAACAGATATTACAAATATTCAAACATTCTTTTATTCATTTTCTAATTATCGTACCTAATTTAAAGGCTTGTATACTAACTTTATATTTTTTCAAAGCATAGTGTATTCTTCCAATAGCTATAGTTGGTTGTTGAGATAAGAAGGTGAAAGAGGCTATTTACAAAATGGGAAGATTGGTAAGGTATGAATTTACATTTAATATTTAGTTTTCTCATGCAATCACAAGTTGTGTATGATAAATAGTATACATGATTGTTATGTATGTAGGTATATATATCCTCAAAGGAGATATATACCTACATACTAGTATATATCCTCAAAGGAGATATATACCCACATACATGATTGCTATATATGTAGGTATATATCCTCAAAGGAGATAGATCCTAAATCCATTGAGATGTCTCATCTCAATGCTATTGAGGTAGTGTGTATGATCAAGGAAAACTTTCCTAGAACAATACTCACTAGCCAATTACATATTGTGGTACATTTGGTTGATGAAGTGACACTTTGTGGTGTTGTTCATGTTTGATGCATGTTTTTCTTTGAAAGGTTGATGAAAACCTTAAAAGACTCTGTAAGACAAAGAGCAAGGCCAGAAGCAAGCATGGTGGAGGGATGGTTAATGTAGGAGTCTCTTGTGTATATCTCAGAATATCTCTCTCAAATAGATCCTTCCATGCCACGATTATGGAGTAATGAGGAGGATGATCAACTAATCACTAATGTGCCACAAGGAAAAGGAAGGCAACAAAAAATGGATGAAACATTATGCCAAAAGGCGAATACATTCTGTATTCTAAATAGTTCTATCATGGAGAAGTGGATTGAGAGATACAAGGATGCAATCAATAGATGAAAGGATGAGAGAAGAGCTTTTAGAAGAGAAAATAGACACTTGCCATTTCCACCTGGCTTAGAAACTCTTCCAAGTGTGTGGTCAATATGGCTTCTTAAGGCAATATTGGAGGCATAAAAAATGGAGGGATAGTCATTAAGAGAAGAGCAACATTATGCACAAGGATGTGACCCTCAAGTAAGTATATCCTTGTTCTCTTTCTCATGCTTCGATTGCTATATACCTTGTTTAATGCAAGTTTAATGCATTATATTGAATACCATGTTTTTGTTTAATGTTAGTACAAATTATATAATGTAGAGGGAAGGCACTTTTGCATGGAGCATGTGGATTCTAAAAGAAACACATTTCATTGTGGTGTCATGGTAACTTTTGAGCAAGAAAGTTAAGCTAGTAGACATGATACCAGGGATTTCACTGACATAAACGAGAACATGTGAACATGTTAACAACATATGTTAATAACACAAAAAATCTTGTGATCACATGTTATATTCACAAAGCTTTCACAAGGGCCTAAAAAAATTATCTTTGTTGAGCATAAAAAATCTTCTTAGGTGGCCACTGACCGCTATTATGTGAAGATGGTAACATGAGAACATGTGAATAGCTTATTCCCATGTGTAGCCAAGCTTTTAAGGGGTTCCCAAATGGCAAGTGACCTGTTATTTTGTGAATGGTAACATGAGAACATGTGAATAACTTGTTCACATGTGTTATTATCACAAAAAATATTGTGATCACGTGAATATTAAATCCCTGCATGATACCAATGTCATAGAGCACAATCTTGAGTATTGTGGAACTATTCAAGATATTATTGAGGTTGGGTTTAGAGCATTCAATCTATTCATCTTTAATGTCAAATGGTTTAAGGTGATATATAGAGGTACTCAAGAAATCGTGAAGAAATATCCAAATGGGTTTCTTCAAATTGATTCCACCAAGTTTTGGAATGATGAAAAAGGTACTTTCGTACTTTCTCAACACTGGCAACAAGTTAGTACCTAAACCAATCACTAGTAAATCATGATGTAGTATAATAAAAGTGTAGATTGCAAGTATGATTAATGACAATCCCTTTTCTTTGTGATTTTAGATTGTGTTGCATGCAGATTGCATTGATCCAAAGTGGTGGTATGCTATACAAGTTTTCCCTCATTCAAAACATATCTTTAAAGATCAAGATGTTAAGGCTGAATCTTTGGATGAGATAAAGATACTACCTCAAATGAACTCATTGGAGGAATATGATGAACAGAATGAACAAAAAAATCTAGAGGGGGCCAATTAAGAGAACAAGGAACATTACTCTAAAGAAGATGATGAGTCATAGCCTATCGATCATGACAATGCTTTATTGGATGATAATAGTGATATTGACATTGAATCCCATCTTTTTATTGACCTTTCATTAGATGTAGAGATTGATGAAGCAACACAAATGGATCTATTACAAGATGGGATGATATCATGATCTTCAAATGTTTATGTAATCATTTCATTATTCATTTCAAAAGCTTTCTTTCAAAGTATCTCTTTTTTTAAAAAACATGGCTTTAGGGTTTCATGCCTGGAGATGTTTTTTTTAAAAACCACCATTTTTTCTTTGTAAATATGATATGTACAACTTTAAATCAATTCCCAATCACTCTCTGGAATGTTTTTTTTACAATATAGTAATGTTTCTTTGTTGCTAAGAATGTTGTTAGGCAGCGTTATTTCGTTGCCTAGTAGCGATATTTCACTGTTGAGCAGTGAAAAAACGCTGCCTAACAGTGTTGTTAGAGAGAAAAAATGCTACTAGGAAACATTAAAAAACTCCAACACCCACGTTGTAGAAACGTTGCTAGAAAATGCTGATATGCTTCCGACATGTTGTAGGTAAAGGGGCTTACCTCTTGTGATATGCTTCCGACATGTTGTAGGTGAAGGGGCTTACCTCTTGTGATTTTTAGAAGCTTGTACACGGTTGATCTTATTTGGAGAAGATTTCCTTGACCTAGCCGAAGAATTCCTTGATCTAGCTACAAAAATAAAGAGATAAGTAAAGTTTTTATTTATAAATAACTATTAATATGACTAGTTAATATGACTAGTTAAGTATATAAGCATATAAGGGAGAAACAAAGAAGATAAGGATATGGTACATACCTTGATATGGATTGCTTAGGATGCTTGTGGAGGGAGACCTTTCTTCCTTGTGAATGGCGAAGAGGGTTTGTTGTGAAGGGAGAAGGCTTGTGAAGGTAAGAAAAGGGTTTTCTTATGAGAAGGGCTTCTGAAGGTTAAAATGGGGTTTCCTTATGAAGGTGAGGGAGGGCTTGTGAAGGGAGTAGAGGAGAAGGACTTGTGAGGCTTGTGAAGGGAGAAGAGGAGAAGGGCGTGTGAAGGTGAGGAGAAGGGCTTGTGAGGCTTGTGAAGGGAGAAGAGGAGAAGGGTGTGTGAAGGTGAGGGAGGGATTAATAAGGGAGAAGAGGAGAAGGGCTTGTAAAGGGCAAGGGAGGGCTTGTGAAGAGAGAAGAGGAGAAGCGCTTGTGAAGGGAAAGAGAGCTTAGGGAGCCATAGTCTACGACAAACGCATGTGAAGAAGGAGAGGACTTGAGAAAACAAATGTACACGATGTAGTGCATGGGAGGGAGGTATCTGATTATTTTTCCCAGTACGCCGCTATGGTCGCAGGTATAATCGTGCCCATAGGCACATATCGGAATAAATATCTAGAGAGCTAATTTTTTATTTGATGAAATGGAATGGAGTGTCCATCCACTTTTGTATTTTGGATGTTGACAACTAGGTGCCCACCATGCATAGATGACTGTCGACGCCTTCTTCTTTCGATACTGACATGACACCTCTGCAAAGTCGACATGAGTGGTTATGTCAAAAGATTCCATGTCCATGTGAGATATGCAAGGGAATAATCATGTGTTTAGGATGAATCAAAATAAAGCATGTGCAAGATTACAGTCAATTTTAAAATGTACGACGGTATCCAGAGAGTTTGGTGAGTGTATATATTCACTAAATCATGTGCATGTTCTTATGCATATGATTTAGGTATTTGTTACATTCCCGTAACGCCGCTACGGGCATTTCCACAAGAGGGGACGGCCTCTGGCTCACCACCCAGCCATAGAGGAAGAATGAGGATTGCCCCTCATCCCCCAGGCTATATAGTGTGTGGCCTGCCGTCCACACTAGCCTGGCCGCCCATGACTCCGCATGGGCGTCCTCTCCCACTGAACCCCGGACATGGCCATCCGGTCTGCCGCCATCGGTCACAGGCGTTACAGCCTACGTGACATTACCCCCCCCTTAAGAAGAGTTTTCGTCCTCGAAAACAAACTGGGGAAACCTTATGGAAATTGCACTACGGCATTCCCAGGTAGCTACCTGCTCATCCCTATCTATCCATTTAACAAGTACCTCCTGGTACACTTTATGTCGGGTTTGTCTGTCTCGATACCCAAGAATCCTTTTCGGTTCATGTGGTATCTTTGGTGGAGTGATCAATTCCACCAAAATATCTAGAGAAACTACGTTCTCTAACCCGTGAACTAATTTCTTCAGTTTACTGACATGGAAGACAGGATGTACTTGAGAACTCTCCGGTAACTCAAGTTTATATGGTACGTCCCCAATCTTCTTAAGGATTTTAAAAGGACCACAATATCTCGGAGAAAGTTTATTACACTTTCCCGTTTTCATGGTTTCTGACTGCACAGGAACCTTGAGGAATACAAAGTCACCTTTTGCAAAGGTCACCTTTCTTCGTCCTTTATCCGCATAAGTTTTAGCGCGATCCTGAGCGCTACGAATGCTCTCACGTGCGGCTCTGAGCATATCATTCATATCTTCAAGGAAATCTTTGACAGATTGAATCTTCTCCTTTTCTAGGCCTACAGCCATCGGAGATCTCGGCTGGAATCCATACATTAACATGAATGGTGTAAATCCAGTTGTCGCTGAATGCTTGGAGTTGTTATAAGCAAACTCCAATATGGGCAAATATTCTTCCCAATTTGATTGCTTCTTACTTACATAAGAACACAACATATCCTCGAGTATTTGGTTAACTTTTTTAGTTTGACCATCAGACTCCGGATGATTTACCATACTCATACTCAGAGTAGTATCCAACTTTTTGAAGACTTCCCTCCAAAAATGACTGTTGAACTTTCTATCTCTATCCGACACTATATCTGCGGGCAGGCCATATAGCTTGTAGAGATGTTCAATAAAGAGTTTTGCTAACTCTGGCGTTTTAACAGTTTTCTTTGTGGCAATAAACTTTGCCATTTTAGTTAACCTGTCCACTACCACCCACACCAAGTCATTCTTTCGACTCGTCCTGGGTAAACCGGTAATGAAATCCATGGAAATGCTTTCCCATTTCCCTTGAGGAATCTCCAGCGGATGGAGTAGTCCTCCAACTTAAGACGTTCATGTTTATTGATTTGGCACTTACTGCATTTCAGCACGTAAGTCTGGATGTCCTTAAACAAACTAGGCCAATAAAACTGTCTTTTTACTAGTGCATAGGTCTTCTGAATCCCAGGATGACCCGCACTTGGACTATCAAAACTATACCCCGAAGACTCGGCTAGCCTCTCCGGACTAACTCTCGCCTCGTTACCCGTCACACCTACGGCCAGTCTCTCCGGACTAGCATTACGTGCCGGCGAGGAAGGTGGGCGAGGCTGTGACAAAGTGCATATGCGTACAGCGCGCCAGACCTCTGTAAAGACAGAATCATGCTTAACAAGCCATGATCATGCTCACACAAGCCATGATTTGGTATTTCAACCAAAACCTTAAGGCAAATTTCATGCCTTGATTTTGCATCATGTTATTAGCACAGAAGCTAATGTACTGGAGAGCACTCTAGTAGCGCAAGTTCTCAGACTATGCTACTAGATATTTGTAGACTACGCTACCATGTTGCATTACCAATCTTGTTAAAACTTCTCCTTGGAAAGCTCTACGGCCATAGGAGAAATAAACTAGAGCCAATCTAATCATGCATCACAAGGATTAGTTCCAAAGCTGAGAGATACTTTCTCTCTTAGAGTAACATCGTTGCACAAGCATATGCTCTAGAATTTTGTTGAGTTTCTAACTACCATCAATCTACGGATGGTTAAACTCCACTCTAACTCAGAGTAAATGTAACTTTTTGAAAATTTCCTTCAAATATAACAATCAAACTTCCTATCTCTTATGCCATACTATATATGCGGGCAGACCATATAGTATGTGGAGATGTTTGATAAAGATTGTTGCACCACTACGGGTGTCTCGAGTTACATACAATTACTTACAACTCTTTGCTGCTATTACCAGACATATCCCTTCAAGTATTGTCTGGACTCACACAACTATTTGAGTTTATGTGATATTTGAGGATATCCCTCCTTTCCCTCAAGAAAGGTTTTTGTCCTCAAAATTTTACTCTCAAGCGGACTACGCGCTAGTGTCATAGGTCCAAGAACGAATCTAGACCATGTTTAATATATTTTTTCTTGAGTCCTTCCAAGAAACTTTTAAACATCTTGCAACGAAGATGTGGTATAGTGTCTACGCACATATGGTGGTACTATTGATAAATTGCTTTGCAACAGATCAGTGGTTTCACACTTGTAACAAAGTACTTCATTGTTGCATATTATTACCCTTCATAAGTGGTTACACACTTATGAATTATTTGGGTGGGTTGTACCATCTATCAAGAAAAATTCCAAACTACTAATAACCACATTATCAATCCACGCATAATGACTGAGCTTGCTGCGAAGCCATAGGTTGCTAGATAATTGATGGTAATTACACAAGCCCAATGTCTCATTACATCATACATTCAATATAAATGCAAACATCACAGTACTTCGTGATGATGAACTTAGGAATTTCATCCTATTCCTATTTGGTGTTGGTATGAAGTATAACTATGAGAACATTATTTGCTTCCTCCTCATTATAGCGGCAAAGCTACCTACCCATCACAGGTGGCAATCTCTACCAAGCTATAACCAATGACAAGCAAATAAATGAGTACTCTTGTAAGTTCTTCATAACCATATCTCGCACCAAACTCATAATCACTACGGATTAAATGCCAGGGCTTGCAAAATTGAATGTTATCTGATAGGTAGAGGGAATCATCAAACTACGGATGATTTGACAACTCACTAGGACTAGTGATGTGTAACTTTTAAGTTACTCCACTCTCCTTGCTTATTCCATACCATCGAACAAATCGATCTCTTGATTTGAGCAACGTCAACATATTTATGAGTACCTCGATACTCATGGATTGTGGTTCGGTAATTTAAAATGTTGATCTAGAGTATCTTTCACTCGAGGATCTTAATTTTATTAGCAGCTATGTACTAGTAGTGAGTAACTACGTACCCATTATCATCACACTAGTAGCTCCATACTAGTCTGTGAGTAACTCTGTACCCAATTGCGTACCTCCCCCGAGTGGGAGTACCATATACAACCATCTATAACAAGATGCTTAAGTCACTTGCTGCTAAGAAGTGACTACATGAATTGACCCCTCCATTGCACATTATAGGGACTATTGAAAAGGCCCCTGTGTGAGCAAGTGGTGAGCGTTCTAGTTGCCAATGATGCCATAGGTACGCCGAGGAAGAAATGATTAGAAATTGGAGCCAGCCACTGAGGATCGAGATGTTTGCAGACAGACTGTGTGGGCCCATGTGCAGAGGAGGGTCACAGACCATATGCGTACAGTTCTAGGTGCGCCTCTGTTAGAGATTGAGCTTGCCGAGGCCTTGAGGGTCCTGTCGCAACATAGTTGCCCAGGGGAGGACGGACTGACGCCGGCCTTTTTTATGCGCTATTGGGACCTTTTGGGGCCAGGCCTCCGCAGGGGCTTTCAGCTGCCCGAAAAGCGGGGACGATTCCACCATTTTTATTTTCTTAACGAATTCTTTTAACGAGGTCAAGATACTGAACTACCTTCATCTGATAAAACCTGATAGAAGGTAAACTATTACAGGCTTAACTTTGAAAGAATCAACGCTTTTTTCCTAATTGAATCAGGCACAGCCGTTGATTTATTCTTTAGAGAAGTCTTCAAGATTCTAATTAACTACTCGAGTTCTAAGCTTATTCCTATTAATCAATTTTATTATTAAAACTCTAATGATTCTAGCCTAACCCCATCCGGCCCATGGGTTAGCCACCGTCCAACCACCACTGGAATAGTAGAACTAGATAAGTACTCACCCACCCATAATTGAAAGCCTTTCTTAACTTTTGCTTTAGAATACAGATACTCACACACTTCTCTTTAAACTTTAATTTATAAAACAATCCATTGTACAGATGTCATAACTCAAAATTTTCATTCAATCCTTGTTTCTCATAAAACAGTATCACTCTGGACTCTCCGTTGAGACTAGGACGTCAACAACGAGATCCAGTAAACAGATTACAAAAATTTTCTCGTCATCATTCATATATACATCTTCCACGACATACGCATGGGTGTCCTAAGCACCACGAGCCCGTGCATCGCCTGGTCAGAACCCTCCAGGATCCTCCTTAGGTGTCCTGGCACTTCACTTAGGGACCGCTTCGTCGGCCCTCGCCCATCATACTGAAAGCACACCATTTTACACCATACCCAGGCTGGTCAAGACCTAGGCAGGTTTTTGCCGCACGTGAGCCGTCCTTTGAACACTCCCCGCCAGTTGTTGCAACGGAACTTCCCTTAGAAAAAACACATATACCAAATGCTCCCTCCAGCATTCTGGCGTAAGACAGTCCTTTAAGAAAACAGGGTTTGGTACTTTCTCTTAATGCTTTCATGATAAGACTCTTCAATAGAATGAGTGTGTACAGTCTATATGCACAATATCTAGTACATTTCTACTCCCATAGATATGGTCTTCGTAGGACCCCATACATCTGAATGCACAATATCTAGTGCATTTCTGCTCACATATCTGTTACGTGGAAACACATGCTTCGTTTGCTTCCCAAATTGGCATGCTTCACATATTTTCTGCATACCTTCCACTTTAAATTTTGGCAGCCCTGTCATAATTCCTTTTGTCTGCATAGACTTCAATCTCTGCACATTTATATGTCCAATCCTTTTATGCCAAATGTCTGTGTCTGCAACAATTCCTAAACCATTTGCAAACATCGCAGCACTCATTTCAGGCATGTCTACATTCAATGTAAACATTCTGCCCACTCTGTTGCCTTTTGCAACCAACCTGCACTTGTCTTTAAAGTCTTCAACATAACAACTATCAGGGTTAAACCTAACCTGCAAACCCTGCTCAATCATCTGGCCAACTGAAACCAGATTCTTTGTTATATTCGGTACATGAAGTACATCTGCAAGGTACTTCACTTTGCCATCCTGCATAGACAATGGCACATCTCCAACATGGGCAATTGGATGAGCAGTGTCATCCCCTGTTTCCACAAAACCTGGCCTTTCCGGGTTTTTCATCTCCTTGAACCACTCCCCATGACTTGTCATGTGGTTCGAAGCACCTGAATCCACATACCATACATTATCTTTTTGTGCTGCATCAACATTTTCAGACATGGCATTCATGACATGCTGCATAACAAACAACCTTTCATTATCCTCATTATTTCTACTTGAGGATGCATAGTTGTTTTGCTGCACTTTTCCATTTTGCATGTCAGCCTGCTTCTTATAACATTCTGCCTGCACATGTCTAGGCTTACCACAATAATAGCATTCACGTGCATCATTATATTGCCTTTGCCAATTTCCACGGCCTCTTTGACTCCCCCTGCCTCTGAATTTGCCTCTTTCACCTGCGTGTTGTTGTTGTTGTTGTTGATTCTGGGATTGTTGTTATTGCTGCTGCTGCTGGCCAAAATTCTGATTACCTGTTCGGCCACCTCCTTGACCGCGTCCACGGCCTCCTCTACCTCGTCCTCTTCCTGAACTCGTGTAGAAGGCCTGTTGCTCTGAACTATTTTTACTTTGTGAAGACTGTTGGTCTTCACCCAAGCTCTTCTCTTCGATAATCAGCATAGACACCAAATCTGTAAAGTTGGGAATGTTTTTCCGAGTCTGAATAGACGTCTTGAACGCCTTGTATTGTGGCCCGAGACCACGTAGACAGACCTCCACCTTATCATCATCATCTACTGACACACCAATAGATGCAAGGGATTCCACAATACCCTTTATCTTCAATGCATAGTCATTCACAGACATGCTCTTTTTCTCCACAGTATGAAGTTCATTCTTCAACTGTATCTTGCGTGCCTTGGTATTTGTTTTATAAAGCTTTACCAAGGTGTCCCATGCCTCCTTGGGGGACTTGGCATCCTGAATGTGCCCAATCATGGTGTCCTGTATATTAATGGAGAGCCAATACATAACCTTCCTGGCTCCTTGGTTCCAGTCTTTAAACTCTTTCACATCTGCAGCACTCGGATTTATATCCGGTATCTCCGGTGCCTCTTCATGCTCACCTTCTACGTAGTCCCAATAGCCTTTTCCCATCAGGAAATTCGTCAACCTGAACCTCCAAGCATGGAAGTTATTCTTATCCGGCTTCTCAGCCACAATCTGGGTTATCCCATCATTTGACATCTTGCCAAACACACAATTTAACTAGAAACTGCACTTTGGTTTGTCCTGCACAAACTGCTGTATTTCCTGCACAGCGGCACTGTAGTACTCTCAAATGTCACAACCAGTGACCTCAATGTGCATACATACACCCAATGGCAACTGTAGACCTCTTTGCAGCACCCACAGTGTCTGCACAGTCAATCTATCTTTTTGCAGTTCTTAAAACAGAGTTCTGCAGAGAATCGATGACACCCTCGCAGTGCTCGAAATCACCTGCTTTCTGAAAAACCGAGGTCCAGACGCGCCCGAAACGCATTTTCGGCCCAAAATTTTTTTTTCCGATGGGACTTTATAGTTGCCCTATAGCTTTACTCCCGCGAAGAAAGCTCCTCAATCAGAGATCGTTTGCCGGTGCCTCCCGTAGAGCTCCCGACAAGGGTGTAGTCACCAACACAAATAGGGAAGAGTAGTTGAAGCTCTTACCCTCGTACCGCTTCCTATGGTTCTCTTGCTTGCAGCTCAGCCCTTAGTAGGAACCAGGCTCTGATACCATGAAAAGATGCAGGGGGGAAGAGAGCTTGAGCTCTTGCAAGCACACACACACACTCACAAAACCCTAATAGAGAACACACAAGGTGAGAGGCTGAAAATCTTCTTCTTCTTCACTCAACACTCAACACACCATATACAAGAATAAGAGTACACACTATATGAAAGGAACTCAACCAAATACATACACGGGTTCTCTATAGTGTGAACCCGACTAAATGAGCTGGTGCTATAACTATGCCAGTCTCTAGAATGGCTGTCACACAGCCTGTCATCCCACTGGTCGCATATCACCCAAGATCTCACCAACCATGCCAGTGGTGTAAGTGTGGGGCCTATCCCCTTGGCGGGTCATCAGTGTCCACCGCCTCACTAGACGAGCTCCATATCTCAACATGGACCGCTTTCGTGTGTCACTCCATCCATTTGCAACATGAGTGACACTCCATTCTTTGCCCATAGCCGCTTTGTGTTCTCTGCAGCTTGCTCGACAAGGTGCTTCTCCTTGTCGAGCAATATGGTGCGCAGAGACTCCGATGATGGGGGGTGTAGTTTGGACCATACTCCCCAATCCTCTTCACCATAGCCTTGAAGTACTCGGATCATCTGATTACAAAAAGAAACAAGTGAACTTTCAAGAATGAAACTTAGAAAAATCATGTCAAGAGAGAAGAGTCAAGGCTTACCTACTAGCAGTATGGAAAGCAATATGGTCATGGAAGAAGAAACGAGCCACAGCTGTATCAACCTCTTTGTTCTTAGGATCCCAACTTCCCTCAAGTGTACTCTGTCGCCGCGTGGGTGTGGGCATCGCAAGGAACCTACACCATGTGGCCGTGGTGTAGATGTGGTAGATGCACCTCCTGACCTTGAAATAGACCCCTCAAGTGGTGTCACAAATGCTGCAGGATCCACAGCCACACGTGCCGATCTTGCAACCCTCAAAGCCTCATGCCCGGCAATGTGCTCAAGAAGCTCCCTTCTCTTCTCCAATGTGATTCCTATGCAAAATCAAACCTCGTGCCCGGACTCATGCATAAGGTGGACTCTCACTTAGTCTGACCCACTCATCCGCCTATAGGGGCAAAGCTTGCAAGACCACGGGCATGAACCTCCTCCACTTCCAGGGCGGTTGGCATTAACCTCTTCCCACCATGACAAACCATTGGTTCTTCTAGCACCACCACGACGTGCGGAGCCGAAGGTTGCCTGTGTAGAAGATGCCATGAGAGGGTGAAAGTTGAGAGAGAGAGAGAGAGAGAGAGAGAGAGAGAGAGAGAGAGAGAGAGAGAGAGAGAGAGAGAGAGAGTGAAGGAGTGGGAGAGGCTAGAGCCTAGAGAAAGCTTGCAGGTTGAGACGAGAGAGAGAGAGAGAGAGAGAGTGAGGGAGTGGGAGACAGAGAGAGAGAGAGTGAGAGTGAGGGAGTGGGGCTTGGGCCCTGGGCACTGGGGGAGAGAGAGACAGAGAGGCTAGAGCGCTTGTTGCTTAAGGCTTAAGCTCTAGAGTGGGGCGGCTGGCCAAGAGTGAGAGAGTGGGAGAGAGAGAGAGGAGAGCACAAGCCTTATAGGCTCATGGCCATGCAGCCTTGCAGCTTGTAGGTCACGGGTGATGGCAGCCAAGCCAGCGTGAGGAAAGCAACAGGCAACTACCAGCCACCAACGCGAGGAAAGCAATGGGCAGAAGCGAATACACATGTATGTAAATGGATGCCACCAGAGCATAGCTGCTTGTGGCAAGTCACTTGGGATTGGGGAGTGAGGTTCTTTGTGTGACAAAAGCTATGGAATTAACCCGACTTCGACAAATCATGTTTGCAAAGTGTTTTCATTGCATGGATGTCAATAGAAATATGGCACATGTGATGTCCATAAAGCTTGTATCTTGAGGAATCCTTGGTAATACAATCATATGACAAGGAAGTTTAGCCTCTTCCAGTCCTATTGTAGTGTCATTTAAATTTCAGAATTATTATCTTATCTAGTCGGTGCCAAATTCATCTTGTTTAATAGTATAAATAGTTTAACTATGTAGCAAGACTATGCTCAATCCCTTTCGGGGGGCCAATATCATTGGTATCATAGCCAAGTATCTTCCTCCTTCCTATGTGGAAGATGATCCTATCTTGCATAGATTAACTGTTAGTGCTTTAAGACAATATGGCAAGCCATACATGTAGTAAAGTGAATGTATACTCAAGAAAGAAAGCCCATGAAGAATAGGTTGTTGAAGATGTACATCATGGAACCCACGCAAGTGATGAACACTATGCTGAAAATATATCTCATGTCTTCCATGGTGATTATGCAAATGAGAGACAGCTGTCTACTAGCAGTAAAGGAAGACCGTGATGACTATGTAAATGAAGGACAGCCCTCCCGTGATAACAAGAAGGTGCAAGATGCTAATGAGCTTGATGTCATGCAAGATGCTAATGAGCTTGATGTCATGCATGCGAAGATGGAAAATCTCAAGAGGCAGCTATGTGAGAAAGATGCCCAATTGAAGACTTTGCATGAAGATCCAAAAGTTAGGCAGGTGCAAGAAGGTGCAAGATGCTAATGAGCTTGATGTCATGCATGCGAAGATGGAAAATCTCAAGAGGCAGCTATGTGAGAAAGATGCCCAATTGAAGACTTTGCATGAAGATCCAAAAGTTAGGCAGGTATCAAACTCTCAGCTTTTGTGAATGATGCATTGTTACATTAGAATTGAGTGCCAAACCGAGAGATGGCACTCTCTTGATGATCAAGCCCACATCTGTGGAGTATTAATCTACTCCCCTTGTGCACCGCTAATCAGCTATCAAAGTAAACATCTTGCTTTTTAGCGCCAATTTTTACACTAATACCTTGTCATCCTTTCGGGAAAAATGCCGTGTTGTAAACATATCATAATACCAGTTTCGTTCATATTGTTGTACCATTACTCCAAGCAGTTTATCAGTCAGACGATCCAACACTCTAGATTTTGCAAATTTCCCAATAGGAGCAACATCCAGCCAACTTGCCTATGAAATTCAGCTTGTTGATAAGACACAACAATGCTTGATGATCCACATGGATTTCTCATTCATCAAGGTGATGTGGTGGAGGGAATAGAGGGTGAGCTTACGTTCAAAAAGTTCTCATCCAAACCCTCTTAAAGCTGCTTCTACAAAGCCTGCAATTCATCAAGAGAGGGAAAAGGTGTCAGTAATCTCTCGGCATGGCTCTACTACACATGGAACCATCTCAGAGGCATGCTTCTTCACTTCTAGGTACACATTGTAGGGAACTGACTCATGTTTCAGCTCCTACAAGGAAGGAACTAAAGCACTATGTTCCTCATGCAGATAAAAGCAAGAGGAGAGCCGACATTTGTGGGGAGGATGTGTGTCACAGTAGTAAGAGGACCAAAGAGTTCAAGGTAGTAGACCAATCTATAAAATTTGAGAACTACCATGGCGAGTATGACTCCACCAATGCTTTATCTTTCATTTCCCAGTTTCAGATTGCCTTGCATGAGGGAGAGTTCACCAAAGGATCAAAGTGTTGTTGGCATGTATTACAAAGGGACTTTTGCACATCGGTTGTTGGCCGAGAAGCTTTCCGTCAACACCACTGCTACATGGGCTGAATTCAAAAGAAAATTTTATGCTCAATTTTTGCCTCCTAATTTTGCAAAGAATGTACACCAAAAGTGGGATTGGTTGGGCCACACAAAGGAAGAAATCAATCAATTCTTATGTATAAACTTTTGATAGGTACTATTGGAAGTGATTCCCTTTATGAAGATTGATGAAGAGAAAAAGAAGAGAAAGTTTGAGTTGAGGCTTCAAACCATCTTTCAAGATGCACTTAAAATCTGTCCCAATCAAACTTTGTAGCGGCTCATAAATTCAACTTTGGCCTCCGAGCAACTCAATATCAAATGGCCTCCGAGCAACTCAATGTCAAATGGGTGCAATCAAAGATTGACCTAAGCATGGGGAAAGGGAAGGACAAAGCTGGTTTTAGCATGCAAAAAGGTGGACAACCACCAAAAAGGGACTTCAAGGATGCCAAAGGTGCTCTGAAAGCTAAAAATGTACAAGAGAAGAAGCAATGGAACAAGATGAGCAGTGAATTGTTCAAGTTCTTGGAGCCAAGGTAAACCCTGATTGGGTCTAGTTCTGGCCCTTGCCATTGGCAGCTAGCTGCCTTGGCCACTATGGACTAGGATGGGAGGTCTTTAGTTTTCCACCGTTGTATTTCATCTCAGCACTTTGCGCAAGCGAAAGTCCCGATCAAATTCTGTGGCTCAAACATATGCACATCCCATTGGATTTCCGTATCTAAACGTATAGGTATTGACCTTTCTCATCCTCTTGTGATTTTTACAATTGTAAAGCTAGGTGAGTGACTTTATTGGTGAATTGGAGGACTGGTTGCACATTCTAGCGCAATCCTTGGAACTCATCCTCAAGCCGCTCAAGATAGTGAGGCGGTAGAAACCGCTTCTTGAGGTCCGTGAGGACAAAGTGGTCCCATTCATAGCCAGCAACACCAAAGTGGGAATTTGCCTGGGCCCAATGCATCCACCAAGAGATAGCTTCCCTTTCTATGTAGCTGCTAGCTAACACAACTTTTTCCACCAAGAGATAGCTTCCCCTTCTATGTAGCTACTAGCTAACACAACTTTTTCCACATTTGACTTCCTACCAATAGCAAAATAAGCCTCAAACTGATGAATCCATGAGTACAGAGTTGTGGGGTTGAGTTTATCATTATACTTACTAAAATTCACCCTTTCATGAAGATGAGTCGAGGAAGTTGTCGGTACCTTCCTTGCATTGAGAGCTACGCTCATGCTCCACGTGTTGTCTTTGTTCCTCCTGTGAGGAAGTGTCATGTGCACAATATGTATCTACCATGTGCTACATGAACGCAAGACTAGTTTCGAGGCTTGGGGAAGCTTGGAGCTAGGCAGGCTGATTGACGAGCTGAGTTAGGGATATACTAACAGGCGGGCACCCAAGTATGAACGAGCAGGCGCCCAAGTGTGGACGCCCGATGACCGGCCAAGAGCCTATAAAAGGGTGGCCAAGGTTAGTTATTGAGATATAGAGAGTCTCGCAAGTTTGTGAGAGCTCTATGGTCTTGGAGCTTGGATCTAGTGTGCAGACGTGCACCTGCTTTATGCAGCCAAGGCCGATAGCAATCTCGAGCCCGCGAGGGCTTCGTGGCGGTATGGGACGTCGCGAGGAGGAGATTGGTTGGTACGTCAACCTAGTTAGCTCAGCTCGTGGCTCGGTGGGGATAGCCAAGACTGTCGGCTTGTCCACAGCTGTCATGGTTGGGAGGTGAGTCAGGCCTGCACGCCCTTGTTTGTTTATTCGTTTGTTTGCAGGATTTGAGTTTCGTACCAGGAATGATCACGAGGAGATCCGTGGGGTATTGACAGTGGTATCAGAGCATACCTCATGAACGAGCAAGTCGGTAGGTAGAGAAGATGAGGTCGAAGAAAGGTATGTGTTAAAAAGCTTCCTATTTTTTTCTGTGCATACTGTTGTTTTCAAAAATAGTATGTGTTTTTCTTCATCAAAGAAACCCATGTTGATGGGGATGGTAGATGGTAGGGTCATTTGCTTTGCAAAGAAGAGGAGAGACTGGTTTCTGCAGTCGCATGAACGTAGAAAGAGAAAACAAAAAAAGCATGTTGCTTTTCGTTGAATGAGTGAGAGAGAGAACACGTTGTGAGAAGGAGGCGCTGGCGGGTTTGTGCACTGGCGGGTGTTGCAGGCGATGGGCTAGCAACGGCTACTACAGGTGCCTAAATATTGAAGGCGCCTAAGGTTTGCATAGCTAGGTGGCTAGGTAACCAGGCCCACGTAGGCACCTAGGCCAGGCGGGCAGGCAGCCAGGCCCACGTAGGCGCCTAGGCCAGGCGGGCAGGCAACCAGGCCCACGTAGGCGCCTAGGCCAGGCGGGCAGGCAGCCAGGCCCACGTAGGCGCCTAGGCCAGGCGGGCAGGCACCCAGGCCAGGCCCACGTAGGCGCCTAGGCCAGGCGGTTTAGCTTGCATGATCTTCTCCAAGTTTATGGAGCAGTGAATGGCCATAAGGTTCACATTCTTCTAGACCCTGGCAGCTAACACAACTTTGTTAACTACAAACTTGTGCAGAAATTGAGTCTTGATACGACACCCAGCGATCATACCTATGAGGTACGCCTACCTGCGGGAAGGCAAGTATGGGATCGAAAGGTGGAGATGTTTCCAATCCAGATTCAGGACTACAAAAACACTCTGGAATGCTATGTTATGCATCTAGAAAATGTAGACTTGTTATTAGGGATTGAGTGGTTTAAGACTCTTCAAGTCCAGATAGATTGGTCTAGTCATAGTTTTTCTTTTCAGCATAGGCACACCAAGTATAATATTTTAGGTGATTGTATTCATCCCTCTCAGGGACCTCTTGTAAATACAATTGATTTTGGAAATATAATGGATACTTCTTTGTATACCGCTTTCCATTGTGTATTGATTCCACTTTCTTCATTTCTCATACCTTCCATGGATGTCAATGAATTAAGTGTGTTTGAAAGCAAAGAATTACAGAAGATACTTGATTCGTTTCAAGATGTATTTCCTAAGGAACTGCCATTGGGTTTACCACCTGAACGGGCAGTAGATCATCGTGTTGACTTGAGCTTTGGTGCTCATCCTATCAGTATTCCACCTTATAGGATGAGCCAAGCTGAGGAAGATGAGTTGGCTAAACAACTCGAAGATTATTTGAGGATGGGCCAGATCCGTCCAAGTAAATCACCTTGGGGTGCACCTGTGTTGCTTAGGAGAAAGAAGGACAACACCTGGAGAATGTGTATAGATTACAAGAGATTGAACAAGTTGACCATTAAGAACCGTTATCCTCTCTCTAGATCAGATGACCTGATTGACCGGTTAGCAGGAGCGAAATATTTTACAAAGATAGATTTATGTACTGGCTATCACCAGATACGTATTTATGAAAGGCATGTCGAAAGAACCACCTTTCGGACTAGGTATGGCCATTACGAGTTTGTCGTATTACCTTTTGGGTTAACCAATGCTCCAGTCACTTTCCAGCAAATGATCTTTGGGGAAATTTGTTGTGGTGTTCCTGGATGATCTTTTTCGTGAACATTTGGGGAAATTTGTTGTGGTGTTCCTGGATGATATTTTGACATATAGTCGTACTCTTGAGGATCATGTCAGACACCTTACGATTGTCTTATCTATTTTAAGACAGAATCGACTATATGCAAAGTTAAGTAAATGTGAGTTCTTTATGACCGACATCATTTACTTGGGACACAAGATCACTAGAGAAGGATTGAGCATTGACTATGACCGAGTTCAGAAGGTTCTGGACTAACCTGTACCGCGAACAGTGAAACAACTTTGTTCTTTTCTTGGTTTTGTTGTTTTTCTTCGAAAATCTATACGGGAGTACTCTCAACTCACACTTCTGATGATTGAAAGGTCGTGGACGTAAGTCAAATCAGCCTATCACTTGGAATAACGATTTGGATATGGCCTTCAAACTTTTGAAAGATAAAGTCAAGGAAGCACCTATCTTAGCATTACCTGATCCTAGTCAGCCTTATGTTCTTGAAACTGATGCCAGTGACTATGCTATCGGGGCTGCTCTATTTCAAGATGGTAGACCGGTTGCTTTTGAAAGTAAAAGGCTAGATGACACTCAATCTCATTGGCCAACCCTTGAGAAGGAGCTTTATGATGTGATTCATGCTCTCAAGGTTTGGAGACATTATTTATATGGCTCCAAGTTTGTGGTATTGAACTGATCATCAGTCAATCAAGTATGTGTGTGATGCGGATGATTTGAGAGGAAGGAAAGCTCGTTGGGCGGAGTTAATGCAAGATTTTGATTTTGAGATCCGTTATCAGAAAGGGTCCATGAATAGTGTTGCAGATGCGCTTAGTCAAATTAGAGAGGTGAATTCTTTGTTGCTCATCGAGATTTCTACTGACTTATTTCAGTCATTGAGAGGGCTTTGCAGGACTGATAGTTATTTTGGTCCATTTTGGCAGAAGATCCAGGACGGGAGCTCATTGATTGACCAAGACTCGATGACTGAGTAGTCTACCATTCAGGCTGCAGGAGGCCAATGGATGATTCTGAACGGTTTACTATTCCGTAATGACAAAATTTGTGTACCACAGATCTCGGACATTAGGTCTAAGATTCTTAAGGAGTGTCACGATGCCCCTTCTGCTGAACACCCTGGGGTACACAGGACACTATCATTAGTGAAACACACTTTTTATCGACCAAAGATGAAAGGGTATGTAGAAGATTATGTTCTCAAGTGTCAAATTTCTCAGGCAAATAAAGCTGAACGCTATAGACAGGCTGGGTTGTTGCATCCTTTGCAAATCCCAGGTAATAAATGGGAGAGTATTTCCATGGATTTTATTACCGGATTGCCAAGAACACATCAAGGCCACGATTCTATTTGGGTTGTGGTAGATCGCTTGACAAAAATGGCTAGATTTTTACCGACCCGGAAGACTATTATAGCTACGCAATTAGCACGGTTTATCGAGCAATTGTTTAGACTGTACGCATTACCGCAGGACATAGTCAGTGATAGGGACTCTAAGTTTACGAGTGATTTTTGGAAACTTGTTTTTGAGAAGTTGGAAACAACTTTGAATTTGAGTTCCTCTAATCATCCTCAATCTGATGGCCAGACTGAAAGAGTGAGAGTTCATGGGAGGATTATCTTCTTATGTTAGAATTTGCATATAACAGTACTAAGCATACGAGTATAGGGTTCAGTCCTTTCATGCTTATGTATGGTTTTCAACCAAGATCACCTGTTACAGTAGGATTCTCAGGACTTCAGCATGATGCAGCACGTAATTTTTTGCAAGATATGCAAGAAATGTTACAAGTTGCGAAGGAATCTATTAGAAGTGCTCAAGACCGAGACAAGTTTTATTCTAATAGACATCGTTCACCCAGAGAGTTCTCTAAAGAAACGATGGTGTATTTGCGAGTTCCGAAAGATTCCGAGACTTTACGGACATGTCGATCTCCAAAATTATCTCCTAGATACTGTGGACCATTTCGTATTACACGACGGATTGGTTCAGTTGCATATGAATTGGATTTGCCTTCTTATGTGAAAGTTCATCCTGTATTTCATGTCAGTAGACTTAAGGAAGTATTGGGTGGAACAGATTAGTTAGTTACTCCTCAAGAAATTATAGATGTCGAAGACATGACATTTGTTCCGCACGAACCTGAAAAGATTCTTGGATTTCGTGAAAGAAAATTGTGTAATATGCTTATCATGGAATACAAGATCAAGTGGAAGGATCGTGTTGAGGAGGACGCTACATGGGAGACATTGACTACTTTTCAGAGAGATTACCCTGGTTTTTTAGTGAATCCAAGAGTGAGCTCTTAGAGGAAGGGCAGTATGTCATGTTCACAGTGTGTATCTACCTTGTGCTACACGCACGCAAGACTAGTTTCGAGGCTTGGGGAAGCTTGGAGCTAGGCAGGCTAAATGACGAGCTGAGTTAGGGATATACTAACGGGCGGGCACAACCCAAGTATGGACGGACAGGTGCCCAAGTGTGGACGCCGATGACCGACCAAGAGCCTATAAAAGGGTGGCAAGGTTAGTTATTGAGATATAGAGAGTCTCGCGAGTTTGTGAGAGCTCTATGGTCTTGGAGCCTGGATCTAGTGCAGACGTGCACCTGCTTTATGCAGCCAAGGCCGGCAGCAATCTCGAGGCCCGCGAGGGCAACTTCGTGGTGGTATGGGACGTCGCGAGGAGGAGATTGGTCGGTACATCAACCTTGTTAGCTCAGCTCGTGGCTCGGTGGTGGGAACAGCCAAGTGGTGGGCTTGTCCACGACTGTCATGGTTGGGAGGTGAGTCAGGCCTACACCCCCTTGTTTGTTTATTCGTTTGTTTGTAGGATTTGAGTTTCGTACACCAAGAACAATCACGAGGAGATCCGTGGGGATTTGACAGGTAGTGCAAGCCACTGCTTTCGCCCAAACCTCTAACTCCCGTGCCTATAAAGCACGGGACTACTTTGGTAACTCCGCAATCGAGGTAGCTAGAGCAGAGATTTCGAAAGGGATCTCGGTGATAACTAGCAGAGGAGAGAAGGTGGGAATGGGTGCCGAGGTATCTTGAAGAGGTATCTGCTTTTCCACGGCTTGTATCAAAGCCTTGCACTTCAACATTTGTTCCCTTGCTACCGGCATCTAAAAACCAACCATACAAGTGAAAAAAAAATCCCTTTTTTTGGCTGAATCTCTTCACCAAAAGCTAGAGCTCTGATACTATTGTAACATGCAGAAGCTTATAGACAAGATCATACTTTGATAATGAATATTCAGCACCTTGGTTCTTGACGATGATAAGAGTGCACCATGGTTATGACCATAAAAGAGATGGTTACATATGAGAACCTGCGCTTAAAATGGAGATGTCTTGGCATGCGTTCAATAAATCCATCCCAGAAACCTCTGAAAATTCTGCAAGAAGTCTTTGATGTAGCAAATCTAGCAGATTGTCCTGATCAAGTTCAGAACTTCCCCGCACTAGAACATCTGATTCGGCTTCAATTGGCTGCGAAAGAGCCTGCCTTTGAAGGATCTCAAACACACTTCCAACTGGCCGACTGCTGATGCCACAGGGGACTATATACTTTTGAAAGGAGACAAATTGGTGGTCACATTGAGGGCCAGCCCATGGTAGGTTATCCAGCGTGAAACCCTGACTCCAATCACCGCAACTTTCTTGTCTCCTACATTATCAGCAAGTAGGTGAATTCACACTAATGACCTCAACAAAATCTACTCAATCACCAATCAACACTCACAAAAAGGTGCATACACAAAGGTGCTAGCTTACCAACCCAGACACCCGTAAGTCCTTCAATGCGTGTGGCTTCAATGGCACATGCAGTCTGAAGAGCTCGAATGACTACTTCCTCCAGCGATCTAAGATACCAACAATGAAGGTCCATTCGATGATGCCGTAAGTTCAATATAGGGTACATAACCAGCTGCAAACCCAATAATCATAATGAACAAAGCATACATGTGACTGCAGTTCTATCATCGATCACCACCAAGCCTACTGATATGAACAATTCAAGATGATCTGCACAAAAAGACTCGGTGTCCAGCATGGCACCAACCAACTTTGAAAGCATAAGAAATTGCCATGGTGTGGAGGAGATAATAACGGACCTGGCCAGGACCATGGTAAGTAACTTCCCCTCCGCAGTAAAGATCGCACGGAGGGTGGTCTTTATCGAACAATAAATTCTTCTCGGAGCTGCGGGTCCCCATAATATACACTGGAGGATGTTGCAATATGATTACCGCATCATCTACATCATGTCCCTTTTGTATTGCTGCGCTCTACCATAGCTTTCTGCCACTTCCATGCATCCAAGTATGGAATGCTCTGATCATAAAAATCATAACTGTCACATCTGACACAATTAAGAATTAGCACTTGCAATATATCTTGAGTATCTGCAAAGCTTTTCCGGCAGCATAATTCCAAAAAGTGACTTTCTTAGGGCTAGACAATAAAAATAAAATTAAGCTACGAGTGATTTAGCAAAGGCAGCATGAAATCAAGCCAAAATGAGGAGATCGCTTAAGTGGAAAGCTGGCACATGACCAACAGGTCATACGGCATGGAGATCATCAAGAAGACGAGAAGGAAGAAGTTGGATTTAGTGTAATGAAATTTTGTATTCAAAATTTATAATATTTTGAAGTGTTGTAAACATTTTTGCTTAACACAAACTTGTAATTAAAACTTAATCGTATTATTTCATTACATAAAAGATATAACAAAATATTTACAATGACAAGATAATTAACTGCTCTTGAGTCTCTTCTCTACTTGCTCTTCCTCTTCATTAGGCATTTTTCCTCTATAACGCAAAAACTTTAAACAAACTCAATCTACATTAAACAAAGAATTCAGCTTTCACATAAATTCAGTCAATACCATAAATCACATAAATTCACTCACTCAAGAATAAAAAAATTACCTTCTGGTTCTCATCCTCTTCTAGCTTGGATGCATCCCAAGGTTGATGGAGCCTTCTTCATTTCCTTGATCAAGGGTGGGCAAGGGCTCTCTTCCAATTTCAATAATTCCTAACTCCTCTTGAAGACTTTAAAATTCTAGCTCTATGGAAAGAGAAGATTCAGTCTCCTTGGCTTTTTCAAAGCACAATGACATGGCTCTAGGGGCTTCAATGAAGTTCTCTATCTCCTCAGTGTCCAACTTCAAGAACTCCTCTTTATGTTCATTTTCCACATCGAGTATACCCCTGGCAACTTCACAACCATCTGTATAATTGCAAGGAAATAATCCTCCCTTAAATTATAAAGCTTCTGCATGTGGGAGAGAAGAATAAAATTCTTGCCATTTATAAGAAAGGAGGGCAGCCTAGGGAGGACGAAGTTTGATTTCAAGTGTTCTCCATGCACAGATGATCTCTCATCAATAACAGTGGATGCCTTAAACTCTGTCACATCAAACCCTATGCTACTTAGAAGGCTCTCCTTATCACCAAAAACTAGGTCCATAACCTCATCATCAGATTCAATCTATGTGACAAATGAAGCTTGTGAAACCTTTTGACCCTTCTGAACTTCCAGTTCATCCTTTGTGTACTCTTGTTTGCCTGCATGAAGAAATAGATAAGCAACAAATCTAAAGTAGTACTTAAGAACTTTGCACTTTTTCTTGTGCAGAGAGCAGTGTGCAAGACAAATCTTTATCCTCTTATCTTCTGAATAGGCATCCCACCTTCTTGAAATGTTCTTCTTTTCAGATGAGGAGAGGGCAAAGCTAGACATGTGAACATATTGTGATGATCTCTCATTTATAATTTCTGTACTAACCAATTTACTATTTGCCTCCCACTCTTTCCCTAACATAGAGCTTGCCATGTCCTTAACAATTTGTTCTAAATTAAAGGGCACATTGAATATAGGCTCAACATCTAGAAGACGTTCATCATGCCCAAATCTCCTTAATAAATCAAATAGGTTTTCTTTGGCACTAGGCTCATCTGTTACCTCTTCAAGTGTCTCTAAATCTTCCAAAGGATCGTAGCAGTGAACCACCTGCTCCATGCTCGAATTGCTAGCCACGATGCGAGATGAACAACTAACAAGAAGCAGAATTGCCTATCGCATAGTGAACTGAAGGCGCGAGTGAAGGGGGAAGGAAGCCAATCCATAGCACGAGGATGAAGAAAGCACTATCAAGTGGAGGAAGGGGCAACGAAAACAATCTACAGCAGGAGGAAGGAGGACCAAAATAAAAAGATTTAAATTTAAATAAGGCATGACTATATATAGATATTATTAGGGATAACATCATACATGTACAATGGAAGTGAAGGACTGATGTCATCGAAATGTGTCGTTGTGCCACGTGTAGGGCTGATATCATCATCAGAGAGCCACATGTAGGGCTTATGTCATCCTCGCAATGATGATATCGCATTCTATAAAAAGGAGAAAATGTTTAAGTTTTTTTGTTGGGTACCATTGATGGCGTGAGTATTTTTTAAGTGATTATTTTCGAACTTTTTTCGCAGCATCTGCAATCCTCCCTCTACGGCACGAGTAGAACCTTCCGTCAGGCTCTGATAATCCTTATCGCATCGTGGATAGTGGCTTCTGGACCTCCTCCCTCTACGGCACGAGTAGTCCCTTTCGTCAGGCTGCTCGAATAAACCTTATCGCACCGTGGACAACACCTTCTCGCCCTCCTCCTTGAACGGCGTGAGTGCTTAATTTCGTTAGGCACTAATCCTCCTTATCGCATTGGTGGACAGCACCGGCTCATTGCCTTCTCTCTTGATTCCTTCCACGATGCAAGTGTAGTCGCTCCCTGGATGGATTCTTGCTTCCTCACAGTACTAGATGGCTTATACAAAGAAAACTATGAGGATAGTTTACCCAGATCCCTCCCTTCCCAAAGAGCAAGATTCAGTGCCAAAGAAAGAGCCAAAGGTAACAACTTCTAAGCAACCATTAGAGAAGAAACAAGTAAAGGGTAGAACCAATTTATCTAAGGGAAGAATTGTCCTCCACAGACGAAAGAAATTATTTACTAAGATAAGGCAAGCACAAGAGGCTACACATCTGCTCATCCCTAGGGCACCATTCTTGAGAATTGTAAGAACAGTAAGTGACAGTAATCAAAGGGCAAGGACATTATAGATGGCAGAGCAGTGCACTGACATGTCTTCAAGAATCTTGTGAAGACTTTCTTATAGACTTCATGATTGATAGCTTCATATGTACTGCCCATGCAAGAAGAGCCACTTTGATGGACAGAGACCTGACACTTGTTAGCAGGGTGAGGTACAAGTTTGAAAAATTTCTTCATGCCTTGCCAATGAGGGATAAGAAAGCCTTTGATATCCTTGCAATTCCCCTAGCAGTGAAAAGGAAATCAAAGGCAGATAATATTAAAGTTGAAGAAGTTACTTTCCCTCCCAAGAAGAAGAAGAAAAGAAAGTTGGTTTGGAAATCTAAGCCAGATGATAAGAGTTTTGGGGAGGAGGAGAGAAGGTGAAGGAAAAGGAGTATGAGGTGAAGGAAAAGGTCTCACATGTGCATGATAGCTTAGAGACCCTTGTGCAGTTTGAGAAGGCCAATTCTCAGAGGCTTGCCCAAGTACCAGGGTAGCTAATCTGCAATGTTGGACAGTGGAGGAAGGCTATCTCTATATGGCACTTGGGGACATTTATATGCTTGTAGAGAAGGATAAGGAGATCAATGACAGTGTTGTTCTCATGTGTTTAAGGTATGACTACATTTTTCACATATGTATATTTTCACATATGGTAATAATGTAAGAATATTTTCTATTTTGTTCATTCCTTTATAAACTCTTATAGGGCACTTATGAAGGAATTGCTTCCAAATCAAGTCAACAAAATATTCATTTGAAATCCCTTAGTGTTGGCTACATTGATTGATATGAAGAAGAAGACTTCCGAGCTGGCATCCTATTTCAAGCCAATGAGAAATAAGAACATTTGCTTTGTTGTTTTGCCATATGTAGAGAGGTTCGTCTCTAATTGCTGATGATTCCCATGTGTTTAAATATTTGACATACGATATTTGCTTTCGTAAATATTTCTTTTACTTTTTTCTAGTGGACAATAGAGTGCTTGTGTTATTAATCTTCTGAGAAGGACTGCTATTTTCATGAACATGCTAACTGGCATGTATGGGTAGATTAAATTGTAAGTAGTTCTCTTTAATAACTTGAATATTGAGCTTCATACTTTAGTTTTCCTTATATTCAAATTGGATTTTTAATAGGGCATGTAAGAGAGCTTACGGATATTAAAGATGAATATCCAAATTTGAAAAAGGAGGCAGAGTATAAGTTTCTAAATTAGCCAGTAGCCAATGTGTGGAAATATCTTATCTAAATATACCGAGATTGATAGCAGTGTAGGTTAAGTTAAAAAACCCACTATTTTTGCAATGAATCTTTACTTAATTTTTTAACTTTTTTTCTATAGTTCTTGGTTCTTAAATCTAAGAAAATTTCTTAATTTGATACTCTTAAATCTCACAAGATTTGGCTGTGGAGTGTTCGTGCAAGAGCTATCAATATTATTTTGAATAATTCAATTACTTTGAATGATCCAGATTCTCCACCACCCCCAATGCAAGCCTCTCCATCTAAGAAGAAGAAATTGCATGTACATTCACCACAAGCATTTTATGTTTAAGCAAGGAACTCTACAAAAAGAAACCAAGGGTGCTCCTCAACAAGGCACACATAAAGAAACCAAGGGTACTAAATCAGGAAGCACCTCAAAGAAAAGTGGTCCTCAAGTGGGTGCCAAGAAGGGTGTTGGCAAGAAAACTAAGAAGGAACTCAAGTTCAAGTTTGCTTGGTAAGAATAACTAGAAACAATCAAAGGATATGGACATGCAGACAAAGGAGGCCACAAAACCAAAGAAGACAAAGGGGGACATGGAGACAAAGGAGGCCACAAAACCCGAGAAGACAAAGGGGGGACATGGAGGCAAAACCAGAGGAGATGGAGACCAAATAGAAAGCTTTATTCTCCTCCCTATTTATCATTGTAAATTTTCTTCTAATTTTATAATCTTGTTTGTAAAGATTGAGAAATTCTCTTCTCATTTTGTGATGTTTTTTACTCAAAACACATTTGTACTTGAGTTTGTAATGGTTTTGAGATATTGTGCCATAATTGTCATCTCATGACTCGAGTAAATCTCTAAAGCAAAATATTAGAACTCTTAAACAGCTTCATAAAAAGAGCTTTAAATATTGTAATTCTAAAAGAACAACGTAAAAATTTACAAAGACACACCAATCACAAGACAAAACTTTTCATTGATAAATTACATACGTAAATTTACAAAATCCCAGGAGTCTAAATAGACTTCATAAAAAAACTCCAAAGCTTTCTTATTAAGTCATGCTTATACAATCATATTCCCAATTAGCATCTACCAAGGTCTTCGACTCCATTGGCATTCAAATATTTCTATTCTTCACCTTGAACTGTGCCCCACTTGTATCCACTTCCCATGATATTGAGGTGCTCCCTAATATTTAGGAGGCTCCAATGCCTGCTTGCACTTACAATTTACACCACACCATTGGGCAACCTAATGCATATGTCAAGAGGCAAAACAACTTGTTCATCCGCTTACAATGGGACCCAACTACTATTTTTCTTCATCCACCGTTCGTAATAAAAGCGAATGTATAAGGTAGCACGAGCTTTAAGATACCAAAATGTAACACTAGACTCTTCTGTTTTCAACTTGAATGTATCATCCTTATGCTACCCCTCTACGATGTTCCACTTCTCTCTCCAAGCAAGGTTACCATGTCATCACCTAGTACTTTCTTGCACACAAACATGGTAAGTGTGTGTGAGAAAGTAAATTGATTGAACATCTTATCAGAAAGATGAATTGGACATACCCAACTGAGGCCCACAGCAAATCGAGATGGCTTTGCAAACTTGAAAGATCATATATGTCACAAAGCATCTTTGATTTCATGACCATAACCATCCAAGCATCAGGAGTTGGCCATTCAACAGAAGAGAGGAGAGGAGATGTGATGATCTCTAGCTTACCCAACTGACCATCATGCATTGGCACCACATAGGAGTGCCGGTAAAAGAAGATATTTTCCTTAAGGTCTGCATTGGTTTTACAAGAAAACAATGCCTCACCAATGTGTGCAATGTCCGGTAAGGCTTCGTAATGGTTGCTCCTCTGCCAACTTGGAAGGAAAAATATTTGCAACCCAAAAAATAAGATCATTAAACATGAAAGATGTAGCTATCGTAATATCACATGCCTCCTTCCTTCCCTATGATACTTACAATTGCATGGAAATTGATTTTGTTTACAAAGATGTATGTCTCGTGCACCGTGTACACATGTTGTACAATGGCCCCAGTGCTCGATTTTTTGAATCCCTCTAAATGACCCTTCCAATGAAGCTCCATCACATCTCGTCGGTCGTCGAACTCGGTGTAGACCAATAGCAGTAGGCTGCAGGAAAACCTAAGCACCCTTGCGAAATGCCTCTCTCACCCAAGAACCATCATCGTCCTCCCTATTATTGTACAATGAGATCCTCAATCTCATCTTTTGGTCTTCTTCGTGGTACAGCCATATCAATTGCAGTGAGATTAGGGTTGGGCAAATGAGATAGAGAAAGAAAACGCAAAGATGCTATGCAGATTAGGGTTTTAGGCTTGATGGATATTAAAGAGATGGAAGAGGAAGGGAGGAAGGTTAACAAGAGTTTAATTTGGATGTTCACGAGGGAAAGCAGACTTGAAAATGAAATTTATGACTACAATGAAATTTGAGATGGGTTTTTGGGGGGAAAAGTGACTTTTAGGGGAATCTCAAAAATTTTAAAATTTTAAGGATTTTTTGAGCCACAAAAATGGTGGGACCATACCTACACTAACCCCCCTAATTTTTGAAAAAGACAAGTGTAATTATTAGTATTGAAAGCCTAGTCCCCCTCCCTACAGCCTAGTCTCCCTCCCTATGTTTAAAGGAGACCAAATGTGCACAATCCTCTATTCCTATTGGTTCGTTGCTAATTACTTTCATTAGCAAAAGGCCCAAAATAGGTTCAAATGCCCCCTAATGGTAAGTAGCATGGATGTAAGTGCTATAAGCACAAAGACCTACATTTACTCTCCAAAATTTGTTTCATGTGTGGTTAGCTTTTAAGAGTAGTAAAATCAAGTTTTCAAACTACACCACTAGATCACATATTGTAAACTACAAGAAGAAACGAAACCCCTACTCTTATTCTCTCCTAAATCAAGTTTTCAAACTACACCACTAGATCACATATTGTAAACTACAAGAAGAAACGAAACCCCTACTCTTATTCTCTCCTAATCCCTTGTCTTCCCCACCACCACCATAAATCCCCCTTATCCCCTAACTTATAAGCTTAAGTCCCCCCTTCCAAAAAAACCCCTTCCTTACACTCATGTGATACCATATGGCTTGTGAATGATACCATATGTCTTGTGAATCCCTCGGGTCCAAAACTTGGTGGAATCAATTTGGAAAAACCCATTTAAATGTTTCTTCATAATTGATTGAGTACCTTTGTATATCACCTTAAACCATTTGATATCAAAGATGAATAGATTGCCAAATGCTCTAAACCCGACCTCAAGAATATCTTGAATAGTTTCTCAATACTCAAGATGGTCCTCTATGGCATTGGTATCATGTCTACTAGCTCGAATTTCTTGCTCAAAAGCTGTTATGACACCACAATTAAATGTGTTACTTTTAGAATCCACACGCTCCATGCAAAAGTACCTTCCCTGTGACCATATTACATTGTATAATTTGTACTAACATTAAACAAAATCATGGTATTCAATATAGTGCATTAAACAAGGTATATAACAATTGAAGCATGAGAAAGAGATCAATGATATACTTACTTGAGGGTCACATCCTTGTGTATACTCTTGTTCTTCTCTTATGACTATCTCTACATTTTTTAATGCCATCGATATTGCCTTATGAAGCCATTCTATATTGATTACACTTGGGAGAGGTTCTAAGTCAGGTGGAAACGGCAAGTGTCTACTTTCTCTTCTAAAAGTTCTTCTCTCATCCTTTTGTCTATTGATTGCATCCTTGTTTCTCTCAATCCACTTCTCCACCATGATATAGAACTATTTAGAATGCAGAATGTATTCACCTTTTGGCATAATGCTTCATCCATTCTTCGTTGCCTTCCTTTTACATTAGTAATTAGTCAATCATCCTACTCATTACTCCAAAATTGTGGCATGGAAGGATCTATTCAAGAGAGATGTTCTGAGATATACACAAGAGACTCTTGCATCAACCATCTCTTTGACATGCTTACTTCTGGCCTTTCTCTTTGTCTCACAAAGTCCTTTAAGGTTTTCGTGAACCTTTCAAGTAAAAACATCCGTCAAACATGAATAACACCACAAAGTGTCACTTCCTCAACCAAATTTACCACAAGATGTAATTGGCTAGTGAGTATTGTTCTAAGAATGTTTCCCTCGATCATACACACTACCTCAATATCATTGAGATGAGCCATCTCAATGAATGTAGGATCTATCTCCGCCATGCTTTCCTCTAGCCTTGCTCTTTGTCTCATAAAGTCCTTTAAGGTTTTCATGAACCTTTCAAGGAAAAGCATTCATTGAACATGAACAACACCACAAAGCATCACTTCATCAACCAAATTTACCACAAGATGTAATTGGCTAGTGAGTATTGTTCTAATAAAGTTTTCCCCGATCATACACACTACCTCAATATCATTGAGATGAGCCATCTCAATGAATATAGGATCTAACTCCTTTGAGGACTTGCATACATAATACTCATGTATACTATTTATCATATACAACTTGTGATTGCATGAGGAAACTAAATATTAAATGTAACCTAAATAGTGAGTTCAAGATAAGATTGATACCTCACCAAGCTATTTATAGTGTATGATAAATAGTGTATACTCTTTATTATCATACATAACTTGTGATTGCATGAGGAGACTAAATATTAAATTTAACTTAAATAGTGAATTCAAGAGAAGATTCATACCTCACCAAGCTTCCCATTTTATAAATAGTCTCTCTCACCTTCTTATCTCAACAACGAACTATAACTATAAGAAGAATAATCTATGCTTAGAAAAACATATAACGTTAGTATAAGATCCTTTAAATTGGGTACTGTAAAGAGAAAATGGATAAAAAATGTCTGAATACCTGTAATATCTGTTGCTAATCATGTGTCTTCAAGCCATATAATTGCTCGTCTCCTTTCTTTTTGGTCTTTGTGAAGGCACCCTGCATCAATGAATGCATTACTCACATTGGTGTACGAAAAGAGGCAGTCACGCTTTTAACGTTTCTTTCCTCCTTGGTTAATACCCATGCTGTCTTTGGTAGGACCTTGTTTCCACACTCTTATATAATTGGCCATGCACTTTGAAGGAGACCAATGTATTTCAAGTCATCCCTTGTGCCCTTGGTATCTCATTTACCAATTACATGGTCCCAAGTGTTTTTTTGCCACATTCTTTAATATGTGAATAGGGTCTAAGAGATGATTGATCTTCAACTCACACTAATATGGGATTCAAAAGAAGATTAAGTGTCTTGACATCCCATCGGGTGGTGGATTTGGGGTACTTCTACATACCTCAAACCAATCCCTACCTCTCATCACAAGTGATGAAATATCATAAGGCACATGCTTCGGATGTGAAGGGGGAAGAAATTGATTGATGTTTATCATACACCACCTTATTTAGTGTAGAGGGCCTCTCCAAAACAAGTGATGATCCATAAATCAGACATGCATGATGTCCAGAGGTTGTAAAACCTATTATAAAATCAAGATGGTTGAGAGATAGAGTAAGACAAGTTTGAAGTTTAAAGTTTCAAGGTAGAAAGTTCAAGTATGTACCTGAGTACTTTGAGAATCTAGGATAGTCATGCATTGTCCAAAGGAAATCTTATTTCACCTCCATATCATGCCTATTTATTGGCCTTGAGACATCATGCACTTTGATACCTCCCCATAGTGTCTCCTCAATTAAAGGTTCGAGATACACATCTCTATTTTTCACCTTATACTTGCCTAGTACAAGCAGAGTAAGCATAATATAGCCTTTCTTGATTGCCACCCATGGAGGGAGATTGTAATTCACCAATACAATAGGCCAAGTAGACCATGATGTAAACTTGAATCCAAATGTATCAACACCATCTATGCCCAAGCCAAGATGTAAGTGATAAGGCTCATCTTTAAACTCTAGCCATTGATGCTCCACATGTTGCCACACCGATGAATTAGCTATGATCCTCATGATGAATTTCATGCCATGTAATGAGTTCTGAAATCCCCTTATATTTAAACATGTGTAGAATTCAAGGAATGATAAGAAAGTGTCTTTTAGGAATTTTTTTCTCCTTACAAATCATCTCTATATCGTCTCTCCCCACATTCTAGACATTGTGTTACATCTTTATTAGCCCCTCTAACTAACATGAAATCATTGGGACATGCATGTATTTTTATATAATCCATACCTAACATACGAGCCCCATCTCGTGAGTCTGCCAATAGATTTTGAGGGGGAAGAATCTTCTTAAGAAGCCTACAACATAACATAAGAAATCATATGTTAAAATAAGAGACATTCTCTATTTAAGAAAATATAAAACAAAATAATATGAGAGTATAAAATAAGGGACATTTTCTATTTAAGAGAATATATTGATTGGATCTTACATAAGAAGACTTGTAACACTTGCATCACTTTATGCATAAGTTATTTACAAGTTTACTAGATCCAAGTTTGCTCGGAGTGTAGGGTATGGACATCCCTCATACAAAGGGGTGCTTTCCTCTCTACGCAAGGTTTTCTCCTCTTACAACATTGGAGCTTGTTCTCCATCCTTTATGACCTCCCATTCAAGAAAGCATTCACCATGTCTTCCATGATGAGATACTCTTCCTCCTCATGTCCCAATGGTGGAGGCACCTCATTCATTGGTTGGAGAGGATGACTCTCAGCCATGCTTTCCCTATTAAGCCCTGCAACATTTCACAATATACCCGATGTCATAGAATGGTGTGGCATATTTTGTAATACTCTCGTATGGTTCTGCTCCATATCATCATTTGCACTTGGTCATGACAATGCCTCATTACTACAACACATCAGGAGTGTAGCAGCGTTTTGAAAGAAAAATATCGGGGGTTTTACGATGCTCAGCAGCAATATATCACTACTCCACAAAGTTTTTTCGCTGCTAGGCAGCAGTGCTTTTAGCATCGATTTTTCACTGCTCAGTAGCGTGTATAGCAACAAAAAAATGCTGCTATACTGTAAAAATATGTCACTTTTTTTACCGCCGTGTAGTTTTATCTTTTTTAAATACAATAAACTTATACTCTGAGTTTTTATTTTTTGTAGGTTTTTGCCTTGTCTTTCACTTCTACCTCTCCAACCTTATCCTCCTCAAACTCAAGCAAGGTATGTCTACAGTTTTCCTTCATTTCCTATGCAAACAAGCTTTCCATTAAAGCTTTCTTGTGAGTATTTCTCTTCTCTTTCTTCTCTTTTTAGTTTTTTTTTCCTTCTCATTGAAGCTCGACCCTAACCCTAGCTTCTACATAGAAACCCTAATAAAGAGATTTGATGGAGAGCTCTTCATCAAAGCTCTCTATTATGTTTTTATTTAGAAGCTAGGGGTAGGGTTAAGCTATATAATGAGAAGGGAAAAAGAAAGATTCAATAAGTTAAGGTAAAATCTTTCATTAAGTTTTCTATTAAGATTAGGGTTTTGTATATGCTTTCTATTAGGGTTAATATTAGGGTTACTAATACTATTTTTCTTTTAATTATTTGGTTTGATTTTATAGGTTATCCACCCATACAAGTCCCATAAGGTAAGAGATCTCTGCCTTTTATGTTTCCTCTCTTATTCTTTTACATGTTATAAGATTTGTAAGTTTTAGGATTTGTTATTTTTTCTCCCATACATGGATAGCATAGCTCCTCTCTAGAGGTGGCCATATGCCTTAGCCTCATGTATGAGGCTAGTGCATAAAGCTTATGCATTAGCCTTATGCATAAGCCTCATACATAAGGGTAGTGCATAAACCTCATGCATAAGACTTATGCATTACCAAATGTATAAGCCTCATGCATGAGGCTTATACATAAGGTTTATGCATGAGACTTTTGCATAAAGCCTCATGCATAAGCCTCATGTATAAAGCTTATGCATTAGTGATAAGCCTCTATGTGTAGCCTTATACATAAACTTCTGCATAAGGCTTATGTATTAGCCGTATGCATACGCATCATGTATAAAGCCATATGCATAAGCCATGTATAAAGCCATATGCACAAGTCTTATGTATAAAGATTATGCATATGGCTAATGCATAATCCGGATACATAAACTTTATGCATGAAGTTTTATGCATAAGCCTCACGCTGTCGTGCCATGGCACGTCTATGATGTGAAACCGTGCATGTGAGGCCATCAAATACACATCCAGATGCATGAGGTTATGTGCCATGACGAGTCATTATATGATGCCATGTACATATGTTCATATTGTAAATGAGGTTCAATAAGACAAGCTGAGGCTGAGCCAGATCTAGGAGTTTCTGTATATGAGTGTGGAGGGTGATGGTTCTGCTGTTACTCAGAGCCCATGGGTAAGTTAGAAACATCCAGTTATATATAATGGTTTTGATGGCACTGGATGTAAAGGATGTAACTGGCCACATGTATATTGGAAAAATTTGAAAACCTTGTTGTGCCTCCATGTGAATGGTTCAAAGGATTTCAAGAAAGAAGTCAGTGAATAAAGGAACAAACACTTGGTATGCAATTTTGTGCAATCATCAGGATGAATTCAAGGATGTATTGAGGTGAATCGACACATGTACTTGTCATTGGAAATAGTGATGTTCAATACTCCTTGGGAAATTTTGTGTGTGAGTTTCCTTGTTAGATTTGACATTCACTCTCACAGCTAGAAGTCTCGTACTTTCCTGGCTGTACCGCACACTTCACGACAACTTTGGTGAACCCGACGTGAAACTGCTGGGGTGAGAGTGTGGTGAAATATACAGGGAAGCTATGGCTGAGAATTCTGAGGGTCAGGGGGTTCATTTTGACCCCGGAGTTATGCAGATGTTTCAGATGTTTACCATGTACATGCAACAACAACAAGCTGCTGAAAGAGGACAAATTTCCACGACCAAAGCATTACAATCAATTGTGAAAAAGATGGATCAATTTGATGGGAAGGACATTACAAAGTACCTGCGCAATTATATAAAGGAGATGGAGCTAAACAGGGTGACTGAGGAGGACATGGTTCGAAGTTTCGAGCTGGTATGTGTTCCTGAAATAAGAGAGCGCATAAAAGGATTGCAGACAGCACAGGGTGGCAGAAATTGGGAAGAGTTCAAGCTTGCTTTAAAGGATGAATATTTTATGGAGGATTCTGAGCGAGTGACTAAACGAACTTTCTTGGAATGGGTCACAGAATCTAAGATGGGAATTTCTGCCACAGAATTGCTAAGAGAGTTTGAGAAGCGTTATGCCCAGTTGTCAAGGATAGAGCGTGCAACTTTGGATAGAGAAAAAACAGAGCTCTTCTTACAAGCAGCTGGGAAAGATCTCCAGGAGAAATTGGAAATCCTCCTTGAGGATAAGGATACAGAGCAGGGATTAAAGAGTGATTGGAATGATGTTGAGGATGCAGTCACTATGTTAGCAAAGCGGCAACGGAGGAGGGATAAAATGGTGATGGGCTCTGCACCCCCCATAGCTGCTGTTACCCCTGAGAATCTACCCAAACCAGCTGCTACAATTCCCAAGGTAGATGGGCCAATGGATGAGCTTATCAAGGGTATGCGTGACTTAAAATTGAAGATGTCCAGGATTGAAGAAAAAGGTTTACCATTGGGGCAGGCTTCTATGCAAAGGCCTCAAAGCAAAGAAGGGTTTACATATAGATGCATATGGTGTGATGACCCAGAGCATGCAAAGAAAGATTGTGCTAGCTATAAAGAAGCTCTTAAAAATCAACTTGTGTTTTTCAAAGATGGGAAAATCCATCTTACAGAGACTGGTCTTCCATTGAGTACAAACTTTGGGAAAGGAGGGATGAAAAAGCTGGTAGAGGATATGGCTGCTAGTCATGCCATTTCTATGGTTGAGGCAGCAACCTATGGATTAAAGGTTGGTCAATTAAAGCAGGGATTTGAGAATGATGAGGATTATGAGAATGAGGATTTTTGGCCATCAACAATGGAATTAATTACGTCAAAGAAAGTGTCAAAGCAAGCTTTGCATGAGGCAGGTGATTGTATACGTCTTGAGACTGGCTGGGAGGAGCCTGTGGATTCTTTATCCATTCATGCCTATATTGCCAAATGCCAAAATAATGAGGCACAGGTAGAGGAGAAGCGTAAAAGGGAAAATGAGGAAGGAGGGCCATCAAAAAGAGTTACACGTGGAAGTGAAAAGAAGGATCCTGGGTCATCACATATGCCTCCACAGCATAGCAGACCTCCACAGGATGTTTCAATGGAAGAAGTGCCAGCAAAAATGAAGGAGAAGGGTACAGGGAAAAGTCCACTCTACAAGCTTCAATCTGATATTGAAGTTGCAACAGATCTCAAAAAGGTACTTGAAGAAAGGATTCTAAACAGCAGGGTGGAATTCACACTAGGGGAAGTCTTGGGGATTGCAAAGAAAGAATTTCATGATGAGATAATTGATATTATACGAAGAAAAAGGCAGTCCATAATTGAATCTATTCCATCACAAGGGGAGGCAAGCACTTCCAAGACTCATGGAGTACAGGTACAGAAAAAGGAAGAGAGAGAAAATGTGGTGGAATGTAATCACTCTGCTGATGGGGCACGACAAGTGCGCTTTGTGGAAGAGGATGATGAAAAAGAAGTCCTTACAAAGAGTCATTACTCCAGGAGCCATTGGGCAAGAGCAACCACCAAAACCCTTGTCAAGATAGGTGATTTGGAAGAGCCATATGTCGCTCTAATTGATCATGGGTCTGAAATAAATCTTATGGCTAAAAATCTCTACAACAAATGTAAGTGGCCAATGGATGTGGATCATGGGTGGATGATTAAAGCAGCTAATAACTCATCTGGAGAGCTTTATGCAGCATGTCCAAATGTAAGGGTAACTATAGGGGATGTGAAGGATGATCAGAATTTCTTTGTTCAGGAGATGTCATCGTATCCCCTTATCCTTGGGCAACCCTACATTACAGCTGTAAGGATGGAAACAAAGGTTTTGGATGATGGTTCAGCATATGCAAGAATAAGGAGTAAAGATGGCAAAAAAGCTGTTCAGTTTTTGACAGTTTGCATTAATCATGAAAGGAATCGTGAGTCTCTTCGGGCACAGTCACTCCCAAAGATAAACAGAGAGTTCATGAATTACAGGGAGATGAGGGATTTTGGCCAGGTGCCATTGTAAAGCGGGATTCCAATGGTACAAGGGGAAATGAGTTCTCGCAGGACTCAATCAATGTAAATAGCTTTTCAGCGAATTTTCAGGGATTCTCTAGCTATGGGTCACTGGTTTTTGTAAAAAGCAAGGATTTGAAGCGTGGTATGCAAAAACATATACAAAATGAACAAAAAAGTTTTGAGCAGTGTGGTCTTCTAGAAAAGAATGAGTTTATTTCAGGGGTGCTTGATGAGGTGTCATTTGTAGATACTATGGATGTGCTTTTTGATATGGGAAGAGCATGCTTACAGGGTGGAAATGAAATGATAGAGGTGTCATCTGTGGAGATGTATGATATAATCCAGGAATTTGAGGGGGTGGAATGTAAAAACGTGAATTGTGAGATGGATGCTCATGTTGATACAAAGTACAAAACGGTTGCAAAGAAGGTGAAACCAGTTGCCTTGCCCTTGCCACCAGGAAGCAAGGAGAAGATAGATGAAGCTTCTATGCAGCCAAATCTTAGAGATCCGAAGAAAATTGGGCATAAATTTACTCAAGAAACTCTAAAAGAGCTGAAGATTGGTGAGAAGGATTTTCTGTTGCCAGTTGAAAGGGAATGCTTTGAGGAGATGCTTGTAAAACATGGGAAAGCCTTTGCTTTTCAGCCGCATGAGATAGGCTGTGTTGATCCAAGTGTAACAGCACCAATGGTGATCTTTACTGTTCCACATGTACCCTGGAACCTGCGGCCAATTCCAGTACCAAAGGCTCTCTTGCCAAAGTTGATGGAACTACTAAAGGAAAAGATTAGGATGGGGATCTTGGAGCCTTCATGTGCCCCATATTCCAACAGATGGTTTACTGTACCAAAGAAAAATGGGACATTGCGCTTTATTCAAGACATGCAACCTGTAAACAAAGTCACAATCAGGAATGTGGGAGCAGGTCCAATTGTGGATGAGTTTGCAGAAGCATTTGCAGGGAAAGCTATATATTCTATGGGTGATCTGTATTCAGGATATGATCAGTTCCAGCTGGATATACAAAGCAGGGACTTGACCACAATGAGAACTCCTTTGGGATTAGTAAGGATGTGTACCTTACCACAGGGAGCCACTAACTCAGTGGCACATATGATGAATGGAATGAATAAAGTCTTACGAGACTTCATACCACAAAAAACTATGCCATTTTTGGATGATGTGCCAATAAAGGGCTGTGATGAGAAAGACAAAGATGGGGATTTGGATTCAAAGGGGTGCCGCAAGTTTGTGGCAAATCATATAAAGGATTGTGACATGATTCTATCCAGGCTTGAAGAAGTGAATCTTACTTTATCTGGGCTGAAATCAGTGTTTGGAGTTGGTGAAGTGCTAATAGTGGGACATCTTTGTAGTACTAGTGGACGTCGACCTTGTCCAGCCAAAATAGATGCAATACAAAGAATGAAAGAGACATGCATTAATGTTACAGAGCTGAGGAGATTTCTTGGAGCATGTGTCTTTTATGTTATTTGGATCCCACATTATGCACATGTAGCAGATCCTCTTTATCAACTTTTGAGGAAAAATCAAAAATTTCTGTGGAGTGCAGTACATATTAAAGCTATGCGGAAGCTGAAATATTTGCTCCAATCATCACCCACTTTGAGAAAGGCAGATTATGAGTGTGGCAGGCCTGTGATTGTTACAGTTGATACTAGTCCTACTGGGATAGGATGGGCAGTAGGGCAAGATGATGAGGATGATCATAGGTATGTAATTAGATTTGGAGCAAAGGTGTTAAGCTTTCGGCAACGAAAGTATCCACAGATCAAGAGAGAGTTATGGGGGATAGTCACTGCTCTAAAATGTGAAAAAGAATATCTTATTGGGGCATCTGTACTTGTGGAAACTGATTGCTTGCCACTCCTTGGGATGATAGCAAGTTGTACCACTCCAGATATTGCTATGCTTAGGTGGATTGCTTATATCAAGTCACTAAATCCTGAGTTTGAGCATATTGCGGGAAAAGATAATCCAGTTGCAGATATGCTATCAAGAGCCAGGTATGAAGATGAGAAAGAAATGATTAGTGACATTGATGATGTGGGTACAAAATTCTATACTACAGCATATGCAAAAGGGGATCATATTTGCCTATCAAATGCACTTGAGTCTTTTATTGAGGAAATATATGAAGGGGATTGGTTGCTTATTGGTCAATATTTGAGTACTCTGACAAGGCAAGAAAATTGGTCTGACTCAGAATTTAAGAGAATCCGCAGAAAAGCATATGGTTATTTCCTAAAGGATGGGTATCTCTGGAAGCATCCTAAGCAGAGGAATGCTATGCCACAGAGAGTCATATGTGATAAAGAGACTCAAGGAAAGCTTGTGAAAGAATTCCATGAGAGTCTCTGGGCTGGACATAGAAGCGTGTGGGCCACCTTTACCAAAATAAAGGAAAAATATTGGTGGAAAGGAATGTACAAGGATATTTCCCAATATGTGGAAACATGCATGGTATGCCAAATGTACTCAAATGTGCGGCATCGTGATGGCTTGCAACCAACCTACCCACCTGCCATGCACTACAAATGGGTAGTGGATCTAGTTACAATGCCTTTGGGAATTTGGCAGATGCGGTACATTGCACTTGCAAGAGAAGATTTGACAAATCAGGTAGAAGGGCGTGCTCTTAGAACAAAGAGTACGGAAACAGTATGCAAATTTCTCTTGGAAGATGTGATCTGCCGGTATGGTTGTGTTGGGAAGATAACAGCTGATAGGGGTGAGCTAGATGTTGAAGAAGCAAGGGAATTCTTCTCTAGAATTGGTATCAAACTGTCCCTAACATGTGCTTACAATCCTGAGGGCAATGGGAAAAGTGAGCGAGGGCATCCTCCAATCATTAAAGCTTTGGCTAAGGCATGCAGAGAAAGAATGCGAGAGTGGCCAAAGCTGCTACCATATGCCTTGTGGGCTGACCGTACAACTCATAGCTCAGTGACAGGATACATGCCTGCAAAATTGATGTATGGTCAGAAGCCAGTGATGCCAGTTGAAGAAGTAGTTCTAACTTGGAATGTATTGCCCTGGGTCGAAGGATTGAGCAGAGATGACCTCCTTGCATTGCGAATAAGACAGTTGGAGAGGAGGCCTGGAGATATAGAGCTTGCTAAAGCCCGCTTGAAAGATGCAAGGTTGAAAAATAAAGAAAGATTTGATAGTAGACACAGACTCCGGCCAAAACCTATTGAAGAAGGTGATTGGGTTCTATTGTATGACAGTAGCCTTGACAACCAATTCACTGTTCAAAGAAAATTTGCAAAAAGATGGTTTGGCCCTTACATTGTCAAGCATGTGCATGGAAATGCCACGTATACTCTGTGTGAGCTTGATGGAACAGAAATAAAGAATCTTGTGGCTGGCAAAAGAATTAAGATATTTAAAAGAAGACATGATAATGATCCTTTTGATTCACAAGAGATTCAGGATGAGAGGCTTGACAGTGGTAGTATGGATATGGTTGAAGAGGAAGAGGATGATCTTCCTAGAACTGCAGAAGAAGAAGACGACATCCAGTTATATGTGGACCTTGATGATGATTTGGCACATACCAGAGGATGTGCAGGTTTAGAGGGGGTGGATGTCGTGCCATGGCACGTCTATGATGTGAAACCGTGCATGTGAGGCCATCAAATACACATCCAGATGCATGAGGTTATGTGCCATGACGAGTCATTATATGATGCCATGTACATATGTTCATATTGTAAATGAGGTTCAATAAGACAAGCTGAGGCTGAGCCAGATCTAGGAGTTTCTGTGTATGAGTGTGGAGGGTGATGGTTCTGCCGTTACTCAGAGCCCATGGGTAAGTTAGAAACATCCAGTTATATATAATGGTTTTGATGGCACTGGATGTAAAGGATGTAACTGGCCACATGTATATTGGAAAAATTTGAAAACCTTGTTGTGCCTCCATGTGAATGGTTCAAAGGATTTCAAGAAAGAAGTCAGTGAATAAAGGAACAAACACTTGGTATGCAATTTTGTGCAGTCATCAGGATGAATTCAAGGATGTATTGAGGTGAATCGACACATGTACTTGTCATTGGAAATAGTGATGTTCAATACTCCTTGGGAAATTTTGTGTGTGAGTTTCCTTGTTAGATTTGACATTCACTCTCACAGCTAGAAGTCTCGTACTTTCCTGGCTGTACCGCACACTTCACGACAACACATAACCCACATACATGAGGCTTATGTATATAAGCTATGAATGTGTAGCCTCGTGCAAGCTATGAATGCTATGCATGAGCCTTATGCATAAGGCTTATGTATATAAGCTATGAATGTGTAGCCTCATGCAAGCTATGAATGCTATGCATGAGCCTTATGCATAGTATGCATGAGCCTTATACATAAGGCTTATGCATTAAGCGAGTGCTACCTAGGTATGCTGGTAGCTACAGGAATTCACCGGAAGCTCCCATTACATGCCAGGTGCTACCTATGCATGCTGGTAGCCAATGCATGCCTATAAATTCCTATGCATGTTGGTAGTAACCAATGCATGCCACTAGCTTCCTATGCATGCTGGTAGCTTCCTATGCATTCTGATAGCAACCTACGCATGTCAATATTAGCAACCAATGCATGCCGGTAGCTTCCTACGCATGCCACTAGCTTCCGATGGTGCTTCCTACGCATGCCGGGTGTTTCCTATGCATGCCGGGTGTTTCCTATGCATGTCGGGTAGCAACCAACGCATGTCGGTATCTTCCAATGCATGCCGGTAGTAGCAACCTACGCATGCTGTTAGCAACCAACGCATGTCGATAGCAACTAACGCATGCCGATAGCTTCCTATGCATGGCGATAGCAACCAACGGATGCCGATAGCTTCCTATGCATAAGAGTTTTAACTAATTATGTTTTTTCTTGGACAGATGGCAAATAACTTGAGGCGTGACGTTACACGTGAAGAAGGAGTTGATATCCCGACAATATTTGTAAGTATATATTAGCCTCACATTGTATCCTATCTTTTAATTAAAGAAGGTTATCTTAAATAACAAATTTCTAAAATGTTCACTTGTTTGTACAACTGCAGCTTAAAGTAGTGGACCGCCGCCCTATGCAAGAGGAATATGATTTTGCATTACAATAGGGTTTGCAAGCTCTATTCGATAGGGTGCAAGATGAAGAATGGATTGTTATTACTGGAGGAGATGCTTGGCAAAAAAGCATAGCAAGTAAGTACATTCCTATACCCTAAAGCTCTTTGTTTTTGCAAAACTAATTCTCACTTGTGTTAGTTTTATTGTGTTTTAGGATCATATAACTCGAAACGGTGGTGCAAATGGAGCTACTGATAGCAATGAAAATGTGAAAAACAAAGGAGCTAGAGCCGCAAGGAACAATACCAATCACACAACATGAGATCTAGATAGCCCCTAGCTCCATAGTTTTTTATTATGCTTTATCTTGTATATGATTTTATTGGAAACATACACTTATGTAATCCGATAAGTATTGTAATTGAATTTTGACATTCCTAAAACCATGGTCTGCAAATGTCTTTTGTTTTTGGTATTTGTAAGTTTTACATTACACTTGTCCATGATGATACGAAGTTATGTTAGTTTTATTGTGTCTACATTAGAAAAAAAAGAGCTGGGTAGACTGGGGAGTTCTATGCAGACTCCCTAGTCTACCCTAGCTTTTTTTTATTTTGCAGTACATTCGCTGCTCGGCAGCGAAATAGCGCTACTCATAGTAGTGAAATATCACTGCTAAGCAGTGAGAAAACGCTGATAGTTGTGCAGCTGAGCAGCGAACCTATTGTAGTGAAAATAGCGACGTGTTTAGCAGGCGATATGGACCCGACATCTCCGCACCCTTCTAGTTATAAAAGCGATACGCTATAAACCCTCATTCTGTATTGCATGAAACATATATGTACAGACACAATCAATTTTTATATGATGTAGTTGTATACATTGACCCTTGCATCGATCACCCATATATCATATCTTCTCCTTCAACCATGCTTTGAAACCAACCACTGCTCCTTCATTAGAGTCAGAGCTAGACATCTGTACTTATGCCATAAGAGAGTACATCTTAGTACAAACAGTTAGAAGAGTATGTAATAAGAAGGTACATAGTAAGGTCATTGCCCATCAACATTTATAACAACAAAATTTCAGTGTTCTACAATGAAATTAGCAATAAAAGTTTTATACTCAATAGCTACTTGGGAAAAATGTACTCCTTCCTGTTTCGCCCCCACAACACCTTTTCACCCCTTCTCAAAACATCATTTGAAAAAGTAACAAATAAGATTCTCTGTAGGCATGTGTCCCTCCTTCTCTTCCACCCAACTCTTCCACTCATACTCATGCATAATGGCTTTATACATTTATGCTTAAGGATTAATGCATAAAGGCATAATACATAAAACTTAAGCATAAAGGCTTCATACATGAAGCCATAATGCTTAAGCCTCTATGCTTCATGATTTATTTTTTTTGTTTACTAAAAAACATTTTGTTTATTTTGTGCTTCCACACTTGTAGATTGGAACTTGTCTTTCAATGAAAACTCTACTTCTCAATAACAAACACTCAACTCCTCTAAATTAAGGTAAGAGCACTTGTCTTTCACAAACCCTTTCTTTACTTCTTCATGGTGCACCCCCAGGTTGTTGGGAGCATTTTCTTTAATTGTGCATTCATTTTAAAGCCTTTCACAAAACCTTTATTTACTTCTTTATGGTACACCCCCGGGTGCTTGGGGGCACTTGTCTTTCACAAACCCTTTCCTTTCTTCTTTATGGTGCACCCTCGAGTGCTTGGGAGCATTTTTTTATTGTGTATGCATTCATTTTTTTAAAGCTTATGCATGAAGCCCTATGCAGCATGCATTATGGCTTCATGCATGAATCTTTTATGCATAGAGACTTTATGCATAAAGACTTCATACATAGAGGCTTTATGCATAAAGACTTCATACATAGAGCCTTATGGATGAAGCATAATGTTTATCCCTTATGCATAGAGGCTTAAGCAGCATAAGGGCTTATTGCATTAAGCCTTATGCAACATCCATTATGGCCTCATGCATGACGCCTTTATGCATGGAGGCTTTATTCTTAAGGCTAAAAGCTTTATGCACAGAGGCTTTATGCTTAAGGCTTATACATAAAGGCTTTATGAATAAAGCCTTATGCATAGAGGCTTAAGCATATTAAGGGCTTTATGCATAAGGACTTTATGAATAAGCCTTATGCATAAATTCCTAAGCATGAATTTACAATCATGTCTATACACATAATTGTATGTATTGTGTAGGCAACCATATCTTCTCCTCCTCAACATTCAATTCCAATTGACCCTTCTCAAGAACCAAATGTCGCACAGCTACTCTCCATCATCAATCAATGTTATGGGCATCATGGATGGACACAATTGGTGTATACACAAGTATATTTGTATGTTTTTATGTATGTTCTCCCTCTCTATATGTATTTATGCATTAAGTGTCTCTCGTTATGCATCATTAAGTGTCTCTCGTTATGCATCTTTATATGCAAGGCCACTTCGGCACCTTTTCTACCATTAGGCCAATATATTGCATTGTATGATGTAGGCTTAAGTGGTGTAGGAGGCCCATCAAAGGTTGGGTGTGATAACGTTACACCTCAATCTAGTAGACCTACAGCAACTAGACCCACACTTGCTTGGGCTCACCTCCATCTTCACCACCACAACGTAGGTAGTTTAGTGATGGGTCTACTAGACGTAGGTAGTCTAGTGATGGGTCTACTAGACGTAGTAGTTGCGGGGGAGCACAGTGCTTTTGCTTTGAGAGAAACTGTACTAAGTCCCCCACATCATCTCCATATACAAAGGAGAGGGGGGATTCATTATCCCACACTTATAAGCCATCCCCGAGAGGAGAGTGGTAACACCACATGATCCATGAATTGTTTTAAAAAAAGGAAAGCACAAGATGAGCTTTCAATGCAATATGTTATTGATGTACTTAAAAGTGAGTTTCCAGTCCCACATTTGGCCCTTGGCTTACACCCTCGGGTGCTTGGGAGCACTTGTCTTTCACAAACCCTTTCCTTTCTTCTTTATGGTGCACCCTCGGGTGCTTGGGAGCATTTTTTTATTGTGTATGCATTCATTTTTTTAAAGCTGATGCATGAAGCCCTATGCAACATGCATTATGGCTTCATGCATGAATCTTTTATGCTTAAGGCTTATAAATAGAGGCTTTATGCATAAAGACTTCATACATATAGCCTTATGCATGAAGCATAATGTTTATCCCTTATGCATAAGGACTTTGTGCATAACCCTTAAGCCTCTATGCATAAGGGCTTATTGCATTAAGCCTATGCAACATCCATTATGGCTTCATGCATGACGCCTTTATGCATGGAGGCTTTATGCTTAAGGATAAAAGCTTAATGCACAGAGGCTTTATGCTTAAGGCTTATGCATAAAGGCTTTATGCATAAAGCCTTATGCATAGAGGCTTAAGCATAAGGGCTTTATGCATAAGGAATTTATGAATAAGCCGTATGCATAAATTCCTAAGCATGTAGGCTTTACAATCATGTCTATACACATAATTGTATGTATTGTGTAGGCAACCATATCTTCTCCTCCTCAACATTCAATTCTAATTGACCCTTCTCAAGAACCAAATGTCACATAGCTACTCTCCATCATCAATCAATGTTATGGGCATCATGGATGGACAATTGGTGTATACACAGGTATATTTATATGTTTTTATGTATGTTCTCCCTCTCTATATGTATTTATGCATTAAGTGTCTCTCATTATGCATCTTTATATGCAAGGCCACTTCGGAACCTTTTCTACATTAGGCCAATCTATTGCATTGTATGATGTAGGCTTAAGTGGTGTAGGAGGCCCATCAAAGGCTAGGTGTGATAACGTTGCACCTCAATCTAGTAGACCTACAGCAACTAGACCCACACTTGTTTGGGCTCACGTCCATCTTCACCACCACAATGTAGGGAGTCTAGTGATGGGTCTACTAGACGTAGTACTCGCGGGGGAGCACAGTGCTTTTGCTTTGGGAGAAACTGTACTAAGTCCCCCACATCATCTCCATATACAAAGGAGAGGGGGGATTCATTATCCCACACTTATAAGCCATCCCCGAGAGGAGAGTGGTCACACCAAATGATCCATGCAAATTACCATATAGCATAGATGTGGATGGGTCGCTTATCATGGATAGTAGAGGGAAATAAGTAAATAATTGAATGCATGTGCTTGTAAACTTAGAGTTCCAAAATTGTTGTAAAAAATGGAAAGCACAAGATGAGCTTTCAATGCAATATGTTATTGATGTACTTAAAAGTGAGTTTCTAGTCCCACATCTGGCCCTTGGCTTCTCGGATGAGTTCATTAAAAAAATAATATTTTACTATTTAGTAGTTATCTTATTCATGTGTGCATGTATGTAGGAGAGCGAAGATGATCCAGACTATGAACATGAAGAAGAACAAGAAGATTAAGAAAGTGATTTTAAAGATGAGAATGCCGATGAAGATGAGGATGATGATTAGTCATCCCTTTAGCTTTATTTTATATGTGGCTAAAGGCCTTATCAATATTTTGTAATCGTTTAAACTTAGTAAATATATTTTTGTGTTAATGTTCTTGTCCAAATATCTTTCTACTATCTGTTTATTTTAAAAAAAGCTTGGACAAATAGCTTTTTTTAAAAGCTAGGATAGAGTGGGGAGTTTTGTGAGAACTTCCCAATCTGTCCTAGCTTTTTTTTTGTAGGTCTATGTTCGCTACTGAGAGTAGTGCTTATAACAGTGAAGGAACAATGTCCAGTAGCATTATTTCACTGCTGAAGTAGTGAAACTTTGCTATTACGAATGCTGCTGCAGTGCTCCTACTGTAGCGTCTTTATAGCAACAAATGACCCCGATATTTGCCAAGGCTTGTAGTTACAATAAGGTTGCTAAAAACACTACTGCACTGCCATTATGTTGTAGTGCTTGACCGAACTCTTTGTTATTTTTTCACCTTCGAGTGCCAAGCATTATTTCTTGAGTTTTTTTACCTCCAGTACTTATGCATGCATCATGCATAATGGATTCAGCAGCATATGCTTAATGCATTGACCTTATTGCATTGAGATTGCATTATGCATTCATGCATTAAGCTTATGTATTATTACATTATGCATTAAGCTTATGCTTAATGCATTATTGCATAAGCTTTATACAATAATGCATTCATAAGCTTATTCATAATGCATTTATAAGATTATGCGTAATTAAGCTTATGCTTAATGCATTGTTGTATAAGCTTAAGCTTATTGCATAATGCATTAAGCATAAGCATAATGCAATAATGCATTAATAATAAGCTTAATACATAATGCTTATGTTTAATGTATTGCATTATGAATTCATGCATTAAGATTATGCTTAATGTATTATTGTATTAATAATACATTAATAATAAGCTTAATACATAATGCTTATGTTTAATGTATTGTATTATGCATTAAGTGCATTAAGCTTATGCTTAATGTATTATTGTATTATGCATTAAGTTTAATGCATAATACATTAAGATTATGCTTAATGTATTATTGTATTATGCATTAAGTTTAATGCATGATGCATTAACGCATTAAGCTAGTTATGCATTAAGCTTATACATTAAGCTTAAGTCATTATGACTTAAAGAATATGGCTTAAACTTTACTCATCTTTTTCTTTTTGTGGCTAGGTTCTCCTCTTCTTTGGCTACGTTAAGGCAATCTTCTCCAAACTCCCTCAACCATATATACAAGCTTCTAAAAAGAATAAGAGGGAAGCCCTTGACCGAACTCTTTGTTAGGTTTTGCATCTTTGGGTGCCGAGGAATATTTCTTGAGTTTTTTTATCCTATGTATAATCAAGCCTATGCATTGTACATTAATGATTATGCATAATACATTAATACATTATGTATAATGCATTAATGTATTAAGCTTATGATTAATGCATCTTTACATAAGCTTAATGCATTAATGTATCATGCATATTAATACATTAATGCATTGAGCATTATACATCAATGCTTAAGTGAATGCATTTTGCATTAATGCATTATTGCAAAATACATTATGTAATAAGCTTAATGCATTATGCATTAATGCTTAATATATAATGAATTAAGCTTATGTATTATGAGCTATGTATGCATATGTTTATGTGTAGCTTATATTTCATTAAGCTTAATACATTATGCATTATGTACTAAGCATTAATGCATTAATGTATAAGCTTAATATATAATGCATTAAGCTTAATACATTATTCATTATGTATTAAGCTTAATGCATTATGTATTAAACTTATTGCAATATTTATTATACATAACGCGTTAAGCATATGCTTAATGCATTACCTTACTGTATTAATGCTTAATGCATTATGTATTAAGCTTATTGCATTATGCATTATGCATAGTACATTACGCTTAATACATGAACGCTTAATACATTATGAAATAATGCATTAAGCATATACTTAATGCATTATGCTTATGCATTAAGCCTAATACATTATTGTTGGAATTAGGGTTGCAGGAAAGCACACAAAGCTTGGAGAAGAAGAAGCAAGAATGCACACAACACAAAGTGTATTAGATTGTGTCAATGTACAAAGATAAGTTAGCCCTAGAATGATGGGCGTATATACAAGCCGGGAGAAAAAACCTCCTAAAGAGGGAAAAAGTGCCCCGGCGGTCCTAAGTGTGTTCACACACATCACTGCCTATGTATATGGCAACAAATCTCCCCTGGGAGTGATGGTGTGAACAAGAGCTGGCACTGATGTATAGGGAAGTGCCATGCCCGAAGTAGATCAATCCACAAAGGGAAGCAAGCCCAAAGCTTTGCGGAAAGCTTCGAACTTCTCACGAGGAAGCGCCTTTGTGAAAAGATCGGCGAGGTTGTCCTGTGTTGGCACATAGGCCAGGTTGATCTCTCCTGCTGAGAGTCTCTCCCTGACATAGTGATAATGCACCTCAATGTGCTTTGTGCGAGCATGAAAAACTGGGTTTCTCGCAACTGCCAATGCGCTCTGACTGTCAGTGTAGATAGAGGTGGCAGACTCCTGTCCAACACCCAAATCAGCCATAAGCCGTCTGAGCCACACACACTCAACCGTAGCTGTGAAAGCTGTCCTGTACTCAGCTTCACAACTAGAAGTGGCCACAGTAGGTTGCTTCTTGCTCAACCAAGATATGCATGAGCTACCGAGCATGAAACAAAAACCACTTGTGGACACTCTTGTGTCATAGCAACCAGCCCAATCTGAGTCCGAAAAAGCATGTAAATCTGGCGGCAACGATCCCCCCTTGGGATAAAACAACCCAAGATGTATGGTGCCACTCAAGTAGCGAAAGATGCGTTTAACTGCCTTCCAATGCTGAGACCCTGGGCTATGCATAAACCTGCTCACCTGTGAGACTGCAAACTGAATGTCCGGCCTCGTAATGCATACATAAATGAGGCAACCAACAGCTGTCTGATAGAGTGTGACATCAAAGTGATCTCCAGCATCATGAAGACTCAACTTCAAACCTGTCTCCATTGGAGTAGCAATAGGTTTGCAGTCTTCAAGGCCAAATCTCCGCAACAATGTCTCAATATACTTTGTCTGACACAAAGCAATACCTCCATCACACTGCTTAAATTGTATCCCCAAATAATGATGCAAATGCCCCAAATCTGACATCTCAAAAGAGGCATTCAAATCAGCCTTAAAATCAGCAATATGACTCTCATTTGGTCCTGTGAGCAGCATGTCATCGACATAGAGAGCAATGATTAGATGTACACCATCCACACGTTTAACATACAAAGTGCTTTCTGTTGGACTATTTTGAAACCCATGTGCAGTCAAATATGCATGTATCTTTTCATACCAAGCTCGTGGAGCTTGCTTTAAACCATATAAAGCCTTTTTCAACCTGCACACTTTGTTTTCCTGCCTTCTTTGAACAAAACCACGAGGCTGCGATACATACACCTCCTCATGCAAATCTCCATTCAAGAATGCAGTCTTTATGTCCAACTGATGTACATTCCAACCATTATGAGCTGCCAATGCACAAATGCTACGAATGGTAGTCATACGACAAGTGGGAGCAAAGATCTCATCAAAATCAATGCCCTTTTCTTGAGCATAACCCTTTGCAACAAGTCTAGCCTTATAGCGATCAACACTGCCATCTGGGTTTCGTTTCAATTTAAAAACCCACTTACATCCAATGGCCTTTTTACCAATAGGCAAATCACACAAAGACCATGTACCATTCTTCATTATAGCATCATATTCACTTTGCATTGCAGCCAACCAATTTTGTGAATTTTGTGCCTCATCAAATGAAAGAGGTTCTTCCTCTTCCACATACTAGACACAGCCAAAGCATAACAATCTGATGCGTAAGAGGCATGCTGAAAACCTGAACGAGTATGACTAGTCATAGGTGCATCAATCTTACTATCACGCAAGGTTTGCACCAGCCATTTAGGCATACCTCTAGCCTGCTCATTTTCAGCCCTATCCTCATGAATTACATCCTGTAAATCTGCATCAGAAATAGGCTGATCTATGATGTCATTTGAAATCTGCATAGGCTGAATATTTGCCTCATTAGGACTTACATTTGAATTCCCACCTGTAAATAGAGGCAACAATGTATCAAATACATCCCGTGAGCTCACATCTATCTCTTTGGTACATGATAACAAAGGCTGCACAGCATCTTCCACAAAAACAACATCTCGACTAATCAAGATACGCTTTGACTGCGGATGATACAATCTGTAACCCTTGCTCTCAGCACTGTAACCAACAAAAATGCATTTGACAGCCTTATCATCCAAGGCGCTAAAGCATAGGCCAAGCAACCAAAGACACGTAAGTGACCAATAGAAGGCTTCCTGCCATGCCAAGCTTCGTATGGAGTAATAGACTGCAAGGCCTTAGTGGGACACCTGTTGAGTACATATGCAGCACACATGACAGCCTCAAGCCAAAACGCATGTGGCAAAGCTTGGCTCTTGACCAAACATCGTGCCATCTCCATAAGTGACCTGTTTTTCCTCTCAACAACACCATTTTGCTGAGGGGTATACGGCACTGTACATTGGTGTTTTATCCCACGACTAGCCAGAAATGCATCAAACTCTTTAGAGAAGTACTCCCCCCCTCGATCAGAACGGAGGGTGCCCACAGTACAATTGGATACATTTTCAACCATAAGAAAAAACTGTTTGAAGCACAAAAACACTTCGGACTTTGCCTTCAGTGGATATACCCATGCATGCCTTGAGTAATCATCAATGAAAGTCACGAAGTACAAGTGTTTACCAAATGACGGAGTTTGCATAGGCCCACATACATCACTATGTACAAGTTGCAATTTGCGAGTGGCCCGCACAGAACCATCCTTTGGAAATGCAGAACGCTGCATTTTGCCCAAAATACAGCCTTCACAAACATGTTTCAATGGTGCCTCAAGAGGGGGCAATAAAGCAACCATATCAAATTTTTACAAACGCAGCAAACTAGCAAAGTTCAAATGACCAAAACGAGCATGCCATAGTTTTGCATCTGAAACTGTCTTTTCATCAGAAACTGCATTTGCTGAATCTTCCACACACTTGTCATAAGAATTGAGCCTATACAGCCCACGAAACAAGGTGCCAGATACAATAATCGTATCACCAGAAGTCAAATCATGAACAGTACATCTGTCATCCACAAATTTGACTACAAGTCCAAGTCTAGCAAGCGCAGAGACAGACAATAGATTCTTCTTTATCCCTGGCACATACAAAGCATCTGAAAGTGTGAAAGCGCTGCCATTTGCAGCCGTAAGCATAATTTTACCAACGCCCTTCACTGGGTAAGAAGCATTATTGGCACATGTGACAGTATTCCCATTAGGGACAGCCTCAAGAGAAGTGAACATATCACGATGCGAGGTAATGTGCTTTGTAGCACCACTGTCAAAATACCAAACATGAGAGTCAACAGAAACTGCCAAACATGCATCATGTACAGATGGGTCATACTGGCAATACACGCTAAACGCCCATTCTGTATCCTGCACAACATTTGCAGAATTTGCATTTGTAGAAGCATCCGCTATTGTGGCTCCATTTGACTCTTTCTTCTTTGCCTCTTTAGTCTTTAGCTTGGGGCAATTCTTAATGACATGATCATTTGCCTTACAATAGTTGCACCTGGTCTTTTTCTTGCCTTTATCAAGAGCCTTCTCAGACTTATTGTTGCTACCTGTGGAAGGAGAAGAAGTTGCAGACCTACTAATAGGAGAAGAAACAGTGAAAGGGGCTGCCTTACCACTTCTTCTCTGCTGCTGGGCAGCAATAAATGCTTGATCAACTGCACGCTGCCTGGCCCTGTTTTGCCTGGACTGCGCTTCTTGCAAGAGCTTGTTGACTAGAGTATCATACTTGATAGCATCAGGTCTGTCCTCATTAAGAAGTCTCCACGTGGAAGCAAAAGTATGATATGTCTCAGGTAAAGCATCAAGAACAGTCTGCACAAGAGAATGATCAGGAATAATCTCACCTGCAGAAATCAACTGTTCTTTGAGATCTTTAATCTCAGCAAGAAAAACATTCATGTCATCATCTTCTTGCATAATCTTCAATTCTAGCTCTTTACGCAGGTAAGCGATTTTTGCCTCGTTATTACGACCTGCAACATCCTCAACAGATCCTACATCCACAGCACCTAGACGTACATCCGTACCCTGCACAATGTTCCACACTCCTTTTGCAACCAAAACATGCTGCATCATGTATGCCCAAAGTGGGTAGTTGCTGTCTCCATCCAGTTTGTCTTCAGAAGACAACATGCGAAATACATCATTATTGTTATCAGCCATGGCCACTGACTGAAACTGATGCAAAAGCTACCTGTAATGAAGCAAAGACTGAACAGAAAACAACTCGTGCTATGTAGCACGGTCCACAATAGAGTACGTATGCCTCAATCGGAGAACGTGAGTCGGAGGGTGCTAGCGGCGTAGCCCTGGGAGCCGATGCCTGCTCTGATACCAATTGTTGGAATTAGGGTTGCAGGAAAGCACACAAAGCTTGGAGAAGAAGAAGCAAGAATGCACACAACACAAAGTGTATTAGATTGTGTCAATGTACAAAGATAAGTTAGCCCTAGAATGATGGGTGTATATACAAGCCGGGGGAAAAAACCTCCTAAAGAGGGAAAAAGTGCCCCGGCGGTCCTAAGTGTGTTCACACACATCACTGCCTATGTATATGGCAACAATTATGCATTATGTATTAAGCTTAATGCATTATATATTATGCAATATGCATAATAATGCATTAATCTTAATATATTATGCAATAATGCATTAAGCATATACTTAATGCATTATGCTTATAATTATGAGCTATGTATGCATATGGTTATGCGTAGAGCATACACATAGCTCATAATACATAAGCTTAATACTTAAGTTAATGCAATAATGCTTTATGCATAGGCTTATGCGTAGAGCATGCATAGGCTTATGCGTAGAGCATGCATAGAGCATACACATGCTCTTTATAAGTTATGTATGCATATGTGAGCTATGTATGCTTTATGTGGGCTATGTAATATATGCTTCGTGTGACATATGTTCTTATGTAATGTTTTTATGCATATAGATGTGGACATCATGGGGATCATCACCAAATGGACCAAGATCCGATAGATAGAGGGGCATCCTCTAGTATACCTCCCTCCCATACGCGATGACCCTGATTTGCAACTTGTTTTAGAGTTACATGCGGCTCCAGCAACTGAGTCTCTTAGGCTTATCCCCCACCTTCTATGTGCCAAACACTTCAACTATCCCATTGTCACATGTTTCCATGCATCCCACCACCTTACCTACCCCTCTCACTTGTATTTTGCCTACCCCTCACTCTTCCACTTTCCCTACTCCTCGTTCTTCATCTCCTCCTAGTGCTCACAACGCACTCCTATTTCATATGTGGTGCTATCTCCCCAGCATGCGGCATCCTCATGCGATGCTACTCAAGTGGTGATAGCTTGAGGGCTTCTCAGAGTCATCGACAATCTAGTAGTGGGGGAGGTGGGTGTGACACATGCTTTAGGGTGCACTGTCACCTTCACCTATGGGCGACCGATGAGGTACCCCAGGAGGGTGGTATGATTTACTATACCCTTGATTAGGAGGGCGAGCCTTTTGTGGATGACATGGGGGACGAAGGGTTTAATATACCTTTTGTCAATTAGTCAACCAAACCTATAAGGATGCATACATGAAATCTCTATCCTTTTGTTAATTAGTTCCCAAACCCACCTATTTCATTTTTTGTTGTAAATTTCATCTCATACATATTATAATTTGTTGTAGGAAAGGATAACAAGTCGACCCCCAATGTCAAGAGAATAGGTACCATAAGTATCACAATGAAGCTGAGACTTGGAAGTGGCTCAAACGCCAAAAAGTGGTCACCGATGCAAATATCCACAACGAGCTAAGCAGGGCAATTTTGTGAGACCCCTCTGCCCCCTCCGCGCATCGGATTCTTGGTTGCTAGCAGCGGAAGTAGCTTCCTCTTGTGCGGGGCAGGGTTTCCCACTCGGGGCCTCGCCCTCGAATGTCCAGACACCAGACTAATCTAGTGGTCATTCTGAAACCGAAACCGAGAAAAATTCCCTTGCCCGAAAAACGGGGACGATTCTACCTTTTTTATTTTCTTCATGAATTTTCTAATGGAGTCAAGAGACTAAACTATCCTTCACCTGATTAAACCAGATAGAAGGAAAACTATCACTAACTTAGTTTGAAGAAATCAACTCTTTTTCCTAACTGAAGTCAGGCACAGTTGATCTAATCATCTGAGGAAATCAATGCTTTTTTCCTAACCGAAATCAGGCACAGCCATTGATCTACTCATTTGAGAAATTCTTCAGGGTTTTATTTAACTACTCGAATTCTAAGCGTATTCCTATTATTTCAATTTAATTATTAAAACTCCACTGATTCCAGCCATCCGGCCCATGGGTTAGCCACCACCCAACCACTGGAATCAGTAGAACCAAACAATTACTCACCCACCCATAATTGAATGCCTTTCTTAACTTTTGCTTTCGAATACAGATACGCACACACTCCTCTTTAAAACTTTAACATATAAAATAATCCATTGACAAACAGTTATTGTTGGTTACAGATATCATAACTCAAAAATTCCATCCAGTCCCTTGTTTCTCAAAAAATAGTATCACTCTGGACTCTCCGTTTTGAGACCAATTGGTTAGCAACGAGATGCAGTAACAGATTACAATAATAATTTCGTCCATCATACATATCTTCCATGACATACGCATGGGTGTCCTAAGCACTATGAGCCCGTGCATCGCCTGGTCAGAACCCTTCAGGATCCTCCTTAGGTGTCTTGGCACTTCACTCAAGGATCGCTTCGTCGGTCCTCGCCCATCGTACCGGAAGCACACCATTTTTCAACTATACCGAGGCTGGTCAATAGGCTTTGCTGCGTGAGCCGTCCTTTGAACACTCCCCGCCACCAACTGTTGCAACCAAACTTCCCTTAGAAAAACATAAACCAAATGCTCCCTCCAACATTCTGGCGTAAGATAGTCCTTTAAGAAAACAGGGTTTCTATGCAAGTTTTGAGTTTGATTTTCATTTGAATACAATGAGTATTTCTTGAATCAGTATCCCCAAAACTTCTTGAACGGAATTCTGGATTTCATACCAGAATTCCTTGAATTCTATAACCTTGATGCATAGATCAATTCGAAGGGTCTCAAACTTAGTTTCACATTTGGTGGGAGTTTTGAGAGTATTTTTCTAAACTGGTCACATCTTCTTTCCTCGAAACTGAGGAAAGAGTTTGGTCTTGGTCATAGTCTAATTCAAGGTTCAAGTCGGATAAGATTTTCCCTGAACTAACTTTCTCGAAAAGGTTTGATAATTCAGTTACTATTTTACCGAATCTCTTTCTTTGAATATACACTTAACGGATTTCTAAATTAGTTACGAATTCCAATGAGGAATAAATTAATCATTTATCTAAATATTTCGATCTCGATAGATTTCCTGAATTTTCTTTTTACAAACCGTGTTAATATAAAACGATAGAAATTTCTCTCTTAGAGCATTTAATTATTCATTTATCAATTACTCATAGAATTTAAACATAGAATTTAAGAGAATTCTAATTTTGATATAAAAATTCTTTATGCATCTATTTATGCATAAAAATCAACTTCAATGGGAATAACACTTTTATAAAAAGAAAATCCTTTTATGCATCTATTTATGCATAAAATTAAATTTAATAAGAATAACCCTTTTTAAAATAAAGAGAATTTCTTTTTGCATCTTTCTATGCAACAAAATCAAATTTATTGAGAATAATACTTTTATAATTTTAAAAAAATTCCTTTATGCATCTTTCTATGCATAAAAATCAAATTTAATGAGAATAACACTTTTATAATTAAAAAATTTCCTTTATTGATCTTTCTATGCATAAAAATCAAATTTAATGAGAATAACACTTTTATAATAATTTTTTTTCCATTATGCATCTTTCTATGCATAAAAATAAATTTTAATGAGAATAACACTTTTATAATAAAAAAATTTCCATTATGCATCTTTCTATGCATAAAAATCAAATTTAATGAGTAACACTTTTATAATAATTTTTTTTCCTTGAGAATAACACTTTTATAATAATAAAAAATCATTTATGCATCTTTATATGCATAAAAATCAATTTAATAATTAATATCAGTGATATCCATGCATATTCATAGGTGAATATGTACATGGAGTAATTAGAATCTTTCTTTTAGATGCAAAAATGGTGCGAATTACTCTTTTGGAATAACATAAAAAATAAACTTTCTTTTCCACAAAATTTTACCATAACCTCCTTTGTATGGGTGACCATTTCTCATTTTTATCATTTTATTTTTAACTTAAATTAACCCAAATTAGATTCATAAAACTCTAATCTATACAATTTTCTAAATTCAAGAGAGTAAACAATAAGAAGAGTTTAATTAATCTCTTAGTTAATCTTTCTAGGATTAAGAAAGGTTGGAATGTAAATAAGAGAAGGGGGTGGCCTTTTCCTCAAAGGCATAGCATTTGAATTTAATTCAATCAACTGTAAAACATGAAAATCAAGAAGACCATAGATTTAAAATTAAACAAGTAAGAAAAAATAGCTTACATGAAGCTTGTAAAGCTCTCCTTTGGCTTGAGGGATTGAGGATTCTACTCTTGTTTGAAGCAAGAGTGGCCACCAATTCACTTTGGAGAGGATTAGGCCAAAAACAATTGAATTATTAAGAAATTCAATGTAGATGGCTCAGGAGTCAGGACAAGAGTAGAGTAACAGTGCATAAATATCATTAAGCTTTTACAAACGGGGAGGCTTCTATTTATAGGAAAAAGTGAGCCTCTAACCAAGAAAACTGATTCTAGAATTTTTAGATCAATTTGGTCAATTTTTGACCATTTTGGGTTAGTTTAGCTTACTTTTTGGATCTAGTTTTGAAATAGGAGTGAGGAGAGATGAAATATCTCATTTTATTGATTTAAAATTGGGGGTAGTGATGAGAAAAAAGGCACCTACTTCATGAGGGGAGATCCCCACTTTAAGGTGTCAAAATTAAATTTTTTAATTGTTTTCTTTGGTCCTTAGTCCACTCTTCATCTTATGTAAGCATTTACTCTGTTTTTTTTGGGGGGGAGATTCTTTTATTCTTCAATTTATCTCCTCCCTACATTTGGATTAATCTTATTGGTCCATAAGAACCTTAATCTAAAATTTTCAAAAAATCTGGATCCTTAGGCTAAGGTCTTTTGTGCACATTATAATTTATTTCTAATGCACCTTAGGAATTTCTTTTTAAACTTTTATTTCGGGAGAATTTATTTCGGGGGAATTTATTTCGGAGGGGTTCTTTTATTCTTTCTAACGCATTAAGCATATATATACTTAATGCATTACCTTAATGTATTAATGCTTAATACATTATGTATTAAGCTTATTGCATTATGCATACTATATTACGCTTAATACATGAATGCTTAATACATGTATTAAGCTTATTGCATTATGCATACTACATTACGCTTAATACATTATGAAATAATGCATTAAGCTTAATACATTTTGCATTATATATTAAGCTTAATGCAATATATATTATGCATTATGCATTATGCATAATGCATTAAGTATATGCTTAATACATTATGCTTATACATAATTATGAGCTATGTGTGCATATGTTTATGCATAGAGCAGACACATAGCTCAAATGCATAAGCTCAATACTTAAGTTAATGTAATAATGCTTTATACATAGGCTTATGCATAAAGCAATATTGCATTAACTTATGTATTAAGTTGATGCATGGTTTAAGCTATGTATGCATATGTTTATGCGTAGAGCATACTCATGCTCTTTATAAGCTATGTACGCATATGTGAGCTATGTATGCTTTATGTGGGCTATGTAATATATGCTCTGTGTGAGCTATGTTTTTATGTAATGTTTTTATGCATATAGATGTGGCCATCATGGGGATCATCACCAAATGGACCAAGATCCGATATATCTCGGGGGGTTCACCTTTAAAAAATGTTGCATATCACGTGCGTTCAAGAGGTAATAAAAAAACCCCTCTACTTACATGTCACAGGCTAATAAAATGACCCCTCTTTCTTAAGAAACTTACAACTTTTTTTCAAAATTGGATAAAAAAGCCCCTCCTGTATATGTAAACCTGTAACTTTTTGGAATTTAAATACCCCTCTTAGATGAACTGACGTGCTATACTTACATACTTTTAGGTGAACCCCCCGGGCGATATATAGAGGGGCATCCTCTAGTATGCGTCCCTCCCATACCCGATGACCCTGATTTGCAATGTGTTTAAAGACAGATGCGGCTTGGAACAGGATGAACTCTAGGTATGGGGGTGAGAAATTGAGTTGCTTTGGCTTATCCCCTACCTTTTATATGCCAAACACTTCAACTATCCCATTGTCACACATTTCCATGCATCCCACCACCTTCTCACGCGATGCTACTCACGTGGTGATAGCTTGAGGGCTTCTTAGAGCCGTCTCGAAAATCTAGTAGTGGGGGAGGTGGGTGTGACAACTTAGTGAGTAGTTGAACTTGAATTGTAATTATCACCCAACTTGTTTTTCTTGTGGCTAACATTTTTGCATTGTATCACTATTTAACGCAAGAAGATGATGTTGAAAGTGATGGTGATGATAAAGGTGGTGGTGCACGTGGTGAAGATGCAAGTGAAGATGAAGATGATGCATTAATTTAATCAGTTTTTGATGCCTTCATCTTTATTCATTTTTGGACATGAATACCTTATGTAATTTGCAATTATATGTATGTAATTTACAATATACTCCATGACATTATTATACTGCAATTATTTTTTATGTTCTAAGTATTTAAGTGTTTTAAAAAAAATATTAAGTAGTGTTTAAATAATATGATTTTAAAAAAAGTGGGGAGAGATGTGGGGACATGTGTCTCCACATCTCTTCCCCATTATGTCCCCATTTGTTTTTGCAGATAGTCTACGACTATACATGCTGCTCTACAGGCACGGCTATAGCCATGCTGATGATAGTCGCGTGTATAGCTGTGATGATAGCCATGTAAATGTTTTTTTCCATATATAGATGCTTTTAAATTTGTGTTGCTCTAGACGTGACTGTGCTCTTCGTTTGTTGTAGTCTCTCTCTCTCTCTCTCTCTCTCTCTCTCTCTCGTAGCACTATAGGAATCATACATAGTCTAACGAAGAGATTTCATGTTCAAGTTACAATCTTGACACTTCAATGCCATTATATATACTTTATGCACTCAGCTATGATGTAAAGCTCTCTCTCTCTCTCTCTCTCTCTCTCTCTCTCTCACACACACACACACACACACACACACACACACACATACTTATAAGCACCCTGAAATAGCACACAATTATTGACACATGCATGTATCTCGGGGGCTATACCTACGGCCATAGCTACGTACTGGGAAAAAATTTTGGATACCTCCCTCCCACGCACTACACCGTGTACTTTTGTTTTCTCGAGTCCTCTCCTCCTTCGCATGCGTTTGTCGTCACGCATGCTATGGCTCCCTAAGCTCCGTTTTTGCCCTTCACAAGCTTGGCTACACCCACTAGACTCACTAGTGTCATCATTAAATAAAAGGTGTTCTCTCTCTAGAAAAAGGTTAGCCTCCTCCACATCCACCAACAGTGACAAAACTTCAAAACAGAATTTCAAATCAAGTCATGGAGAGAAGAGTAGTGAAGCTTGAAAAATAAAGAAGGTAGGCTAGATGTGAGGTTAATAATATTTACGCATCCACATGGATATCCAAACATTTGTAATTAAGGCTTGCGTAGAGCAGCACTTTTTCAAAAGACACGCCATACCATGGTGGTGGTGACAACGCGCGCGAGAGAGAGTTGGCAAACCAACCACTCAAATTACGGCGGTGAGTGGAAGGAATTAAGCGTTGCTTCAAATTGCAGGTCACCGGAAGATCAAAAGCCTTATAAGAATGTTCGAAGAAGGTGGTTCCCCACCGATGAATTAGGACGTGCCGCCTTTTTCATTCAATCAGGCGCTCTCGCCGACGACTGCGCATCGATCGGACTGATTGTTTCGTCTATCTCACACAATTAATTTAAAGACGCATCTGGAAAGACTGGAGTCTTTTGGCACGCGAGGCCTGATTACGCATGGAATAGATAGGCATTCGCTTTGAGCGCCCTTCCTTCCCCTTTACTACGAATCGCTTCCGCCGAGGAGAAACTGCCCACCGGCGCATATAAAACGTACAGCATACAGCGGCAGTCCTCCACACTCCGGTTGTTGAATCCTAAGAGCACTACTAGCTATAACTACCAGCTTCTACGCATACATAACACATACTAGCTCTGTCCTGCATATTAGCTGCTTAATCAATCTGTTTCTATTATTGATATAAGTATATGGCTGGTCCTACTGCTGCTGCGGCCGATGCCGATGCCGATGCCGATGCTTCATCCGTACGCGGCGTCGGTAATGAAGCTGGCTCTGCGCCTACTGCTATGCATGTCGACGACTCGACGTTTGGTGGTGAGAAGCTGGTGATGATTAGGCCAGCACCGCACTGCCCACCCCCCGTAGAGGTGGTAAAGGTGCCCAAAGTGGTGACGGAGTACCCCATGCCGGGCGCCATGCAGACACACGAGATGGCCGTGGTGGGCGAGCACCTGCTGTTAGTGAGCCAGCAAACCAACAGCAGTCTGGTGAAGGTGGAGCTGGACCCGGCCACGGGGCGCCCGCTCTCCTGCACCAGGTTCACGGTGGGCAACTTCTGGGCTGGGTTGCACGGGCTTGCCGCGTCTCGGGAGCACCCGGGCCAGGTTTGGGCCACGCTACAGTTCAAGGCCGCCCTCATCCGCCTGAGCCTGGCCGCGGGCAAGGATCCCGCGGTGGTGCAAATCATACAGCTCCCCGCCTCCGTGGAGGGCCCCCACTGCGTCCTCGAGAATGGGGACGACCTCTGGACCAGCTGCAAGGACAGCCGGCACGTGGTGCGCGTGAACCACCGCAACACGTCCGACGTGTCCGTGTACCCGTGCAACGGCCGCCCCATCTTCGTGGCCATCCACCCCACAAGTGGCGACGTGTACGCCAGCCTGGACCAGAGCAGCAAGATATGGCGGTTGGATTCGGCCACCGGCCAGGCCGTCGAAGAAGACATCCCGGCGTCCGAGGGCAGCACGCCGGTGGGGCTCATTTCCGGGCCAGACGGCAACGTGTGGTTTGTGCTTCTGGGTGGCGCCTCGGGTGGGACAGGGACGTTCGGTCGCATCTCTGGAACGGGCGAAATCAAATGGCTCCATCTCAGCACGCCTGCGGGAGCCAATGCCGGCCTCATCCACCTGGCATTTGATTGGGATCATGAGGCCGCCAAGAAGAAGCAGGATGCCAAGCTCCAACCAACCTTACGAATGTGGCTGCTGGGCTCTTCCTTGCTCTCCCACAGCACCGGTGCGGATGCCATCTTCGCCGTCCAGCTGGACGGTAATCGGGTCACCAGCGAGCACACCATCACTCTGGCAACGCCGCGCTGCTTCACGCACCGCATCCTGCCCCACCGCACGGGCCTGTTTGTGTCAGAGCTCGGCGTCTCGGCCCTTGCTCACGTTGCCGGAGCGGCCTCACTGAACCTGAGCGACTTCGAGGGGGAGACCACTGATGTGTACGCGGACTTCGGACTGGGCATAAGCTCATCACAGTACCGCTTCTCGGAGAAACCTCCTCCCAGATCCCTCGCAGCTGCTCCCGCAGTCGCCTCCCGCGTGGCGGCAACTTATGCCGCCGCCGCCGGGAGCAAGCGCCCACGCGAGTTCTAATAAACATAAAATACGATCGACACCATATATATATATATATATATATATATATATATATATATATATATATATTATGACTAGTATTATTTACTAATATATATATTATTACTAGTCTTATTTACTAATATATGTAGCAATGTGCGAAAATGATACGATGTGAAAAAGGTAACACTTGGATAATGAACCATATGTATATATATGGAAGCTATAGACCATATCTTATTATAATATTTTGAGTGGAGAGAATATCATTGTTCAGCTCGTGATCGTGTGCAAGTAGAATGTGTAGGCAACATCCATTGGCTGTGTTATCATCATGACGTTCACGAGATAATTGAAAGAGCAATCAAACGTTGCATGCCATGTGTCATGTATTTTCTATTGCATCTAAAGAGAGAAAAACAAAGCGCGAGATCCTCTTTCTAGAACCTTCAATCCCTTGTAATCATTCTATGTTTTTGAATACAAGAAAATATTATTTTTCCTTGTTTTGCCTAGTGAGAAAAATTTCTAGAGAGTGGTAAATCAATATTGGGATATTTTTAGATAAATAAATTCTACAAATATCAAAAAAATATTTCCCTGAAATAGAAAATCAAAATAGATTTTCTAAGGTGCAATTGGAATGAATAAAAATTGATTTAGAAGACCTTAGCCTAAGGGTCAAGATTTTTGAATTTTTTTAATTATAGTCCAATTAAGGTTCCTATGGACCAATAAGATTAATCCAAGTGTTGGGACAAGATAAATCCAAGGAATATAAAAAAATACCTAAAAATGAGTAAATGCCCACATAAGATGAAGAGTTGACTAAGTACTAGGTTTATTAGTTAAAAATTATGAAGTATTAATAAAAAAATGAGATATTTTGGAGTAATCATTCATTTTTGACACATGGGTAAGGAGAAGGGGGCCCTTCAAGGAGGTGCATATTTCACATGTGTGGATGAGTTTTAAACTAAAAAATAATAGGATATTTTTCTCTCCTCTCTCCTAGATCAAACCAAATCAAAAAAGGAGCCAAACTGAAACTGGATAATTCTAGAACTCAGTTGGACTCAGTTAGTGGCCTCCCTCACCTATAAATAGACCCTCATTCCTTTGTATTCTCATCTGTGAATTAAACTATGCCGGTATTACTCTAAGTTAAGCTTATTTTCTATTATCCTCTAAAAACCCTCTACAAATTGAAGAGATTGGAGCTTCTCTCTCTCTTCAATATTCCTTGGAGACTCCAACAACATACCATTGCACCATATTGGGGAATATGGGAATTTCCCACAAGTTTGGGACACGTGGTCAAAAGTTTGGATTAACCATAACTTGAACACCACTAATCCAAAATGAGCGCTTTATAGCTCTTTAGATTCCAATTTTCAAGCGCTTTCCAACGATAGGTCATATGATAGGGTTTTGAGAAACTTACAAACATGTTATCCATGTCCCCTTTTTTAAGTATTCAAAAATGGGAATTGGGAAATTCCCAAATTCACTAATATGGTGTTAGGTCCAATTGATTGGTTGGGGGCCTCTACTGTGATCAAAGAATCAAGTAATTTAGAAGGTAAAGTGTGGATTATTGTCTTCTTTTTCTTAAATCTCCAAATGTTTCTCTTTTCAACCCCTCTCAAGCTTGAGAAGCATTAATGTGAATGGCTTTTGAATACTATTGAAGTTCTTTAATGTATTGTAATGAAGAAACACATAAATTTCCATTTATGCTTAATTTATAATGGTTTTTAAGCATTTCTCTCTCTCCCCCAAAGAATGGTCATTCTGTTGGATATGATAATTCAACTATGAATATTGATCAAAACATACTCAAGGTGGATCAAAGCTTGTACAAAACATCATGACCATAAGAGAAAAAAACTAGTATATGCAAAAAATCACTTTGAGATTAACAAAAAAAGACTCTAATTATGATTAGGCATGAACCAAACTTACATATTCAATTGATCACGACTTGTACCTTATTTAGAGACCCCTCTACCCTATTTTTAGTTGCATGAGTTGCATGAACCATATGCACCAACCGTTTGTAGGCTTTACAACCAACCTGACCACTAGCCTAGCCACCACACATTAAGTTGGACGAAGGAGTTGGGATTACATTTATTCAACAATCCCCCCTTAAGACCAACTTCTTACAAGAACATGAACAAGTCTTACATACCTCCTTGACACAATGAGTAAGAGTCCCCCCTTAACAACAACATAGGGTGGTGTACTCTCCTCTACAACTCGTCAAGTTGGAAGAACATAAGTCATGACTCAACCACATACATGACATAATTTAAAAAGCATAATCATCATCTACATCTTTTATACTAAGACTAGAACAAAGATTTGTTTCTTCCTCTTGGTTGACTTCTTCAACCACATGTGCCTTTGCTAGCTTTTGATCTCTTTGGTAGCACTTTGCGGATGGATGATTCGTCTTTCCACAATACTCACAAGGATGTTTGGAGAAACAATCCTTAGTAAGATGATTTGTACCACCACAAATAGTACACTTCTTCTTTGTCGAAGTAGTAGTATATGCATAAGGATCTATCACATCCTTTGTAATCTTCTTGTCTTCTTCCTGCAAAGAATTTATGATACTTTCCAAGGAAGGTACTGGCTCCTTCTCTTTAAGTACCGTCACAATTTGCTTAAAGCTTGAAGGTAAGCTTTTAACCAAGATAGCAATAGCATCCTTTTCAGGAACAGGAGACTTAACATAAACCAATTGTGTCATTAAGCTCTTCAACCTGTTAATCAAAGCTGTTACATTTTTATTACTCTCCATGGTTAGATCAAAGAGTTGCATCTTCACACTGATCTTTTGGAATGCTTTGCCTTTGCACCAAAAGTATGCTCTAGTAATTCCCAAGCTTCCATAGCTGACTCAACATTATCAATATAATGAATAAAATCATCTTCTCAAGAAGTAATGATAATACCAAGTGCTTGCTCATCTTTTACTTGAAGTGCAGCCGTTGTAGCTCTTGTAACTGCAGCAGAAATACTTGCTTCATCTTCAGGAAGTGGCTTGACCGTACTCCATAGATTTTTCTTCATGAGGTAGCCCTTCACCTTGATTTGCCAGGTATGAAACCTAGTTATATTGAATTTGTCGGAGAATTTGGAGCTCATGATGATGCAATATGATGCTTGATGTTGATAACTTGCTCATATAGATGATTAAAGCCCAAATAATAATAATATCATCAATATAGATCAAAACAACAAGCACCATGTGGTTGGAGCAAGAGAGGCAGAAAGTAGGCGACTGAAAAAACGCTCCGTAAAGTAGATCTTGTGGACCAATTACTACAAGATTTGGTATGCGAATCCTTATATTATAGACTTGAAGCACCTAAGAGGAATTAGACAAACTCATAGAGACGGCGCTGAATGAATGCGATTAGCAGAACATTGCGTGTTTTGATGGCGATGATGAATTCGTGAAGAAGCGACCAAATCCGCCTTCGAGCTTTGTTTTAGAGCTTGCATGGGATCAAAGCAAGAGGCCTTAATCAAAAGATTGAAGTATAATCTCCTCAGATGCAAGCATGGAGGCAATCTACAGCATGTTGTCCAAACAGGAAAAAATAGGCTATGGTGAAGAGATAGATTAGGGTTTGTGCTAATAAACTAAACCTAATTAGATCATGCTTTGATACCAAATGTTGGATATGAAAATTCAACTATGAATATTGATTAAAACATACTCAAGGTGGATCAAAGCTTGTACAAAACATCATGAACATAAGAGAAAAAAACTAGTATATGCAGAAAATTGCTTTGAGATTAACACAAAAAGACTCTAATTATGATTAGGCATGAACCAAACTTACATAATCACTTGATCACGACTTGTACCTTATTTAGAGACCCCTCTACCCTATTTTTAGTTGCATGAGTTGCATTAACCATATGCACCAACTGTTTGTAAGCTTTACACCAACCACTGACACTAGCCTAGCCACCACACATTAAATTGGACTAAGGAGTTGGGATTACATTTATTCAACACATTCCTATGACCTATTCTCAATTCAAATGAAGCTTCTCATGAAGCATTTCTCTAATCTAAAAGTAATTTCTATGCTTGTCAATTGGAGGCCAAAATAATGGCTTTTTAATACTTTTATGCTATTTAATTTATGGTAAATCTAAGAATCAATCCATAATTGGATAATGATCCAATTTGTGGTTATTCTAATCACATGAATAATACTAAACCTTATTCTTTGAAATTTATTGACAATTATCAGTAATAGCAGCGGAGCTATGGCAAAATTTTTAAAAAATAAACACATAAATCATTTTCATTTATATTATGAAAAGAGGACTTCCTACCATATTCTAGGATTAATCATTTTAGATTAATTGAATGATTCTCATTGTAATCATGAAAAAAAAAATTATTTTTATGTTTATGCATAAATAAAAAATTAAGAAAAAGAGAAATTTCTAGTAATTCATTTTTATGTTAAAAGAGTAATCCCCATGACAATGGAAATCCATGTATTCCAATGAATTAAGAGAAAAAATTAGAATGCTAAATTAATGTATATTTTATTTAAAAATTAAGGAAGGATTTTAATTAAATTTATCTTTTTGCATAGATAAATTTTAAATGATGAAAGAGGATTTTCCACTATATTGGAATCCAAATATTTAAATGAGAAAAGTGTAATTCCTAGTGTAAAGGAATTAATGAGGATTTTTATTTAAATTTTAGGAGAAAATTTAGTTAAAATTATCTTTTTGTATAGATTTTTTATGTAATTTTTTAAGAAGAATTTTACAGAGATTTAATTTATGGTAAAAGAGAAATTCCCATGAGAATTGGATTACACTCATTGAAATGAGAAAAAGAAGGATTTCAAGTTTATTTTAAAAAAAAGGTATTGATATTTTAGTTAAAAGATGAATTTCCACCATAATTCTACCTAATGAATTAAGGTTGAGAAATTATGTGATAGAGGGAATATCCTTGGATATTTTAATTGGTAAAATCACTAAATTGATATTTACCTAAAAGTAGAAGTTTATGTGAAGGGAATCCTTGTAGAACTAAACAGAATGAATTTGGTTAGACTACGTGAGGGACGGATAGTAAACCTAATTGTCCTTCTCTCGATCCGAATCAGACAAAAACTTTGTGACCAATTCCAGTTACTAAATCCAAAGAATAGACTACCGAAACTAATCCAGTTTTTCCTTCACCAAACTCACCAAGAATCTAGTTGGACAAATGGACAAAATGATGGTAGATTATCCTCATGAGAGATCAAGGATCCTCATTATGAAACTGGAAATTATGGAAAAAGTGTTTTTGGAACCGATCTCAAACTGCAATTTTATTTGCATTGGAACCTCTATTTTTTCATTCAAAGGACTGTTTTCTGGAGCCAAGCTGCTCTATGTACATATTGAAACTTTTATTGTTTTCCGAACCTCTTAGGTCTTAGGATCTCGTGGACGAACCCTTGGACACACTGGTCAAAAATACCAAGCCAGTGTCCATGGCTGAAGATAACAAAATGGCGAAGGACTTTGCCAAAGCCTTCATCGTAAAAGTCTCGCCAAAGCCAACTCCCTCATCCTTCAAGAGATTTCAGACTTCGGGAAGTTCTTCCAACTTTCCGCCTCCAAAGAGACACCAAGGTCCTAACCGGAATGTGGAGACGGGAAGCTTCAGAAATGAAGGAAGACCTTTCCCCCTGAAGTACATCCTCAGGAACTCCGGCTCTCTCGAGAATGCACAGGGAAGAGCTTCGAAGCGAGAACAGATGCTTCAGATGTCAGGGACTTGGGCACCAGCTCAAGGATTTCCCATCTCCTTCTGTGGGGGTCAAGGAAGCCAGGGTCCTACAGTTCCGAGACAGACTCCTTCATATTAGTCCAATCAGGGTCCCCCACACCAAAATCAGGGTAACCCAAGAAGAGTGCCAGCGCAGCCGACAGCCTCCATGCAAAGTAGTCTCCAAACTCCCTCCTAGAATTGGAATAGCCAAAGAGAGAGAGTTCCACCTCAGACTGTAGCAGCACAGCGAGAGCAGTCACCATCCATTAGGGCCAAAAACGTCTCAAAATGGGCTGTGTAAGGAATTTCGCTAACTTGCTAATTAGTAGAATGTTGACGGTCAAAACGGCTCCAAATTTGGCCGTTTTGGATATTTAAAGCGTATCTATGTGATTGAACACGTATCTAAGTACAGGTTTTAAAATCTAAAAAAATATATCGTTTTCATGCTACTCTTTAATGGCTGGTCTCGAAATTTGTCCTCTTTTAGTGACTTCGTGGCAAATACTTATTTCTCTTACTTTTGAATGACCATTCCCTCCGAACGCGCTCTCATCCATTCTCCAAAAAATTTCACTCCTCTGCTTCTCTAAGAATTTCACAAGCTACATCTCATTCTCATTCTTCTGAGTCTCTTATGTTCTAATAGCTCTGCTAATATTTTTAGCTCTGTTAGTAATGAGTGATACATCTAATCGTAAGTTTCATTTGAATATCAAGCTCAACCAAGAGTATGCAACTACACGGAGTGTCTACCAAAGACCCCTTTTATGTGCGAATGATGAAGCTCAACATCTTCGCAACGAAGGAAAGAAGCATATTGACCTATGGACAGATGGAAGTCTATATCCACCGGATCCCAGAACAGGACGGTATCCTTCTTTTCACACACCACATGATTTGATTAGATTTGTTGGTGATGGGGTGGATGGCTTACTTGGTTATAGTTCAAGACTATCTCAATCACATGCAGAATATATTACATATCTTCAAAATACTTTATCTTTGAATGCAACAAAAATTATAGAACTTGAAAACAAAATAGTGTCTTTGAAACAAGAAAATGATCAATTGAAAACCTTAAAAGAAACTCCAATAGGGTTAAGAGCACGAGTAAAACGAATGCGAGATGTAGTTAACTTGACAGAGAGATCTGGACAAAGGAAAAAAAGGTTAAAACTTGTAAGAGATCATGTTACTACCCTTATAGGATTTGACATGTCTAATGCTCAAGAAAGGGTAAGATTTTTGAATGAGCTTATGAATAGGTCAAATATCTTGAAACTTTTGAAACTTCCTGAAATGAGGAAATTTCTAAACATTTCGGAGAGTATTTCTATATTGAGGGAACAATGCCATATGAGAGAAAAAAAAAATCATCTTTTGAATACAACGTTTATAATAATATTTGGATGAACATTAGAAAAGTCCAATCTTTTATGGTGAGATATTACAACATTCGAGAAATAGATTGTGGAGGAAAACTTGTATTTGTTATAAAATTAGATGAAGCTCAAATCCAAAAATGTCAAAAAATGGAAAGAATATCTATATCCCTAATGAATAAAGCATTGGACTATAGTCAAGGTAAGCTTGATTCTCCATACCACAAAACTCAATCAGAAATGGAGCTATGGTGGATTGGATCAGCTCATGTGCCAGTAGAGAGTCATGAAACATTAAAGTGGCTCTTCTCACAAACAGACATTCCTTCAGTTATTCAGAGCCAAAATGCAGGTGAACACCTTCATGTAGACGACATAGGTGATTTCATTGTGGAATGGCATTTGAGTGCCGACCTCAAGGCGTTGAAGTGTATGTTTGGTGTATGTGGAGGAGCAAATACCAAATATCCATGTCTTTATTGTATGGAAGGCACAGGGACAAGAGAATGGCTTGCAGAAAATGAGATTGGAAAACCACCATCCAGAAATAATGTGAATGTTGTCGATTATCCAACTTCTGTTAAAATTTGGGATCCAATTCTACCAATACATTTGAAAAATGTGCATATATGTACATTGCATGCAGAGATAAGAATCTTGGACAAATTGCTCCGACTTCATCTGGACTATGCATATTCTATTAAGCCGACTAAACTTGTAGATGAGTGCATAGAAAAATGCAAAGCCTTGCTCTCTCAAATGGGTTTCCATGGTGGCGAAGTGCATCTTAAAAAAGATCCTGTTCTTTCTAGAGGTACAGGTGATGTTCTGCAAGATGTTTCAATGGGAGGAGCAAAAGCAAGAAGATTTTTGCGCAGCCATGACACCAAACAAGTCAATGCAATGTGGAACTGCTGGAAACATCTATGTGTCGTCACCACAAATGTCAAAAGCAGACCAGATGTAGCCAACAAACGTATGGAAGTTTGGAAAAAACTCGACGATTTTTTCAAAGTCTTGAGACAACAAGTTGGTTCAAATACTTATGCAGATGATTTCAAAAAAGCAATAAAGATTTTAATAAAAGCTATCATAGATGCCTGGGGAGAAAAAGACATAGCTTATTACTTGGTGAGTGTTCAGACTTATCAAAACAGTTAAAATTAAAGTGTAATTTCTTAAATTTACTAACAAAGAATTGTCTTTGTAGCATATTCTTTACTTGCATGGACCATATTTTGCTGCAGAAGGACCCCTTGCAACATGGAACACACAAGGAATGGAAAAGTCTCACTATCAAGTGAGAACTTCCTTTTTCAGATGTACCAGAAGAGGAGGTGGTCAAAGAAGAAGCAATGCACTTAAAGAATTATTCAATTGGTTCTACAGGAGGCAATTACAAAGGATGAGATCAAAGAACCAGCAATCTGAAACTACACAAACACCTCAAGATAGAGACTAATGATTTACTAACACATTTGTACCTCTTACAAAATATTTGCTGAATTATAATCAGTCCTTGCAAAATATTGTGTGTACATTAGTTTTTGATTCTCTTGGGACTATTTGGCATGTCACCTCTGTATCTCAAAAATTTTCTCCTTCTATAACCTCCAAGACGATTGATATCTGACTCCTCAGCTGCATAGCTAGAGTAGCAAAGAAAGTATCCTGCTCGTGAGACATTGAAACCTGCAGCATATCCAAAGATTCTAAGAGCAGCAGCTCTCTCTAAAAGCAAGACCTTGTTAGCATTTATTTGAAGGGGAGTGTATCCCATGAACCTTGACAACACCTTCAAGGCAAATATTGGCAACTCAGCATCTTCAGAGAAGTTCATGTGGAATGCACAGAACACAGACTTATCCAATGTAGGTAAGTAGTGCATGAGAGCAGATGAAGGCCTTCTTGACCTAGTCTCTGTAGCTTTCACTCTGCTGCCTTTAGCTCTTCCTAGAAAATCATCCTTATCAAGCAATTCAATCTGCAAGACAAAAACCTCACTTAAAAAAAATTACAATCACAATAAAATTTTACAAAAGATTAAATGGAAACTACCTTCTGCAACTCATCCTCAATAACTACTTTGTCTTTCATCAAGTTGCATGAGCCAACCCTTTCCACTTTATCCGAATCTGCCTGAAGCTTGAAATCTCTGCCAAAAGACTCTACACCTAACTCAATAAGCCTGTTCTCAAAATCCTCATCTCTAAGGGAAGGTTTCTCCTCATCCACTCTTTTAAGGCACAAGGCAAGAGCATCAGGAGCAGGGATAAATGAGTGGTCAGATGTTTGCAAATCAAGTGCCAAAAACTCTTCCTTTGATTCTACTTCTTTATCAATAAAGTCTTTGGTCACCTCACAAGCTTCTGAAATTGCTGCAATACAGTAGTCTTCCCTGATATTGAAGAGACATTGAAGATAGGACAAAGGAATAAAATCTTTCTCATTGATATAGAAGAAAGGAAGGCTTGGAACAGTTACAGAGGATTCAGATATGCTTGCTTCCTCTGAGGGCTCTTCAGTAACAGTGAAAGCCCTAAATTCAGTAACATCAAGATTGGCACTTTCTTTCTCCTCAGCTTGAACATCAATTTCTTTCTCTTCTAAAATCTCACTTTTCTCTAGCTTTGAGACTGTGGTGACATTTAAGTTTTCTTCCTCCTTCTCTGCATCAATTTCTGATTGCTGCTCTTTATCTTGTATTTCTGCTCTCAAAAATAGAAAGAAAAGAAAAGAGACATCCTTGGGGACAAGGTTACAAAGCTTTTTATGAATTGGACAAGAAATGGATGAAGGGCATGTGAAAGAGGTTCTATTTGAAAATCTACTGAACCTCTTTGTAACTTTGGCTTTCTCCATTGATAGCTGAGTAAAATCAGTAAGGTAACAAAAATCATTGTCTCCGATATGAAAACAATGAGCTTCAATTAACATTTCAAATTGTTTGTACTCCTCTTCAAGAATGTCCTTAAGCTTCATCAAAACATCTGAAAGAACAAACCTTGGATTGAATATCTCAACTGCATCTATGTATACCTTCATGTCATGACCATCTTGCAAAATAGCATTCAAGAGTCTTTCACTTGGGCTTTCTTCAACAAGTTCATGTCGTCCCTCAACACTTTTACTCGTTATGATATTTTAGAAAAACGCTTGAATAAATCTAAAGAAGGCTGAAAAGTCTTGATATGAAAGAGCCCGAACGAAGCGAAAATAGGTGGTCCAAAAGTTTTGGAATGCTTCTATCGCTTGGTGCTGGCTTTGGCAATTTGAAGTTTAAAAAAAAAACAGAGGGTTTTGCAAAATAGGGCTTGGAAGTCACAATATGGCACAGCTTGACTAAGCCAAAATAAGTGGTCCAAAAGTTTCAAAAAAAATTGAGAGAGTTTTTGAGAAAATTTGATGGAGCACGTGGAGTGTGGCAAAAACACCTTAAATAGCGACCGTTCGTGCCACGTGGCAAAAATGATTGCATGACACGTATATCCAACGGTCCTATGTACGACCTATTCAAGGTATAAAAAGTTAATTTTCTTGAAATAGTTTCTATTTCTCACCAACACGGTATCAAGCGAGATCACAGCTTCGAATTTCCCGGAATTTCCTTTTACTCTTCTCACCCATATCAAGCGATAGACCTCATCTATATCAATATAACCTCCTTCATCGCTTCGTTCCGGATCCTTCCCTATTACTTGGACACACCGAATCAAGCTAGAACCAAGCGATTGCACATTTCCAATACTTTAGGAAGCCTTCAATCGCTTAGTTCCAGCTCCATTTGTCATTGCCCGAATGAAGCGATAGTGCTCATCCATCCACTTTGGATCCGCCTAGTCGCTTTGTTCAGGATTTTTGCCCTATCACTTGGCCATTCCAAATCAAGCAAGAACCAAGCGATTGCCTATTTCCAATACTTCTGGAAGCCTTCAATCGCTTATTTCCATCTCTTTTTGTCATTGCCCGAATCAAGCGATAGTGCTTATCCAACAAATTTGGATGCGCCTCATCGCTTCGTTCGGGCCACTGTGAGTTTTCTTTATCTCAACACAAATCACCTCCATCGAGTCTCTTTTTTTTCTTTAACTTCTATGGCAAGGAGAGTCGACCCCCCTTTGGAGACTGAAAAAGCTGGACAAACCAGGATCTTTCAAAAAGCCAGTTAGCAATGAAAAACAAGAAAAGCCTCCTCCAGATCCTCGTGCTAGGGCAACAGCAAGAAAGAGATTAAACCATCAGGTGAAGTCATTAAGAGAGATCAGAGCGGCACAGAAATCTACAAGTCTTCTCATCCCTCGACTGCCATTTATTCGGGTTGTCAGGGACATATCAGAAAGGTTAGTTGGCAAAATGAGAAACACAAATCTTGATAAAGTCCGATGGGAGTCACAGGCCCTTATGTGTCTTCAAGAGGCTGCTGAAGATTTTTTAATTGACTTTATGAATGATGGATACATTGCTGCTGCATTTGCTCATAGGATCACTCTTATGAGCAAAGATTTTGTGCTTGTGTCCAGACTTAGATACAAGTTTGACAAAGCTTTGGAACCCATTCCAAGTCAAGATATGAGGGATTTTGAAATTTTTAATATTCCTCCAGCAAGACAACCCAAACAATCAGTTGTTATTGAAGATATTTCTCATACTTATAGTACAAGAAAAGCTCAGGATATTAAAGAAGAAGTGGAGAAAGAGAGAGAGCAGGAGAAGATTACAGAGGATGCCATTCTCTCTCACCAAGCAGAAATTCTTCATGCATCCAATTCAGAGCTTTATCAGAATGTAACAGGTCAAATGATAGTAGATGTCTCCATGCATGGAGAGGATGAGGTTTATTGTGACATTTTCCCTGAAGACACAAGTATGCTTGTGAATCACAATATTGAGATATCTGACACAGTCCTCTTCATCTGTCTGAGGTTTGTGTGGATTTCCTTTTGCTTTCTTGATGAATTTCTCAGATTGCATATTTTGTTGATATGTTTTGTTTATGTCTCCAGATGTCTTATGAGGGATCTTCCTGACTCAATGGCTATGCCAGTGAGCATTCTTGATCCCCTTGTTACACAGTGCCTTTTCAATAGGCAAGGGGATCTTGCAAGTTTTCTCAAAAACTTTGATATGCTGACATGCAATTACATTGTACACCCTTATGTTGAAGTGTAAGACTCACACTCAATTATCTTTTGTCCATCATTACAATATTCACAACTAATTGCAGTATTCATCTTATCCACAGAGGCCATTGGAGTCTTATTATCTTCAATCTATTGGATAGAGATGTTATCTTTATGAATTCTTTAGCATCCATTCATGGGAGAAGTAAAATGTAAGAATCAACTTTACCATGGTTTATGTTCTAGAGCAATATTTTGTATGTTTTCAATTGTTTGGTTGACCCTCAATATTTTATGCTTGCAGTGCTGCCAAACTTATCTTGAGTTTTCTAGGTTCCACCTATGAAGACTACAAACTTGAAGATTTTAAGTACTACAATCACGAAGTTCCTTTGCAGAAAGACTCAACATCTTGTGGATGGATGGTGCTTGCTAATGCTTGGAGATATCTTGAGTCAAGATTTAGAATGACAACACTTACTGTAAGTTCATGTAATAATAGCATTGATTGATTTGGTCAATACATTTAGTGACTTTGTCATATTAAGAAATTTTCTTATTTTCTTTTGCCTTAGTTGCATGAATATACAGATTCTTGGGTAAGCTGGGTAAGGGAGAAGGCAGTGTCTATGGTTTTGGACAGATCTATCAACCCAGTTGATCCTGATTCCCCCTTTCCACCTAATAAAGGAGCCAAGGGTACAACTTCAAAGAAAAGAAAAAGGGATGAGAAGGAAAGCCATGTCAAGGATGGCTCATCCAAAAAGAAAAAGACCTCTGCCAAAGAGAAGAAGAAAAGAAAGAAGAGCCCTACTAAGAGCAGATCTTCCAAGGGGAAAAGGAGCCATTCTAAAGAGAAGACCCATTCTAAAGGAAAGATCCCTCAGGCTACAGAGAAGATTCCTAGCCCTCCTGCTAAAGAGAAGAGCCCTACCCCTCCTGCTAAAGAGAAGAGCTCTTCACCAGCTCAAGAGAAGACTCCTATCAAAGATTCCTAGCCCTCCTGCTAAAGAGAAGAGCCCTACCCCTCCTGCTAAAGAGAAGACCCCTAGCCCTCCTGCCAAAGAGAAGAGCTCTTCACCAGCTCAAGAGAAGACTCCTATCAAAGAGAAGACCCCTAGCCCTCCTGCCAAAGAGAAGAGCTCTTCACCAGCTCAAGAGAAGACTCCTATCAAAGAGAAGACCCCTGTCAAAGAGAAAACCCCAAGCAAAGAGAAGACCCTTGTCAAAGAGAAGAGTGCTACTAAAGGTCTTCCGTTTCACTCACCAGTGAAATTTAAAATTCAGAAGCGTCGTTCATCCAACAAAGAAAGTAAGAGGGAAAATGTTGGCTCTCCATTCAATTTCTTTTTCATGTTCCCCAAGAAGACTACCAAGTCTCCAAAGCCAACCTCCAAAGAACCTTCTCCAAAACCAGACCCCACTGCCAAATCTCCCTCGCCAACACCTAAAGGTCTCAAAGAAGAGCCCAACTTACCACCAATTGAGGAATCCACTGCAAAGTCTTCCTTTCCAACACCTCAAGAGCTCAAAACTCCAGAACTTGAACCTCAATCAGCCAAATTTGATCGAAGCAAATAGAAGAGAGAAAGATTCTCTAAAGAGCCACGGTCATCCCATGCCAAAAGAAAAGTTGATTTTGTTGAGTGATTCCACAAATTGGCTTTTGTTTTGTTCATTTTGTCCATATGAACACACCCTTTTTAGGACTATATTCTGTACTTAAATTTAGTATCAATAATTTGATATTCAACTGTTAAACCTTGTTTTGTGTTGCGAACAATATGTTGACCATTTTTGTGAAGAAGTCAAGATGAAATTTAGCAAAATATATTGATTACATTATTGGAGAAATCCTTTTCAGCTTTAAAAAATTGCCCTTGCAAGTGGCTCAAATACAACTCTTTTTGGGAGGAGACATGTGATGCATGAGGTTACACTCTCCATCCTTGTACTGATAACAATATCATCTACTTTGAATCTATATTCAAGTGATGTCTCGTCCAGAAACTTAAGCGACTCTCTTACATGTTGTAGTCTCCAGTTTGATGTTACTATGAGGTTCCTAGGATCTATGAATGGATGGACTATGATGTTAAATTCAAACTCTGGACAATTCTCTTCAGAATCTAAAGGGACCCATGTACCAAGCTTGCTTTTCCATCTCCTATAGTCATAGCCCAAAACTAGGGATTGACGACATAGTTGGTATGAGATAGACATAGAATTTGGGCTTACTCTACAACTGATATTGTCGCCAATATGAAAAGTTTCCTTGGTACTCCATCCTTCTCCAAGTACAGTGTCCAGATCAGTCGTCGATAGTCTTCTATTAAGCCACATCGTTCTTGTCCTCTCCAATTCCATTGTATTGAAACATGCCACAAAGACATGTATAGGCAAGAACCATTGAATTTTTATCCTTCTTGAAATCCTTCCAGGAGACATAGCTTTAAGAATATCATCTTTGATTTTGGATTTTAAGCTTGTTATGGTATTTGGATCAGGAACTTCCCATTCTAGTGACATTAATGTGGGAATAGGTATGTCATATAATTCTCCATGAACACCTTCTCTTGATGGAACCATGTATTCTGCAAAATACACAAATATATCCACTGATTTGTAAAATGAAGGTGGTTTGTCTGCATACATTACATCTGCAATCCCCTTGTGAATTGCTTTGAATGTGCCACTTAAGCTCTCAACAGGCTGCCACTCCACAGCTGTTGATGGAAAGATAACTGAAATTAAACAAACAACAAATATATCAGAAGGAGAAATATTGTGTTGTAACAAATAGATAAAGTTTTGTTAAATTACAGTAAGAATGAAGAATTGGATGTTCATCCAAGTTCAACACCATGTCTTTGGCCATGTAGACATGTTGAACTTTTGCAAGCCAGCCATTGTCGGTCACTTTGAAGGCAAGAACACGACCTTTCCAATGGGATTTCACTTCATTTTGCTTGGTTCTTTTCACCCTGTGGGCACCTTTGCAAGAGGGAAGCATTGTTACCCAATCATTCACACGAAAAGACATGGGTTTCCAAACACCATCCTCTCTGGTGTTATGAAAATCACAAGAAGTTATATTATGAGAAGGACGACGTGAGGACGCCATAGAAGCTCACAGATGAGAGAAAAATAGTGACTCTTTTGAAAATGCAAAGAAAGGAGAATAAGCCATATGCCAAAATGGAGGGAAGGTGGAAAAGGGAATGAGCCATACCAAAATGGAGGGAAGGTGGAAAGTAGACGTTTGAAAAAATTTGGTGATTTGTCATTAATAGCATTGTTTTCAGAGCCTGAAAAGAGAAGATTTCGTATCTTCCTGCTTGATTTTTTGAAATATAAAATGGAACAAGATGTCACTATTTTGGACCCAAACTTTAATGTTAGCCATCGTAAACGTCTAAATTAAGCCGTTTTAGCCGTTCGCCACTAAAATAGAAGTGTTAAGAAGACATTTAGAGGAGACAAGAATGCCATACTTTTGTATACGTGTCAATTCACAATTGGACAATTTCTTAATCCTTAGATTAACAAATAGTCCTTTTCTAGCCGTTTTTGGCCCTAATGCTCTGAGGAAGTGGAGGAAGAGAAAAGACAGATCTATGCAGCAATTGAGCATCTGCAGGGAAATAACCGTAAATTCTCAGTCCTCCAGACTCCAGCAGAGTACCAAGGTAAGAAATTCAAGCTTCTCATTGATTTAGGCAGTACTCATTCTTTTATTTCCCAAGGATGTCTACATAAATTAGTCCTAAATCAAAAATCAAGAAAACCTATGCAAGTGGAATTAGCCAGTGTGGGAAGATTCTTTTCACTCACCTTGAGACTGACCTTATTCAGTTTAGCCTAGATGGTAACATAACAGAGTGCTAGTTCAGAGTCCTATCCCTGGGAATATATGATGGAATCCTTGGAATGGATTGGCTCCAAAAGAATCAGGCTGACATTCATTGTCACAAAGGAACCATCTCTTTCCTTGACCTTCACGGGAATAAAGTTCAAGGAATTGGAATTTTCAGATCCCCAGTGCTGCAAATTAGACAAGGCTTCCAAATTATTAAAAGGGCTCAGAAAGAGGCAAGCTATGTATGTTGTTAAAATGAATCCACTAGACATAAAATGCAAGGCTAAAGAACCAAAGTGGTTAAGTGAGTATGCAGATGTATTTCCTGAAGAGCTGACTGAGATGCCTTCGTCTCGTGAAGTAGATCATGAGATCGAATTAACCCCCAGAGCTCAGCCACAGTAGCCCAGCGTGCATACAAAATGCCAGTCCCTGAAGCCATAGAACTTAAGGAACAGTTAAAACAACTATTAGAGCAAGGATTCGTCAGACGACCCAGTGTCTCACCTTGGGGTGCGCCCATTCTCTTTCAAAAGAAGAAAGATGGAACGTTAAGACTCTGTATGATTACAGAGGATTGAATCAATTAACAATTAAGAATAAGTATCCTATTCCTAGGATTGATGAACTTCTGGATTGATTAAGTGGGACCCAAATGTTCACAAAGATAGATCTCAAATTACTACCAGATCAGAATCAAGGATCAAGACATCCCAAAGACAGCATTCAATACTCGCTATGGGCATTATGAGTTCACAGTCATGCCGTTTGGATTAACTAATACCCCAGTGACATTCAATCATCTTATGCAAGATATTCTCAAAGAATACTTGGATGATTTTGTTCTTGTCTTAGTATACTCAAAGAATGCTGCAGACCATGAAGATCATGTGCGCAAAGTCTTGAGAATCCTAAGGAATCACCAACTCTTTGCAAAGAAGAGCAAGCGTTCCTTCTCTCTTGACCAGGTTGAATACTTGGGATTCATAGTGTCAAAGGATGGGATTTCTCCTGACCGCGCAAAGATCCAAGCAATAGTTGAATCCAAGTCAGTAAAGGAAGTCAAAGGATTCCTAGGATTAACCGGATGGTATAGGATCTTTATACCTAGGTATGCTCAGATAGCATCCCCTTTGACTAACCTTCTCAAGAAAAGTACACTTTTTCAGTGGACCGCAATGTGTCAGAGTGCCTTTGATAAGCCAAAGACAGCCTTAGTAACCAACCCTGTTCTTAAATTGACAAATTTTACCAAACCCTTTAAGGTAGTAACTGATACCACTGGATTTGCCTTAGGCGGTGCTCTAATGCAGGAAGGTCATGGAGTGGCCTATGAATCCAAGAAACTCAGAACACATGAGAGGAATTATGCCGTCCATGACTTGGAGTTACTCTCAGTAGTGTATGCTCTAAAGTTGTGGAGACATTATCTTTTGGGACAAAGGTTCACCTTGTGACAGATCATCAAAGTTTGAAGTGGATCTTTACCCAAAGGGATCTCAACATGCGTCAAAGGAGATGGATGCAGACCCTGCAGGAATTTGATTTTGAAATAAAGTATCGACCGGGGAAAGAAAATGTGGTTGCAGATGCGCTCAGCAGAAAAGCCTCTTTGCTTGCAATTACAGTGGTGTCAAATCCATTGATGAATGAAGCAAAGGAGAAAATCATGCAGGACAAATTCTTTTCCCCTATTGCTACCCTTCTGATGCAGGATAGCAAGACTTCTCAGGAAATGAGTCGAGTTCTTGGGTACAAACTGGATGAAGGATGCATGTATTATAATAATCGGCTGTGTATCCCCAATGATGAGGGAATAAAGGGAAGAATTCTGAGAGAAGCCCATGATAGCCCCCACTTTGCGAGATGAGGACATCTCGCATTTTTCAAGTGGGAGAGGATGTAAGATTCCTCCTTGGGCTGAATATTGATTAAGCCTCTACTTCAATCCCTTGTAATTAATCTATGTTTCTGCATACAAGAAAATATTATTTTTTCTTGTTTTGCCTAGTGAGATAAAAAATTCTAGAGAGTGGTAAATCAATATTGGGATATTTTTAGATAAATAAATTCTACAAATATCAAAACAATGTTTCCCTGAAACAAAAAATCAAAATAGATTTTTCAAGGTGCAATTGGAATTAATAAAAATTGATTTAGAAGACCTCTTAGCCTAAGGGTCAAGATTTTCAAATTTTTTTGATTATGGTCCAATTAAGGTTCCTATGGACCAATAAGATTAATCCAAGTGTTGGGACAAGATAAATCCAAATAATATAAGAAAATACGCAAAAATGAGTAAATGCCCACATAAGATGAAGAGTTGAATAAGTACTAGGTTTATTAGTTAAAAATTATGAAGTATTAATAGAAAAAATGAGATATTTTGGAGTAATCGTTCATTTTTTACACATGGGTAAGGAAAAGGGGGCCCTTCAAGGAGGCGCCTATTTCACATGTGTGGATGAGTTTTAAACTAAAAAATAATAGGATATTTTTATCTCTCCTCTCTCCTAGATCAAACCAAATAAAAAAAGGGAGCCAAACTGGTCCAAAACTTGTCCAAATTCAGCCAAACTGAAACTAAAAAATTCTAGAACTCAGTTGGACTCAATGAGTGGCCTCCCTCATCTATAAATAGACCCTCATTCCTTTGTATTCTCATCTGTGAATTAAACTATGCCGGTATTACTCTAAGTTAAGCTTATTTTCTATTATCCTCTAGAAACCCTCTACAAATTGAAGAGATTGGAGCTTCTCTCTCTCTTCAATCTTCCTTGGAGACTCCAACAACATACCAAACCAATTGATTGGCTGGGGGCCTCTACTGTGATCAAAGAATCAAGTAATTTAGAAGGTAAAGTGTGGATTATTGTCTTCTATTTCTTAAAGCTCCAAATATTTCTCTTCTCAACTCCTCTCAAGCTTGAGAAGCATTAATGTGAATGGCTTTTGAATACTATTGAAGTTATTTAATGTATTGTAATGAAGAAACACATAAAATTTCATTTATGCTTGATTTATAATGGTTTTTAAGCATTTATCTCTCTCTCCCAAAGAATGGTCATTCCTATGACCTATTATCAATTCAAATGAAGCTTCTCATGAAGCATTTCTCTAATCTAAAAGTAATTTCTATGCTTGTCAATTGGAGGCCAAAATAATGGCTTTTTAATACTTTTATGCTATTTAATTTATGGTAAAACTAAGAATCAATCCATAATTGGATAATGATCCAATTTGTGGTTATTCTAATCACATGAATAATACTAAACCTTATTCTTTCAAATTTATTGACATTTATCAGTAATAGCAGCGGAGCTAAGGAAAAATTTCTAAAAAATAAACACATAAATAATTTTTATTTATATTATGAAAAGAGGACTTCCTACCATATTCAAGGATTAATCGTTTTAGATTAATTGAATGATTCTCATTGTAATCATGAAAAAAAATTGATTTTTATGTTTATGCATAAATAATAAATTAAGAAAAAGAGAAATTTCTAGTAATTTATTTTTATGTTAAAAGAGTAATCCCCATGACAATGGAAATCCATGTATTTCAATGAATTAAGAGAAAAAATTGGAATGCTAAATTAATGTATATTTTATTTAAAAATTAAGGAAGGATTTTAATTAAATTGATCTTTTTGCATAGATAAATTTTATCTTTTTGCATAGATAAATTTTAAGTGATAAAAGAGGATTCCCCACTATATTGGAATCCAAATATTTAAATGAGAAAAGTGTAATTCCTAGTGTAAAGGAATTAATGAATATTTTTATTTAAATTTTAAGAGAAAATTTAGTTAAAATTATCTTTTTGTATAGATAAATTTAAATGATGAAAGAGGAATTCCCCCACAATATTCGAATTCAAATATTTAGATGAGAAAAGTGGGTTTTTTAGCTTAATGGAATTCATGGATATTTTTATGTAATTTTTTAAGAAGAATTTTACAGAGATTTATTTATGGTAAAAGAGGAATTCCCATGACAATTGGATTACACTCATTGAAATGAGAAAAAGAAGGATTTCAAGTTTATTAAAAAAAATTAGGTATTGATATTTTAGTTAAAAGATGAATTTCCACCATAATTCTACCTAATGAATTAAGGTTGAGAAATTATGTGATAGAAGGAATATCTTTGGATATTTTAATTGGTAAAATCACTAAATTGATATTTACCTAAAACTAGAAGTTTATGTGAAGGGAATCCTTATAGAACTAAACCGAATGAATTTGGTTAGACTACATGAGGGACGGATAGTAAACCTAATTGTCCTCTCAATCTAAATCAGACAAAAACTTCATGACCAATTCCAGTTACTAAATCCAAAGAATAGACTACCGAAACTAATCTAATTTTTTCTTGACCAAACTCACCAAGAATCTAGTTGGACAAATGGACAAAATGATGGGTAGATTACCCTCATGAGAGATCAAGGATCCTCATTATGAAACTGGGAATTATGGAAAAAAGGTTTTTGGAACCGATCTCAAACTGCAATTTTACTTGCATTGGAACCTCTGTTTTTTTTCATTCAAAGGATTGTTTTATGCCAGAATGCTAGAGGAAGCATTCGGCTTATGTTTTTCTAAGAGGAAGTTCGTTGGAACAGCTGGCGGGGAGTCATCAAGGGACGTTGGTTGTCGCGGCAAAGCTAGCCAAGGTCTTGACCAGCCTCGGTACGTTTGAAATGGTGCGCTTCCGCCCGGTACGATGGGCGAGGACCGACGAAGCGGTCCTTGAGTGAAGTGCTAGGACACCTAAGGAGGATCCTAGAGGGTTCTTACCAGGCGATGCACGGGCTTGCAGTTTCTAGGACACCCATGCATACGTCGAGGAAGATTTCGGATGGACAAAAAGGAAAGACTTTTGAGAACCAAATTTTGATACTGGATCTCGTTGGTTGGCCAGCTGGTCTTCAATGGAGAGTTCAGAGGATACATTTTTGTAATACAATGGACTCGAAATTTTGAAAAATGATGATAAAAAATATTATGATTTCTATTGAAAGATTGTTTTTAAAGCCAGTCGAATCTGTTATATATAAATGGCAATTTCATATTGGTGGGTGTGTACGTGGTATGCCTACCTTGATTTTTGCATAAATCGCCGACTAGGGGGCCTGGGAACTCTTTTCCTCCTCAGTACCTGGGCAAAAACCCAACCAAATCTTTATAAAGTAATCCCACCAATTTTGTGGTCGGGTGGTTGTCTAACCCATGGGCCAGATGGGGTTAGGCTGGATCAAAGGATTCCGGAGAAACAACTAGATACAAATAGTTACGTTTTTTAGTTTTAAATCCTGAGAAGACCTTGTTCTGGGGGATCATCGACTATGCCTCGTAAATGAGAAAAAAAGCGGTGATTCCATGGATCAAGTGCAAGTCTCTTCTTGATCTGACCATGTGACTTTAGGTTTGGTCAGATCAGTTTATTTAGTTGACTTGACTCGATAGAGTAATTTCCTTGGCCCTTAGAAGATTTTTCCCAATTGGCGGAATCGCTCGTGCCTTCCGGGCGCGGGGAGTCTTCCAGGCCCAGTCTCGGAGGGGCCGACTGGGCTAGCCTCTCGTCCTGGACATCCGCGGGGCGAGGCCCCGAGTGTGTGGACCCCGCCCCACCGGGCGGCCGACGCCGCTTCCGCCGCCGGTAGGAGCCTCGGACCTCACAGCTGGTATTAGAGCTTTGTTGAAAGCTAATAAGGATAAACAAATTCTTATCAGAAATTAATAATAAAAACTCAGAAAAAAACCATTTTCATAATGTATTTTCATTTCGTAGGCTTCTTTAATGAAGAATTTTTAATCAAAGAAATTATTTTTATAGATGGAAATTCCGTACTTATCTGGTGTTCCAGACCTCACCCAGTCACAAGACATGACTGCGTTTGCCTTTGAGCATCTCCTCTCTTTCACTGCAACTCGAACAAGCTGAGTCAGACTCGCACGCCATTTCAAGGATTTATATTTTCCTGACCTAGCGGAGAGACGACAACATAAGTGGTTTGCAGGGCAGTATGTCCACGCCTCGCGCGGCATGCAATGCTGAGACAAAACCTCTCATTGGCCCCATGATTTTGATAAAGTTGAAAGTGGTACATGGTGTCATTCTATATCATTCAACGCCTTGGAATTTCAGACTCTCATGCTGCCAAATCTATAGACTCCTTAGTCGCTTTATTCCTAAGGAGAAGACAATAGCTCCCTTTTTGGTAGTAAGTGAACGTTTGTATCAGGGCATGGCTATGGCCCAGTTGGCTATGGGCCAATACCGCCGTCTTATGCGTCTCTCTCGAGGAGATTTTGATTTTTAGAGCCAAGCTGCTCTATGTACACCGGCTTACAATGAGCGAAGCAAAATGGCTCTTGCTAGGCTGAAGATAGTGGAAACAGCCAGGGTGGCATATGGAGGAACCATTGTGACACCAACCATCTGTATAGAAATACTTCAGTCCTGGAACGACCTTAAAACTTATTTAAGGAAGAGATTTTGTCCCCCTAGATTTTTGGAAACCAAAATGAACGAATTCTTAGAGCTGAAGCAGGGGAGCAAAACCATCGAGGAATATCACCAGGCCTTCGCTCTTCTACTTAAATATTTTCCACCTCTAGATGAAGAGCAACTCATGGCCAGATTCATTCGGGGAATGAACGAACCCTTGGAAACAATGGTCGAAAATGCCAAGCTAGTGTCCATGGCTGAAGCTGTCAGAATGGCGAAGGACTTTGCCAAAGCCTTCATCTCGTAAAAGTCCTACCAAAGCCAGCTCCCTCATGCTTCAAGAGATTTCAGACTGCGGGAAGTTCTTCCAACTTTCCACCTCCAAAGAGACACCAAGGTCCTAACCAGAATGTGGAGACGAGAAGCTTCATAAATAAAGGAAGACCTTTCCCCTGAAGTACATCCTCAGGAACTCCGGCTCTCTTGAGAATGCAAAGGGAAGAGCTTCGAAGCGAGAACAGATGCTTCGGATATCAGGGACTTGGGCACTAGCTCAAGGATTTCCCATGTCCTTCCGTGGGGGCCAAGGAAGCCACGGTCCTAGAGTTCCAGGACAGACTCCTTCATATCAGTCCAATGAGGGTCCCTTGCGCGAGAATCAGGGTAACCCAAGAAGAGTGCGAGCGCAGCCTACAGCCTCCATGCAAAGCAGTCTCCGAACTCCCTCCTAGAATTGGAATAACCAAAGAGAGAGAGTTTCACCTCAGATTGCAGCAGCCAGAGCAGTCACCATAGCTGAGGAAGTGGAGGAAGAGAAAGGACAGATCTATGCAGCAATTGAGCATTACGGGAATAACTGTCAATTCTCAGTCCTCCAGACTCCAGCAGAGTACCAGGGTAAGAAATTCAAGCTTTTGATTGATTTAGGCAGTACTCATTCTTTTATTTCCCCAGGATTTCTGCATAAATTAGTCCTTAATAAAAAATCAGGGAAACCTATGCAAGTGGAATTAGCCAGTGGGAAGATTCTTTTCACTGACCTTATTCAGTTTAGCCTAGATGGTAACATAACAGAGTGCTAGTTCAGAGTCTTATCCCTGGGAATATATGATGGAATCCTTGGAATGGATTGGCTCCAAAAGAATCAGGCAAACATTCATTGTCACGAAGGAACCATCTCTTTCCTTGACCTTCACGGGAATAAAATTCAAGGAATTGGAATTTTCGGATCCCCAGTGCTGCAATTAGTCAAGACTTCCAAATTATTAAAAGGGAAAGAGGCAAGCTGTGTATGTTGTTAAAATGAATCTAGTAGACATAAAATGCAAGGCTAAATAACCAAAGTGGTTAAGTGAGTATGCAGATGTATTTCTTGAAGAGCTGACTGAGATGCCTTTGTCTCGTGAAGTAGATCATGAGATCGAATTGACCCCCGGAGCTCAGCCACCAGTAGCCCAGCGTGCATAAAAAATGCCAGTCCCTGAAGCCATAGAACTTAAGGAACAGTTAAAACAACTATTAGAGTAAGGATTCGTCAGACGACCCAGTGTCTCACCTTGGGGTGCGCCCATTCTCTTTCAAAAGAAGAAAGATGGAACGTTAAGACTCTGTATTAACTATAGAGGATTGAATCAATTAACAATTAAGAATAAGTATCCTATTCCTAGGATTGATGAACTTCTAGATCGGTTAAGTGGGACCCAAATGTTCACAAAGATAGATCTCAAATTACTACTAGATCAGAATCAAGGATCAAGACATCCCATTATGAGTTCACAGTCATGCTGTTTGGATTAACTAATACCCCGGTGACATTCAATCGTCTTATGCAAGATATTCTCAAAGAATACTTGGATGATTTTGTTCTTGTCTTATTTGACGATATCTTAGTATACTCAAAGAATGCTGTAGACCATGAAGATCATGTGCGCAAAGTCTTGAAAATCCTAAGGAATCACCAACTCTTTGCAAAGAAGAGCAAGCGTTCCTTCTCTCTTGACCAGGTTGAATACTTGGGATTCATAGTGTCAAAGGATGGGATTTCTCCTAACCGCGCAAAGATCCAAGCAGTAGTTGAATCCAAGTTAGTAAAGGAAGTCAAAGGATTCCTAGGATTAACCAGATGGTATAGGATCTTTATACCTAGGTATGCTCAGATAGCATACCCTTTGACTAACCTTCTCAAGAAAAGTACACTTTTTCAGTGGACCGCAATGTGTCAGAGTGCCTTTGATAAGCCAAAGATAGCCTTAGTAACCAACCCTGTTCTTAAATTGCCAGATTTTACTAACCCCTTTGAGGTAGTTATTACTGATGCCACTGGATTTGCCTTAGGCAGTGCTCTAATGCAGGAAGGTCATGGAGTGGCCTATGAATCCAAGAAACTCAGAACACATGAGAGGAATTATGCCGTCCATGACTTGGAGTTACTCTCAGTAGTGTATGCTCTAAATTTGTGGAGACATTATCTTTTGGGACAAAGGTTCACCTTGTTTGAAGTGGATCTTCACCCAAAGGGATCTCAACATGCGTCAAAGGAGATGGATGCAGACCTTGCAGGAATTTGATTTTGAAATAAAGTATCGACCGGGGAAAGAAAATGTGGTTGCAGATGTGCTCAGCAGAAAATCCTCCTTGCTTTCAATTACAGTGGTGTCAAATCCATTGATCAATGAAGCAAAGGAGAAAATCATGCAGGACAAATTCTTTTCCCCTATTGCTACACTTCTGATGCAGGATAGCAAGACTCCTCAGGAAATGAGTCGAGTTCTTGGATGAAGGATGCATGTATTATAATAATCGGCTATGTATCCCTAATGATGAGGGAATAAAGGGAAGAATTCTGAGAGAAGCCCATGATAGCCTGATAGCTGGACATCCAGGGTTTATGAAAACCTATATGTCTGTGAAGAAAAGCTTCTTCTGGCCAGGACTCAAAAGGGATGTACTTGATCATGTGCGAAAATGCTTAATGTGCCAAAGAGTCAAGGCAGAGAGAGTCAAGATGCCAGGTGTGCGCTTTTGCAGCACAGGTCGTAGCTGGGGACTTGCCGGACACCGTATGCGAGCCACGAATGGCTGCAAGCATACAACCAGGGAAGGAAGCTCAAACAGAATGCCAAAGGGTGTGTCACTCACCGCTCAACCGCTGCCTTGAAGGATTCCCGCGTCGCAGCCGTGAAGAAGGAGCCGCCGTCGCCGCTCTACCGCCTCTCCGCCGCCGTGCCGCTACACAATGCTCGATCGCTCTCTCACTCTCTCTCTCTCTCTCACATACGCAGGAGAAGGAAACCAAAGAGATAAGGCAAGAGCACTCTTGTATTCACAACACATCAGAATGAGGAGTTTAGGGTTACATTTGACTCTTATAGGTGACTTGGCCGTTCACACTTGGGCGCCCATACATGGCCGGCCGACCCTAACCCTTATCCTACTGATATCCAAGGTGCGCCTCTCATCGGCGATCACCCAATCCCTTTATCCTTAATATATGGTGCCGACAAGCCCGGCCCATGACTCAGAATATTTAAATTAATGACGTAAAACATAGTGCGTCCGCCATGGGTTAACATGCCCCCCTTCCTGATGTAGATTCCGTCCTCGGAAGCTATGGTATGGTAAGCTCGAGAGGGTTGTTGTGGTAGACCGTCTGCAAAATAGGGAAGTAGAGTGAAAGTATGCTAGAATTCAAAAGATATAAAGTGTAGAAATTCAAGCATGTTAGACCACAATGGATGTTGCGATAAGAACTTAGTTTAAGGGTCACATGAATGAGCTAGTGTAGTAAATTAACAGGAGTTTAAAATTATTGAAAGTAAATCAAGAGTTAGCAAGGTGTCAAAGGTTAAGCAAGGTTTATAACTGGCCTAAGTCAAGGAAAAGAACCAAGCTTAATAAATAAACAGATGACCACACGGTGTCTACTCTAAGAACAAGTTTATACCCCAAGCCTAGGGACACAAGAAACATTAGAGTTACAGGAGCCTTTTGCCTTTATTTCTTCACGCACGTGACAATTTTTATACACAATGGCGACCTTCCTAAGGCAAAACTAACATCGATCCTGGTACCATGTTTAACACAAGGCATTATCCAGGAATCTATTAGCTCACTTTAGGCAAGGCTACCCCCTACCAACCAAGGCATCGGTCTGGAGTAGAATACTCCTCGCCTACCAAGTATCAATAAGGCGATAGGCCAACATTAAAGCACATCATAGACTTGTATTGCCATTTATTGTAGGCTTGTTTTTTTTTTTTTATAAAGTTTCTTTTGATCTTCGCTCCTGAACTAAAATGTGTTCTTACATCCTTTCGACAAGGGGTAAAAGCTATGTCCTAGAGGTCAACACACACACAACCAGGTGTTCAAACATTAAGATGGTTTGACCTTAGACCTAAGACAATCGTATTCCAAGGTTAACTAAAGACGTCATGCTGCCTAGGAATATTTCCAATAAAGTTAAGCTCATTAATGATTTACACTAGCATGCAAGCAACTTCAAAAACTAAGTAGTACATTGACAATTTCCATGTGGTCATGCCTTATAGTTTATGAAATTAATTGAACAGTAAAAACGAAAGAGAGTGGGTATGGAAGAATTACACCTGTAATTGGAGATCTCCTTGATTTGACGAGACAGCTTGCAATTTGATGTAGATATATTTTGATGAACGTTGCGGCAGTCTCAGGACTTGAAAGCGAACCCACCTCAAACCTTTTAACCTGTACAATCAACTAACAAGCACTATACCTCGAGAGGCACATCAGTGTGGAAAATTTCAAGACTCGTTTAAGGAATCTAAACTAGAAAAAACTTGAAAACACTAACCTACCTACCAGTCACCACACTACTACTGAGGATACGGTAAGAGGATGTTGTAGAGTCCTGGCTCTAGCCCTAAGGCTAAGCCTCTATCCGCATCATCCAAATAAATAAAATCAACCTCAGTAGTGCCATGAGTTTCATCCGTCCATTCATCATTGTCAGATATTTCCTTTTCATTTTCCCATCCACATAGACTCATCAAGAATGTAACCATGCAAGGATAGTCATCTTGTGGAAAAGGAAAGCATTGGGCTATTGGGGATATGTCCTCTACGGAGTAGGGGTCAGTCATGGTCAATAGGCGAATTAGCCATTCTAATTCCTCAACATTTTCCTCATTGGCTAGTACATCTATATGATCCCATTCAGTTTCAATTACAGGATAGCACATGTGGAATATCTGAGAAAGGTACAGATGATACCTCTCACCAAAGGTAGGAGTGGATGAAGTGTATGATGATCGTGCATCTGCCATATCTGCAAACACAGATATAGCATCAGTAGGTTTGTGACAGGTCAATCTAGTTCTTGATTGTATACGGATATCTCTGCTCTTAACGTGCTCTTGCTCTTTTTACTATTTTTTAATTTTGTTTTCTTTGTTTTGTTTATGTATGAAGCTATATATATACATCCCCTTGAATTTGGCAATTACATGGTCAGGGGAGAAGGTTAAGGAGGAAGCATTAGAACGTCGAGCGTGAGTACATGCTCCTCCTTTCCTTGGGTAGATCATATTATTTGCAATGATGTTGCAGCCTCTTGGAACCAATTTGTCCAGCGGGTCATAGGTTGTGATGTGGGCAGATAGCTTTTTATGACCCTTGTGGCCACATCCAATTGTAGAGATGGTAGTGTACGCTCCCATTGACGAATGGAGGAAATGGTTTCCGATGATACTATTACAAGGGGAGACGTAGACTCATCGGTTTTTTGTTGGGTGTTGACAAGAGTAGGTGTAGAGCATGTAGAAACTTCTATATGATTGTGTGCCTGGCATGAGGAGCTAGAAGCTTCATGTGGCTCCCCCCTTCCTGAGCTAGGTGGTAATGATCGATATCGTTTGGGAATCCAAACTAACTCTGGAAGTGGTGCAGAGCACTCTGTTACCTTTCCCTTACCACGGTCTTGAATTGTCATTGGGGTGGCAACAATTGGTTTGCAAGGTTTTATAGGTGATGTAGAGGGATTCACCTTATGTTTAGGGACCCAAATCTGGTCATTCCCCTCGTAGTACCCTTGGGCTACTAATAATTTTTTAGGGATCCATCGCGATGTTACATTGCCCTTTCTCGGGTGGGTAGCTACTTTCCTTTTACGAGGCTTCTTGGTGGCTGAACGAGATTGAGCAGGGGAAGTAGCTGTTAACGAAGCTTTGGGGACCCATTTGTATGTACTCTTTGGCATAGTAAGCGAAGCTTTAGGGACCACCTTGCCTGTTTCCACTCTTGGCGTTGAAGCGTTAGAGGGGTGGCCAACAATCAAAGATGGTTTTGCCACTGGACTTTGTGATTTTTCGTTATCTAATATTTGAGTGGATGACTTAGGTGCGGGATTTTGAGCGGTCAGACCTAGTGTTGGTTCTTGTGTTGTGACTTGTCTAGTTGCCCAATCGATATTGCACTTGGTGGCCATCATCCATTTGCGCCCTAAGATTACAGTCCCTTCCATGGTTCCAGCAGGCATAACCAAAAAGCTTTGAATTATGGTTCCCTTGTCATAAGCAACCGGAGTGTGCAGAATTCCTGATACAGGGGTTTTTTTCTTGTTGATTCCTTGAACTTGGATAGAACTCTTGGATAAAGGTGGTTTTCCCAGTTGACACCACACGCCATATGATAGCAAATTGTGTTGAGCTCCTGTATCCAATAATGCATTATACAGTACCTCCCCGTAAGGACTCTGTAACTCAATTGGGTATCTTAGAGGTGGGTCAGATTTCAATGCATCCTCCTCTGCTTCCTCGAAAAATACTTGCGTAATTCCCAAGTTGGCTTCTCGTTGTCTCCTAGCACACTGTTGACGTTCTTTGGCTTCGACTCTTGCTTGTATCTTTTTAAGCTCAGCCTGTTCTTTAGCTGCCTTCTTTTGATGGATTGCGTGTAACTCCTCCTGGCTCAGGGGGTCATAGTATCTTTTGAATTTACTCCCATTAAGGAATCCAATGGTTTCAACTCCGTCGAGAGTCTCCACTCTGATGGTACCTTGCGGTGTAATTTCACATACTCTATACGGTCCCTTACCAGCATATTTGAGCTTCTTCTTTTTGTTTCGCACTCCATACATCAAGACTTTATCCCCAACCTTGATGTCCTTGTCCTTTAGATGGCGATCAAACCATTTTTTCCTTCTATCCTTCTCAACAAGGGCATTGTATACAGCCAATTGTCTTTCTTCGTTTAGCCACTCAAGGATATATAGACGCTCTACTAAGGGATTACCATCCCAACCCTCTTGAGTAGCAACACGAAGACTAGGAATGACAAATTCCCACGGCATGACTGCTTCTTGGCCATATACCATTTTGAATGGTGTGCAATTAATAGCCACTTTGTACGCAGTACAATAGGCCCATAAAGCTGTCGTAAGCTTTAGATCCCAATCCGTGCGATGAGCTTCAATTGTCTTTGTCAAAACAGAGATTAAAGTCTTGTTGGTACTCTCAACTTGGCCATTCGCTTGCGGATAGTAAGGAGTAGATTTATGATGGGATATCATGAAATTTGTTGTGAGCTCCTTAATCACTTCATTTATAAAATGCGTACCATTGTCGCTCACAAGTTCAAAAGGACAACCGAAGCGTGTGATTATATTTTCAAAGAGGAACTTGGCTGTTGTCCTCGCATCTGCCTTACGTGTCGCTTTCGCTTCAGCCCATTTGGTCATATAGTCAGTGGCCACAATAATATAGCGAGATTGTGTGTTTCGGGCCGCTGGGCTAATTGGACCTACAAAGTCTAAACCCCACTTTTCAAATGGTTGGTTTACTTTGATTGGATGTAGGGGTATCTGATCTTTCCTCTGGGGTTTCTTATATCGTTGGCATTCATCGCAACCCTTCACAAAGAGTGATGCGTCTTGAAACATAGTGGGCCACCAATACCCTGATTGTAAGATCTTTCGCGCAGTTAAGTCTCCTGAGAAGTGACCACCGGCTACGCCCATATGTGCCTCTTGCAAAATGTATAGATACTCATCCTCTCGGGCACAACGCCTAAGAACGTCATCCTTTCCTCTTTTATAAAGAGTCCCGGCTATCAGGCAATAGGGTTCGCATTCTTTGATCAGCTTTCGAGCTAGATCTTTACGAAGCTCCTTGGGTGGAAATCCATTAACCAAAAAGTTAACAATCTTCTCACTCCATTCAGGCATTGTCTCCACCATGAACAGGGAAGTGTCAGGTAAGTCATCATCAACCCCCGTAGGAGCCTCACCATTAGGTATGCGAGACAAATGATCAGCCATAACATGTTTTTTGCCAGGTCTCACAACAACAGTGAAATCAAACTCAAGAAGAATCAATAGCCATCGTGTGATTCTTCCTGTGGAGCATGGTTTGTTTACCAGATACAACAATGCTTGATGATCTACATAGAAAACAAACTTGGTGGTAAGGAGGTAATAACGAAATTTCCTTACTGCATATATCATTGCCAACCCTTCTCGCTCCGTAGTGGTGTAGTTCATCTCAGCATCGTTCAACTGGCGACTAGCAAAGCTAATGGGGTAGTCTAGCTTGTGTTCTCCAGGTTGAGTTAACACACACCCAATAGCAAAGTTTGATGCATCAATATGCACATGGAAGAGTAAATCCCAGTTAGGCATTCTCAAGATTGGAGCACTCGCTAAGGCCTTCTTTAATAGCTCATAGGCACGGTCACATTCTTCGGTCCAAATAAACTCGATGAGAAGCTTATACAATGGTCGAGCTATCTCGGCGAAGAATAGAATAAATGTTCGATAATAACCAACGTGGCCCATAAAGCGTTGGACTCCCTTGTAGTTGGTGGGTGGGGGTAATTCCAGAATGACCTTGATTTTACTCTCGTCAGTGGAAATCCCATTTTTGGACACTATATGCCCTAAGATAACTCCGTGTTTAACCCAGAATTGGCATTTGAAAGGATTCAAGGAGATGCGATATAATCTACACCTTTCAAATATTTTTCGTAAACACATCAAGTGCTCATCCCAAGAGGAATGAACACAAAGATCGTCTAAGAAAGCTTCACAGAAGTCCCTTAGATATTCCTTAAAGGCCGTGTTTATCAATCGTTGGAATGTTGCAGGTGCATTGGTCAAGCCAAAAGCCATGACGCGAAAGGCAAACACTCCAAACTCCGTGATAAATGCTGTTTTAGCTTGGTCCTCGACGGCAATTGTGATCTGATTGTAACCCGAGTACCCATCTAAAAAGCTATATGCCTCCTTGCCTGCCACTCTTTCAAGCACATGTTCAGAATACGGCAAGGGGTAATGATCCCTTCTGGTGGCTGCATTAACCTTTTTGAGATCAACGCACACTCTGAGTTTCCCATTCTTCTTTGGTACGATGACTATCGGAGAAACCCATTCTGAGTGCTCAATAGGGTATATGAATCCACATTTTACAAGCTTTTCAATTTCCTCTTGTACAATCTTTGCGTACTTAGGATTCATTGGGTAGGGACGTTGCTGGACTGGTTTAGCAGTGCTAATCATTGGAATCGTGTGTTGCACCACCGAGGGTGGAACACCCTTCATATCATGATATGTCCAAGCAAATATGTCCTTGAATTCTTTAAGAAGCTTCGTAAGTGCAGCTTCTTCCGCCTTGGTGAGGTCTTGAGCAATATAAACTGGTTTAGACTCCTCACCCGGATCTGCTAAATCTATCTCCTTAACTACCGCAGGGCCATCGTAGACACCGCTACTCCCATTGGTAGGTGTTCGTTGGGCTTTTGTGTAGACTACTTTACGTTCCCCTGTGGTGAATGATTTGAAATGCTCGGGTGCGGGGTGTAAGTCTACTGGTTCCTGTTGTGCCAGACTTTTTTCTTTCAATTCCGCTTCCTTTTGTTGTTGAGCCAACTCTTGGTTTTGCCGCCTTCTTGCAGTACGACTTAGTTTCAGCTTCTCTTCGATTTCTAATTGGGCGACGTCATGAGGTTGCGGAATACACCACATGACACTTTGGAGATATTGTCCCCAATTATTAGCTATCTTTCGATGAGCATCAATGGCTCCTACATAACTAAGCCATTCTGCAGTGGATCTTTCCTTGTTTATTGCAGTTCGTACATTAGCTCGATAGCGTTGGCGCTTATGTCTCGTTTTCTTCTTACCAAGTTTTATATTTTTGTTTCTATCAAATTCGAACTCACTTGGTCGATCTTCACTTTCGGATGAACTGCAGGAGGTCATTGTCCTAGGCCTTGAGCACCTTGCCTCCACATTTGGGTGAATATTTGATTCATTTTCCCCATCAGGCTTAGGGTCAGTTTCTTCTTGAGATTCATACTTAGAGTTGCATTGGTCAGAGTCTTCGCTACTTTCAGTGTCGGTGGAGTTTGCCACGTTCTCGCCATCAGGAGTCAAGTGCATAACACCTATCATGTTTATTGGCACTAACGGTGGCATATCTTGCCCCTCAGGTGTTACCCAACTTGTGCCTCTATTTTCCCATGTGTCTATGGTTGCCGCTAGGTGTACCCAATCCACGTTATCCGACTCAGTCATACCCGGTAGGACATCCATATAAGGAGAATCTTTCCCATCATCAGTCTCTTTTTTGCATGTATAGCAATACCTTAATGGGGCGGAGTGAATAGTGGTATCCGATCGATTATCAATGATAACCTTGCTTCCTAAAGGATGTGCACGACCATTCTCAAGATCAACTCGAATGACAGAGTCCTGGAATTGTAGGTAGACATGGTTTTTCGACCAGTCATGTACCATTTGTGCTTCCCTCATGAAAGGACGTCCTAAGATCATTTGATATGACATAGGATGCTTGGAGAAATCCATTACAATGAAGGTATGTCGTACCTTGTATCCCAGAACCTTGATCTTAAGGTCCCTTAACATTCCAATAGGTTTAGCAATAGTTCCATTTGCCATCTTAACCACTATGTTTGTGACTTCGAGGTGAGGTCTCCCCATGGATTCCCAACAGTTTTTAGTCACAATGCTCACTCCAGCACCACCATCAAGGATTCCCTTTAGAGTTAATCCCTTGGTAGTAATGGGGAGGGTGGCATTAGATTCGTCACCTTCAAAGTACTGTCCCAACTTGTTCACAGGTATTTCCACGACCGAATCTTCATCAAAGTTGGGTTGTAGATCCCAATGCTCCCCTTCATCTTGAAGCGTGTCGGGTCTATCCATATTTGCAATTTGTGGTAGCCCCGCCTTTAGTTCTCCATTGAGAAATGCCCGAAGAGCTAAGAATAGCTCAGGATCTCCGTATAATTTGGATATGATCGTGGTTCTGATCTCAGATGACATGAAATCCATTAGCTTAGACACATTCAACGGTTCTTTTCGAGACATCGCCCCTTGACTAGGGACTGGTGAAGATGGAATCACTTCCTCTTCAATGGGGTCAGGCATTCCCTCACTAAACATTCTTTCCAGCAAGAAGGGTGTTTGCCCACTTCCTGATGTCCTATCCTCACTTTCTTCCCGAATGATACTAGGTATAGCTAACGGTTTATGGTTCCGGTGAGGCTGAACTTGCGTAGGAAACACTGTGTCTGGAATTTTGATTTTTCTCAGGTTTGGCTCCATTTCTCTTTGTGTTTCTTCCACCAAACCCCTTAAGTGTTGCACTTGTTCAATCTCCTCAACTGGGTTTGGGTAAGTTCCAATCTTTTTCTTGAGGGTTTTTGGCCCACGTGGCTTGTCTTGGGGAGTCTCAGTCAGTTTGGGTGGTCGAAAGGGCATTAACTGACTTGGTTGCGGGGCCGAGGAAGTTTCCTTTTGTTTCCCCTTATTTCTGTACTCGCTTGATTCTCCTTCGTTGAGCTCCCGAGTGGGTTCCTCCCTTAAGGTAGTGGCTTTGGTCCCCATGGTTTCTATTGAATCGGAATCATCTTCAGGATCATTCATATACACGGGGTCGTCTCCTGTCCCTATGTTAGTCTTTGAACTAGGCTTGGAGCTCGTGGCATTAAGCGATCTCTTCTGCCGTGTTTTCTTTTTCTTTGCCTGAGCGATTGATGCGGTATCCCTCTCTTCAAGAATGTAGTTTTGATTTTGAAGCATTGATCGTGTAACTACATTCACAGGTACAATGGGTGTGGTTTCTCGTGCCTGGTTGGTGACCTCAACCAAATTCAATGGCGTAATCTTGGGTGCATTAGGATTATGTGGACATTGAGCGATCAAATGATCTATGCCACAACGATTACATGTAAGTACCGGCATTCCCGATGTGCTCCCTTGATTTGGTTGCATTTGAGTAGCGATCTTCTGTAGCCTATTAGGGCACTCTGCTACACGATGCGGTCCACCACACTCGTAACATTGAAGAGGTGGTCTCCTCGCCATGGTATTAAGGTTTTGCCCTCTTGTGGCAAGAGCAGCCGCTTGATATACAGGCTTGACTTGCCCGAAATGATCCTCCATGTAGTACTGGGGAATCATTTCAAACGTGTCGATCCCATATGGAGTAGTGGGGTCTATCTCCTCTTCATAATCCCCACACGCACTATGTGACTCACAACCCATCTGGTTTATTGGGGTAATCCTTGGATGTGGAGGTTGTGGTCCTAGCACTGGCGGTGGTAACGGCACAGACTGGACTACATTCGGATTCCTTGGAACTATGTGCTGTGTCGGTTGCTCGATAGGTTGTGCAGGCATTCGCGCGGGTACTTGAGGTGTGTTTGACCAAGCTAGTGGTGCCTGGTTTGCCAACATTCGCTTAAGTGTTAGGCAATCTTTAGATTGATGGCCATACTTACCACATGCATTGCAATTCCCATTGAATTTGACTCTGAATGTGGGACATTCACTCGTGCTATGTGGTCCTAAGCACACCGAACACCATTGTTGCTCTCTCCTTGGGTACATATGGCTATTCTGAGGAGCTCGATTACCCCTGAAGTATTCTTGGAGAGCCTTAGTAAGGTCGGTCACAGACATTTCAGATATCTTGGGCTCCTTGGCAATTGGTTTTACCGTCATTGGCTCGTGCCCAGATACTTGCGAACTAACGGATTTTGTTTCGGAAGACACCTTTTTACCTGCAATCATCAAGTTGTCTTCTAACTGGATTGCATTGGCAGTGACTGCTTCCCACGTTGTAAGACCTCTAATGACTAGGCCATTGTAAATGTCCTCGTGGCGCAATCCTCGGATGAATCTATCGAGGAGTTGGTTGTTATTGAAGCGTTCATCGGGAGTGCAGCGAGAATTTAGATGCTTCAGTCGACTTATAAAGTCTCTCACTGACTCCCCTTCCTCGCGTTCAGCTTTTTGGAGTTGAGATGCTACCCCCCAAAGCACACCCTCGCGTATGTATTCTTTCAAGAACAATCTCTTGAGAGTGGGGTAGTGAGTGCGCTCTTCAACCCTTAAGGTTCGATACCAATCTCCGGCCTTCCCACTCAAGGTTAAGCCTAAGGCTTTACACTTGTGCAGCTCATTGTGCTCTTCCAAGGAATCACACACGTGTTCAAAGACTTCAATGTGCTTCCTAACATCCTCGTTACCACTGAAGTTTTGAGTGAGCTTAGCCACTTGTACTGCCTTGCTTCTAGGTTCTCTCTCAGGCATACCCCGCATGTTTTCTGCAATGGATCGTCCGATCGTCTGAGCAAATGCTGCGAGATCACCTAAGTGAGCAGGCATAGTTGGTGGAGGCACTTCTGGGATAGCCTGGCTGATAGGAGTTGGCGTTGGTCTGAGTAAGTTGGCAAATGACGTAGGATATGATATGTGACTAGGCCTAGCTCCCCTTGGATAATGGTTATGATAAGGCGGTCGTGGAGCATACGCCATTGGCATACTAAGAGGCGTAGGAGCTACCTGAGCATGAGTAGCGATAGGTACATAGGGTCGATAGGTACTGGCACGCACTGTTGTAGGTACTGTTCCACTAGGTAGCGGTGTCGTACTAACTACAGCGGTAACAGGTGCACTTTCAACTATGCTCATCATTGGGGTAGGCATTGCGGATTCCTTAATGGAAAGTTGAGCCAAGGTTGGAAAACTAAAGTTACTGCTCGTGGGCTCAACCTGCATTGAGACTCCAGGCGAAACAACATACGAAGGGTCTATGGGACTCACCGAGGGAGTCTCCAATTGTGATAGGGTTGGTTGTTTGGCCTTGCCCGTATCCAAAAACCTCATAGGGCCAGTGGAAACTAGGTCCACTCCCCTATTTTGCCTCTCAATTTGGATAATTCTATGAATCACCTCACATATCATGTGTTGTTGCTCCTCTAGATTAGTGGCGCTAGATGTAGATCGTAGGACTTCTAACCAACCTACATGGTATGTGTAACCTGTGTATAGGTCAGTTAGAGTCTCTGTGTGTAGATCATATTCCCAATTTTCATTGAGAAATATCCCATCTAGACTTGGTGTGCCAAATGGTTCTCTTGAAGTGGACGCAATGTCACTTCTTATGGATTGGCTTCTAGGGACCTCTACTTTAGGAAAAGCATCGGAATGTGGTAGCTCAGTAGGGCCCTCATTAAACGAAGTGGGTAGAATATCCACATGGACACTCTTTGGGAGGGTAGGGTCCACATAAGATGTGAATGGTGAATCTACTACCCCTCCTTCTTCATTTACTTCGCTTGTCGCATGCTCAGAGCGTTTAGCTCTACTAAAGGTCTCTATTAGACGACTAAACATGCTAGATCCGGGTTGTGGGGCCCACACTGGCATGTTTTGGCTTGTCTCCTCAGGGTTCTTGGTAGGGTGCCCTTCCATGGCTTCTGAGTCAGAGGATGAGTCACTATCCACTATTCGTGGATCTTGGGTTGCACTCCCTTGGGTTCCGGCCGAAGGCCAAGATGCCAACGTGGAGGGATGGTGTGAGCCTGCGTAAACTGAAACACTTTCTAGTGGTTCAGGCTCTAGCACCCGACCAGAACGTAGATGCATGTGACGTGGGTACCCTACGTGCGTTGGTAACTACCCTTAAAACTCACACAAGTGGTTTCTTAGGTGTTTCGCACCCCCTTTTTACTTGTTTTTAACCCGTTTTTGACTCGTTTTTGACCCCCTTACTTACGGTCGAACTTGGACTAGGACGTGTGATAGCTCGAAACGAGCGTATCGTTTAAAGGGTCCTAGTGTGCTTTACAGCACCGTGTTCGCCTATCTAGAGCTCCTGTAGTCCTCAAAATAGTCCGTTTCCTTTGGGGGGAAGGGGCAAAAGCCTATTTGCTTGTGGAGGAAAGGGTGAGGGCTTTATCCCACATGCTCACTTTACTCCTTGGGGAGTGGGCTACATATAGGGCACGACTTCCCATAAGCTCTCACTTGAGAGAAAGCTATGGAGGCTCACTCTCCTATATATATATATCAAAAGACCGAGACCGAGACCGAGACCGAGGCCGGGGCCGGGGTCGTGGGTCAATTGGGGTTCTTTCTTTTCAAAATTTTCGTGGGTCGTGGGTCAATTGGGGTTCTTTCTTTTCAAAATTTTTTTCTCCAATTAGAAAATCTTTCCTCTCCACATGTTTGGTTCTTTCTTTGAAAATAAAATTTATTTTTTTTTCTTTTTTCTTTTTTATAATTTTTTTATTTTTTATTTTCTATTTTTTTTTTGTGAGATAAGTTTTCTAGGGTTTCCTTAGGGTTCAGCCTTGGCCGCGGTGCAGTTCGCACACACAGCGTAGATCTGGGGATTCAGAAATCCCTCTCACACGCAGAAACCAGATAACAGAACGCACGCCCACACGCGGAGCGAAAATATAACAAAAGAAACAGAAATGCAACACAGAAACACCTTAACAACAAACACACAGTCGCTTTCCTACAGTGTAGATTAAACTTCACGCAGCAGCTGAGCTGCAAACTGGAGCTTGGTGCAGGGCAACTCCCCGGCAGCGGCGCCAAAAATGTGTGCTTTTGCAGCACAGGTCGTAGCTGGGGACTTGCCGGACACCGTATGCGAGCCACGAATGGCTGCAAGCATACAACCAGGGAAGGAAGCTCAAACAGAATGCCAAAGGGTGTGTCACTCACCGCTCAACCGCTGCCTTGAAGGATTCCCGCGTCGCAGCCGTGAAGAAGGAGCCGCCGTCGCCGCTCTACCGCCTCTCCGCCGCCGTGCCGCTACACAATGCTCGATCGCTCTCTCACTCTCTCTCTCTCTCTCACATACGCAGGAGAAGGAAACCAAAGAGATAAGGCAAGAGCACTCTTGTATTCACAACACATCAAAATGAGGAGTTTAGGGTTACATTTGACTCTTATAGGTGACTTGGCCGTTCACACTTGGGCGCCCATACATGGCCGGCCGACCCTAACCCTTATCCTACTGATATCCAAGGTGCGCCTCTCATCGGCGATCACCCAATCCCTTTATCCTTAATATATGGTGCCGACAAGCCCGGCCCATGACTCAGAATATTTAAATTAATGACGTAAAACATAATGCGTCCGCCATGGGTTAACACCAGGGAAACTGCAGCCTCTAGACATTCCACAGATGAAGTGGGAATGCATCAGTATGGACTTTGTCACTGGATTACCTTCAGTGTGATCAGGTTACAACTCTATTTTTGTGGTAATTGACAGGCTAACCAAAGTTGCCCATCTGATTCCAGTGAAAGAAACATATTCTGCAGTGGATGTTGCCAGAGTTTTCCTTAAGGAGATCTTCAGATTGCATGGTTTACCGAGGAGGATAGTAAGTGACAGAGATCCCAAATTCACATCGAAATTCTGGATTGCGTTCTTTGAAGCAAAAGGAACTTTCTTGGATCTCAGCACACCCTATCACCCTGAAACAGATGGCCAGATGGAAAGGGTGAATCAAGTAATTGAAGATATCCTTCGGTCATGCTGCAGAGCAGGGAACCCAAGAAGTGGTTAAGTCATCTACATTTGGTCGAATTCACTTACAATGCTTCTTATCATCGGAGCATTGGGATGAGTCCTTTTCAAAGCTTTGTATATGGAAAAGATTGCCTTACACCATTGATCAGAGTCGAAATGTCCAGACAAATGCTTGATGACATGGACCAACAGGCAGATGCCTTACACCATTGACTTGGTCTGATCCATTGATCAGAGTCAAAATTTCCAGACAAATGCTTGACGACATGGACCAGCAGATGTAATCAATCCGTAAAGATATAAAGGTAGCCTAAGAGACAGGCAAAAGCAGTATGCAGATAAAAAGAGATCTGAGAGAGAGTTCGAAGAATCAGATATGGTCTTCATTTGAGTACGACCAAAAAGAAGTTCCTTATCCTTAGGGAAGTACAAGAAGCTCTCTCTCCCAAATACTGTGGGCCGTATGCTATCATAAAGAAAGTGGGCGATCTAGCCTACAAACTTCTTTTGCCTCCCCATCTCAAGGTACATGATGTATTCCATGTCAGCTTGCTTAAGAAATATGTACCTAGCCCGAGTCATGTGTTTGATGATGAGCAATTGATCTCTCCGACTCAAGGCCAGATGGTACTCCAACCTGAGGAAATCCTTGACATTTGGGAGAAGAATCTCAGGAGCAGAGTCCTCAAAGAATTCTTCGTAAAGTGGAAGTTCTTCCCTCTAGAAGACGCCACCTGGCAGAAAGAAGAAGAGTTGGCGAAGGATTACCTCCACTTTGCGAGATGAGGACATCTCGCATTTTTCAAGTGGGAGAGGATGTAAGATTCCTCCTCGGGTTGAATATTGATTAAGCCTCTGGTTCAATCCCTTGTAATCATTCTATGTTTCTGAATACAAGAAAATATTATTTTTCCGTGTTTTGCCTAGTGAGATAAGAATTTCTAGAGAGTGGTAAATCAATATTGGGATATTTTTAGATAAATAAATTCTACAAATATCAAAAAAATATTTCCCTGAAACAAAAAATCAAAATAGATTTTCCAAGGTGCAATTGGAATTAATAAAAATTGATTTAGAAGACCTTAGCCTAAGGGTCAAGATTTTCGAATTTTTTTGATTATGGTCCAATTAAGGTTCCTATGGACCAACAAGATTAATCCAAGTGTTGGGACAAGATAAATCCAAATAATATAAAAAAATATACAAAAATGAGTAAATGCCCACATAAGATGAAGAGTTGACTAAGTACTAGGTTTATTAGTTAAAAATTATGAAGTATTAATAAAAAAATGAGATATTTTGGAGTAATCATTCATTTTTTACACATGGGTAAGGAAAAGGGGGCCCTTCAAGGAGGCACCTATTTCACATGTGTGGATGAGTTTTAAACTAAAAAATAATAGGATATTTTTATCTCTCCTCTCTCCTAGATTAAACCAAATAAAAAAGGGAGCCAAACTGGTCCAAAACTTGTCCAAATTCAGCCAAACTGAAACTAGAAAATTTTAGAACTCAGTTGGACTCACTTAGTGGCCTCCTTCACCTATAAAGAGACCCTCATTCCTTTGTATTCTCATCTGTGAATTAAAGTATGCCGGTATTACTCTAAGTTAAGCTTATTTTCTATTATCCTCTAAAACCCCTCTACAAATTGAAGAGATTGGAGCTTCTCTCTCTCTTCAATCTTCCTTGGAGACTCCAACAACATACCAAACCAATTGATTGGTTGGGGGCCTCTACTTGCTTAATTTATAATGGTTTTTAAGCATTTCTCTCTCTCCTCCAAAGAATGGTCATTCCTATGACCTATTCTCAATTCAAATGAAGCTTCTCATGAAGCATTTCTCTAATCTAAGAGTAATTTCTATGCTTGTCAATTGGAGGCCAAAATAATGGCTTTTTAATACTTTTATGCTATTTAATTTATGGTAAAACTAAGAATCAATCCATAATTGGATAATGATCCAATTAATGGTTATTCTAATCACATGAATAATACTAAACCTTATTCTTTCAAATTTTTTGAGAATTATTAGTAATAGCAACGGAGGTATGGAAAAATTTCTCAAAAATAAACACATAAGTCATTTTCATTTATATTATGAAAAGAGGACTTCCTACCATATTCTAGGATTAATAAATTTAGATTAATTTAATGATTCTCATTGTTTGTAATCATGAAAAAAAATTGATTTTTATGTTTATGCAAAAATAATAAATTAGGAAAAGAGGAATTTCTATTAATTCATTTTTATGTTAAAAGAGTAATCCCCATGATAATGGAAATCCATGTATTCCAATGAATTAAGAGAAAAATTTGGAATGCTAAAATAATGTATATTCTATTTAAAAATTAAGGAAGGATTTTAGTTAAATTTATCTTTTTACTTAGATAAATTTTAAATGATAAAAGAGGAATTTCCACTATATTGGAATCCAAATATTTAAATGAGAAAAGTGTAATTCCTAGTGTAAAGGAATTAATGAAGATTTTTATTTAAATTTTAAGAGAAAATTTAGTTAAAATTATCTTTTTGTATAGATAAATTTAAATGATGAAAGAGGAATTCCCACCATATTGGCATTCAAATATTTAAATGAGAAAAGTGGGATTTTTAGCTTAATGGAATTCATGGATATTTTTAATGTAATTTTTTAAGAAGAACAAAGATTTAATTTATGGTAAAAGACGAATTCCCATGACAATTGGATTACACTCATTGAAATGAGAAAAAGGAGGATTTCAAGTTTATTTTTAAAAAAAGGTATTGATATTTTAGTTAAAAGATGAATTTCCATCATAATTCTACCTAATGAATTAAGGTTGAGAAATTATGTGATAGAAGGAATATCTTTGGATATTTTAATTGGTAAAATCACTAAATTGATATTTACCTAAAACTAGAAGTTTATCTGAAGGGAAACCTTGTAGAACTAAACCGAATGAATTTGGTTAGACTACGTGAGGGACGAACAGTAAACCTAATTGTCCTTCTCTCGATCTAAATCAGACAAAAACTTTGTGACCAATTCTAGTTACTAAATCCAAAGAATAGACTACCGAAACTAATCTAGTTTTTCCTTGACCAAACTCACCAAGAATCTAGTTGGACAAATGGACAAAATAATGGGTGGATTACCCTCATCAGAGATCAAGGATCCTCATTATGAAACTGGGAATTATGAAAAAAGGGTTTTTGGAACTGATCTCAAACTGGAATTTTACTTGCATTGGAGCCTCTGTTTTTTCATTCAAAGGACTGTTTTACGTCAGAATGCTGGAGGAAGCATTTGGCTTATGTTTTTCTTAGAGGAGGATTGTTTTGGAACAGCTGGCGAGGAGTCGTCAAGGGACGTTGCTCTCGCGGCAAAGCCTATCGAGGTCTTGACCAGCCTCGGTACGGTTAAAATAGTGCGCTTCTGGTACGATGGGCGAGGACCGACGAAGCGGTCCCTGAGTGAAGTGCTAGGACACCTAAGGAGGATCCTAGGGGGTTCTGACCAGGCAATGCACGGGCTCGCGGTTGCTAGGACACCCATGCATACATCGAGGAAGATTTTGGATGGACAAAAAGGAAAGATTTTTGAGAACCAAATTTTGATACTGGATCTCGTTGGTTGGCCAGCTGGTCTTCAATGGAGAGTTCAGAGGATACATTTTTATAATACAATGGACTCGGAATTTTGAAAAATGATGATCAGAAATATTATGATTTCTATTGAAGGATCTATTTTTAAATCCAGTCGAATCTGTTATAAATCCAGTCGAATCTATTATAAATGGCAATTTGTTGGCTAACCCATGGGCAGGTTGGATTGGAGGATTCCTGAGAAACAACTAGGTACGATTAGTTACGTTATTTAGTTTTCAATCCTAAGAAGACCTTGTTCTGTGGGAGGGGATCATCGGCTGTGCCTCGTAAATGAGGAAAAAAGCGGTGATTTCATGGACTCGGTGCAAGTCTCTTCTTGATCTGACCATGTGACTTCAGGTTTGGTCAGATCAATTTATTTAGTTAAGACTTGACTCGTTAGAGTAATTTCCCCGTTAGAAGATTTTTCCCAATTGGCGGAATCGCCCCTGCCTTCCGCGTGAGGGGAGTCTTCCGGGCCCAGGGCCACCCGGGCTAGCCTCTCATCCTGGACATCCGCAGGCGAGGCCTCGAGTGTGTGGACCCCGCCCCGTGCGGGAGGCCGACGCCGCTTCCGCCACCGCGGCAAGAGCCCCACAGCGGGCGGGGGACCTCACACATTTGGTGATGTTGGTGCATGCGAGTAGCTACTAGCATGCATTGGGAGCTCAGTGTATGTTGGGAGTTACTGGCATGTGTTGGAAGCTACCCGGTACTAAGGTAGCATTGGGAGCTCCTGGTGCATGCTAGTAGATAGCTACTGACATACTTAAGTAGCAGTTGGCATGCATTGGGAGCTCCCACTGCATGTCATGAGTTACTGGCATGCAGTGGAAGCTACCTGGTACTTAGGTAGCACCCGACATGCATTGGTAGGTCCCGGTACATCCGGACAACTATTGGCCTACTTAGGTAGCACCCGGGATGCATTGGGTTCTTTTGGTGTGTATGCCAGTAGCTCCTGGCGCATGTCGATCTTTATCAGCATACATTGGAAGCTATCGGCATGCACTCGGAGCTCTTGGTGCATGCCGGTAGCTACCGACATACTTAGGTAGCACTCAACATGCATTGTGTGCTTTGGGTGCATGTTGATAGCTCCCTTTGCATGTCGGTAGTTATCGGCATGCTTGGAAGCTACCAGCATGCACCTGGGGCTCTCAGTGCATGTCAGTAGCTACCAGCATACTTAGGTAGCAACCGCATGCATTGGGTGCTTTGCTAGCTTCCAGTGCATGTTGGCAGTTATCTGCATGCATTGGAAACTATGGGCATGCATTCGGTGCTCTTGGTGCATGCCGGTAGCTCCGAGTGCATGTCAATAGTTATCTACATGCATTGGAAGCTACTGGCATGCATTCTATCCTCTCGGTGCATGCCAGTAGCTACTGGCATACTTAGGTAGCACCCGACATGCATTGGGAGCTCCCGATGCATGTCGTGAGTTACTAGCATGCATTGGAAGCTATCCGGTACGTAGGTAGCACCCAACATACATTGGGAGCTCCCGGTGCATGCCAACAGCTACTGGCATATTTAGGTAGCATCATCAAGTATGCATTTTAAGATACTCACTTACCCAGGTAGCACCCGACATGATTGGGTGCTCTCGGTGCATGCCAGTGATTACCAACATACTTAGGTAGCACCACTAGGCATGCATTGGGTGCTCCGCATACATGCCAATAGGATCATACCTGAGTTTCAAGGACTAGACTCAGAAAAATTATCAATGTAAAAGAGTGGTTCATCGTTGTCCTTGCTAGCTTTTGTACTAGCTCCTCTTATGTTAGGTCCAGTTCAGGTGGTATAGGGAAAGTTGACGTCACAAGCTCAGTTACCTGCTCAATGCCAAACTCAAGTAGGTATTTGTCCCCCTCATCCTCATCTTCCTCATCTCGTTCCTCATTCACATTAGATGGTCCTGGTCTATCTCCTTGAGAAATCACCATCATGGTGATGTCCGGATATGTATACTCCTCCTCGGCCAATGATGTATCTTCTTGGATATCAATATGGTTGCTATCCTTGTGCAAGGAGTCGAGTGTGCTATCAAAAATCCATCGACCTTGAGGATTGACTTGCACAATTTTCGAGGATTGACTTGCACAATTTGCCACCATGGATTGCCATTTGGATTCTTGTAAAAGAATGCTTGTTCATAATGCATTGGAAGAAGGTAAGGTTCTTTGCTACCTCGTAGCAACTTGGAGGAATCGATAGACCAAAAACCCATGTTCTCTCTTTTCACAGTAGCATCTTTGCCTCTGTATTGTATACGAAACCAGCGAACCTTCAAAATGACCTAAAATAAACATGTTCTGGAATTAGCACCAAATACACCATGTGAGAAAGAATTAATTTCTAGAATGACTATACTTGTTTCATAAAATGATAATTAATTTCATATATTCTCTCTAGATCCCCAACGTATCCTAGCTTGTCATCGACAAGGTTCATGTCACGGGAACTTGCACGAGGTTATTGTTGAAATGATGCAACAATGCATGAGTCTTGAGTAAGACGCATATCATAAATCCTTTGACTCAAATATTTTGACCATTGGCACCACATAATGTTATATGCCTGAACCTTAAATCACAAGTGTACAGAATATTAATATCACAAAACCATGCACATAGAATACTGGAAGTGCAGCCATGCCATATCTTACCTCCTTGTCACACCCGAGATTGAGCTCAAACTCCTCACACATAACTTGCACACCTTCTCCTTGCACCTTTTTTATTCACTCTTGTATCTATGTCATTGACATGATGGGAATCACCCGTTGCCTCTTTGATGTTCTTCCCATATTCTCTTGCCATTCTTTGTCGTGCTCTTTGATCCATTTTTGCATACATTCTGAATTGTAGATCACAAAAATACTTAAATTCTCTCGTTCGTCTCGTGATCAAGACATACTGGGAGTCCCTTTCCACATAACACCTCTTCTAATATTTTACTTGATTCTTCTGCCATCCAAACATGGGGAGCTTCCTCATTAACAACCTGCAACAAGTACTCAAAGAGATAGTACATGCACTCATGATACAACCATCCCTCTTCCATAGATCCTTCGGGCCTTTCCCCCTCGGATGCACAAAACCCTTCAAGACTCCCATGAATCTTTCAACCCAAAACATCCATCGTGTGATTATAACTCTAGCAAGCTCCACCTTCTCAATGAGGTGGATAAGCACATGGACTTGGATGTAAAAAAAGGACGTAGGTAACTCTTTCCATCAAGCATAGGAGCTCTATGCACTCAAACTTTTTTTGTGGAATCTCTCAAGTGTCTATTTCCTTTGATATGATCCACCTCAATTGCAAAGAAAAATTCTAGACACATTTTTGAAGGAGAAGTACCTTGTAAGCAACCCCAAACGGTATATGATATCTTGAATGCCCACGGGGTTAAGCATCCATCAATTATAAGTGGCAAGATATGTTGCACGTAGTCCACCTTTGACGTTAGTATCCATAAAAATTATCAAATGTCAAGAATAAGATAAGATCCAGGGCCTACCTTTAGAAAGTTATGCCAGTCATGTGTCTTTAATACAGAAAGACTGTTATCGTCCATAACAAAAAGACTGTAATCGTCCATAGTAAACATTTTTCGTAATGATGCACCATAATCTGTAGGTGTACGGATCGATCTCATCCTATCATTGATCGTACTCATCTCATCATTTGTCAATACCCTGGTGCACGATGATAAGTCGTGCACGATGATAAGTCGTCTTTCCTATTTTGGGACTTACTATAGGCTATAAAGATGGTTTATAGTTTTGTTTCTTCAAATCCACCCTCGTAGCCTCTGTACTTTGATACCCACAAGATGTTTCCAAAGCGAGTGTCCAAGATTCTTAAAAATATCCATGGGGTCAAGAATATGTGTGATTTTTAGTTCTTTCCAATATTTTAAACTATACCATATTGAGATCTGAGGTGTCATTGATTTTTTCCCTCTGTCTTTTTGACAATCCTCATCTTCCTCATTGCTTGTGAGCTCATCATCTGGATCTATGATAGGTCCAATTGTCCATTTTTTGCACCAGTCTCCGTAGGAGTCATTCGTATAGGGACCCGCTCCATTCTCAATCCTTGTATTGAAATGTCTTGCTAGTTCTTTTGATTGCAATATGTGTCCTTCCCAAGAAGAAATCTTCTATGTCGGAGATATATATTCTTGCCGAGATTCTTGCATTATTTTGAATGTAGCCAATCTCCGTATGGTGGACATGCCTTGTACCCCTTTGTTTTGATAGACCTACAAACAATCAAAGTCTTAGTGCAATTTTTATTTCACGTCACTTCAAATACAAACAAAGTAACTGCAATCATGTACCTGAAGAATAACCGTAGGCAGGATAGTCATGAATAGTTAATGTTAGAATGCCGCGAACCTTAAAGCCTCATTCACCTATAGGCTTGGACATGTCAAGCACTTTTATCCCTTTCCAAAGTTGTTGTAGATCTTCGATGAGTGGTGCTAGGTACACATCGATGTCTTTATTCTTGCATGACCCAAGGGCCATTCTTGCATCCTCTTTCAATCTTAAGGTTGTGTTGGAATGGCCATGGGGCAACAAGAATGGCCCTAGGGCCATTCTTTTCATACACAACAAGTGTAAGAATGGCCCATTCTTGATGCTCTTGGGCATGCGAGACTGGCCCAAGGGACATTCTAGAATGGGCTTGATGGATCACCCAACTTTCTTTCTTGCATGCTCCTGCACATAATAGGTCAATTCTCATCTCTCCACGTATAGATGAGCATAGAGTGGCCTCAGGGAAAATTCATGCTCCGTATATTGATGAGAAAAGAGATATTCTCTTCTTTAATGACATAGATCCAATTTATACCTTTGTTACCATTTATATATTGGCTTCAAGACATGCTTTTCTACTTTTTTGTGTTCGATGAAGATTGGCATCTACTCCCCTTGTACCTTGTTGGATATTAGAATGTACAACAGGTTCCTATCTAGTTTCGCTTGTGTCTACTAGTGGTGTATAGTAAACTTGTATCTACATACAACCATGTACAATGCCCAAGCTAGTATAGAATAGTTATAGCATGGATTTCTAATTTCACTTATACTGCTTGTGCTTGGTATAGACCCAAAAAGTCAAGCATACCTCCCTATACCATGTGTTGCGCGATATGTGAGAGAGCGTGATCCTCTTGGAACATCCATTTTTCCTATTCCCAGTGATGAAATGTTTGAAATAAATAATGTAGCCTTTATGGTCCATTCTTCAACCATACAAGAAGCAGGTCTTGGACTTTTTTTATCCTCTTCTCTTCCAAGAGGTGTGAATATTCTTCATTATGGTGGAGACAAGTATTATCTCCATGATTGGAAGGAGTTGTGCAAGTTGAATCCAAGAGCTTTGAAGTAGTCATTTGAAGAGGATACCAAGGTAGATAGTCTAGAGGATAGGGTGTTCATGGAAATGTAGCAGGATACATAAACAGCTATCAAGGAACAAACATGAGACCAAATGTATATTTTACTCTTCACCTAGAATTACCCTACATATGTGTGGAAACCTTATGCAATATTCATGCTGGTGAAGAGTTTTTAGCTAATTATAGCTTTCTTTGATTCTATGTACATTCTTGATAATTGATGACATAAATATTAATCGTTTACATTGTCATATTTAATTATTTTTCCAAGTTAATCTCTTTCATAGTTTTAGTGTAAACGTCGTGATTGTTGTACATAGTCTATTCGTGTAATTATCGTGCATGGAAAGAATGGCCCTAGGCCATTCTTGAATGCCCCAAGCCACTCCAACATGGCCTTGAGGCTAACTAAGAATGGTTAAGGACAATTCTTCTATGCCTCGTGATAACTCCAGCGTGGCCTTGGAGTGAAGCAAGAATGGCCTAGGGCCATTCTTTCTCCTCTTGTTCATGTGAGAATGACTCCAAGACTATTATTAGATGCATTAGGGCCATTTCAACATGACCTTCAGGTCATTAGGGCATGTGAGAATGGCCCTAGGACCATCATTGCGATTGTTGTGCATGAGAAGAAAGAACCTAGGGCCATTCTTAGATGCCCAAGGTCACTCAAACATGGGCTTGCATTAGAGCATGCAAGAATCTCCTAGGGCCATTTTTAGATGCCCAAGGTCACTCCAACATTGGCTTGCATTAGAGCGTGCAAGAATCTCCCTAGTGCCATTCCTATTCCTATTTGTGCATTAGAAGAATGGCCCTAGAGGTCGTGTCGGAATGGCCTTGGGGCATCATAGAATAGCCCTTGTGCATGAGAATAATGGTCTATTCTTAGAATGGTTGTGCATGAAAAGAATGGCCCTAGGGCCATTCTTTCTCTTCTTATTTATGTGAGCACCGCTCTATGGGTTGTTTTTAGATGAACTAGGGCCATTCCACCATGACCTTGAGGCCATTAAAGCATGTAAGAATGGCCCTAAGACCATTCTTGCAATTGTTGTGAATGAGAAGAATGGCCCTAGGGCCATTTTTTGATGCCCAAGGCCACTCTAACATGGCAATCAAGCCATTAGAGCATGTTAGGATGGCCTTGGGGTCATGCAAGAATGGCCCTAGGGCCATTCGTAATGCTATTGTGCATGGAAAGAATGCCCCTAGAGCAAGGTTATCATAGTTTAAATTTTGTGCAAGTTAGAGATTTAAATTGGCTACCACGTCTTTTTGTTTCAGAATTGTTTACTTGTAGTTAAGTTTTATACATCCTTTTAGTTTGTTGAGATTTGCATGATGAACTGGATGCTACCAAGTCGTTTTGCAAAGTTCTAATGCAGTAGAATTGAAGCCATTTTGCTATGGCAACAAATATATCAAAAGTTCTATCTAGGAGCTTTATTACTTTTAAGTAGATATATATTTCCTTGAGAAAATATTTGCTTAAAAAAGAACATATTTGTTTACTATGCATATGGGTACACCATTGTGTAGGCCATAGCATTCTTAAAAATGTTATCATTAGAGTTATTTTGTGCAAGAGCCTCTTATGATCCATATGAAATAACTATAACATCAAGCATCACCACGGATACTAGCACGAATGAAATTTCCATTGAAGTTGTGGAGGAGTCAATTCCACTTGAGAAGACGATTTGTTCAATAAAAAACACATCTAAGAGAGCAATGCTGACTGTGGTATTGTATTTAAATGGATTACTCTTGAAGCGTTGCTTCCAGCCATGTTCTCTATACGAATCCATTATGTATGCTCCAAATAGATACCTTATACTTTGTCTAGGGCGTATATCATTTTTGCAGAATGTTTTAGAAAAATTCAATGTTGGTATCTAGTCAACTGTAACACATGAGAATGTTCTCCAAATGGTGAGAGCTTTGTAGCAAGAGAAATCTGGGAGAATACTTCCTTTCTTTGATATTTGGATTCAGAATACATGTTCTAGTTTTGAGAAGAGAAAAGTGTTCATGCCAAATAACCCAGGTGTTAAGGCAATGTTTAAACCACTTGCAAGAATGTCAAAAGCCTTTCAATGTGATCCAAGGAGGACAGTTCTTATTGATAACTCTCCATATAAAGCTTGTGTTGCTCCCTCTAATAACTGCATCTTTCTAAACAAGTTTGAATTAGGTAAGAAAGATGACAATATTCTCATGGGAGAGCTACTATCACACTTAATGCTTCTTGATGATGCAGAAGATATGCGTATTGTTGTTGAAAATAATTGATATGGTCAGCTCCCAGTATCGAATAGCCATGATTTATATAACCTTGTTGGTGATGTTATTGACAAATGGAAAGAGTATAATGTGATTTGGTCGCAAACAAGGTTCAACACTGGTAAACTTCCTCTTGTAAGTCAATTACAGGACTCTTCTAAGGTGAAGGACACATGTGGAAAGAGAGGTGATAAAGGAGAATCAATTGGTACAAGAAGCATGTAAACCCTTAGTGGTAGCTCGTCTCGCATCATGGGAGATGAGATAAAGGATATTATAATCAAAGGAGGTCCTCAAATTTCAAGCATGATTCCATCAAAATTGATTTCTCTAGCTAAAAGATTGGGTTGCAAAGGAGGGAGTAACTTGAGGTCTCAGTCAGCAAAGGCATTTATCAATAAATTGCTAAACGATCATGGTCTTCTAAATATCAGTAATAAGTAGAGCAAAGGTATTATCCTATCTAGAATTTCTCACTATATTACACATATATTCAGAAACTGTGTACTCTAACATTCTAACTTTCATCATGACCTTTTGTGTGTAGATTTTTCTAGGTTGTAGAATTTCCAAAAGATCTATTCATGTAATGCAATGGATCAAGAACTTTAAATCAAGATATAACTTGGAAGTTTAGAAATATTCACAATGATGTACATGTTTATTCTCTTGATGAATCTATTCAATTTTTGTGGAATTATCTCTATTCTCTTGATGTACATGTTTATTCTCTTTATTTAAGTTTTGATGGATTATTTTATTCTTTAGGGTCTTGAACTTTGTTGCATTTTTTCTAGTGTTAGCCTATAGTGGGAGTGCATCCTATTTTAATGAGGCTCCTTTACTGCAATTTTTCTCAGACAATTTCTTCGTCAAAGTGCACTCTACTTCTTTGTCGGAGTGCATCCTCTTGGGACCCTCTTGAGGCTTATTCATAAGTGTGTTCACAACATAAAGTTTATATAATTTAAAGCCCCTCGCTCAGGGTTTGATTAGCACCTTGTACTAATAGCTTTGCACAAGGAGTTTTGAATGGCCCTAGGACCATTCTATAACATGCAACTAGGGCCATTCTTTTATGGTAAATAAGACCATTGTTTTCCCTTGAAGGTCTCAAAGAGCATGCATGAGTGGCCATGGGGCATCTTCATGCACAAAAAGAGCAAGAATGGCCTAGGCCATTCTTGCATGACGCCAAGTCCTCAAGGTCACGTTGGAGATGGCTATGGGGTATTCATCAAGAATGGACCTCGGGCCATTCTAGCATTGGCTTTGTGGATCACCCAACTTTAATGCATCCTTCTAGGCATCAAAGAATGGCCTTAGGGCCATTCTTGGATCATCCAACTTTCTTGCATTCTCCTCAGCATCAAAGAATGGCCTTAGGGCCATTCTTTTCATGCACAACAGGTGTAAGAATGGCCATGGGTTCTTTCTTTTTCATGGCAAATAAGGCCCTTGTTTAGCCTTAAAGTCCTTAAAGAGAATTCAATAGTGGCCTTGAGGGCCATTCTTTTCATGCAGAACAAGTGCAAGAATGGCCCTAGGGTAATTTTTGCGTGACCACAAGTCCTCAAGTCCTTTGTCTATAAGTTTTCTCAAGGTCTAGATTAGCATGCCTTACTAGGACTATTATATTGTGGTAATATATTTTTGTGTAAGAAGGGGTACATAATGATTCTAGGGCCATCCTACTATACACACTTTTGTACTATTTCTCTTCGAAATGGCCCCAAGATCACTATACCACTAGTAAGTCCTTGTTTGAGCCTAGACATAAAGGGTTTTATTCTTTCCTTGTCTTGTAATGAATGAAGGAATTTGGCTAATTATTTGTGTTCCTATTTCAGATGTTAGCATAGGAGAAATCTTGGCAAATCAAAATGTTTGCGAGCCGTCAAATCCGTTGATGCTATGTTGGCATGTTTCATTATCTTTGGTACCATGACAACCAATGTTCGCATCTGTGCCTTCACTTAAAGATCAAAGAAGGGTTCTCATTCTTGATATGATTGGAATACTTCTTGAATCATTTGAGCTGGACCATGTCGATGAGATGCCATATTGGACTAAGCATATGTGAATAGTTCAAGAAAGCAATGAACTGTACCATGCTGTGCATTTGGATGTAGAAAATGTCTTAGACTTTTGCTTTAAATGTTCGAGGTTTGGATTTGGAGCAGATGCAAATTAGATGATATTCTTCGCATCCTCAATTTATGTCTTCCAAAACATCATATGAAATTCAAGTACGTGCTGAGCCAAGAGATGTGCCAAGACACATGGATGTTCTTTAAAAGCCTATGTTCTTTGGCTATGAGCATGCTTACAACAAGAACCTACCAGCAATCTGGACATATTTTCAAGACTTGGATGGAGACAACACTTTGATTTTTGATGACACACCATTTAAAATTATGTGGAACATGCCAGGTTCCTATCTTGTATTTCCAAAGCCATGGAATTAGACACCAAAGGAACTTCAAGGCTTCTTAAAAACCACAACTATCCATTGGTTGTGTCAATGGTTATATGCTCATAATAAGAGACGCTACATATAGAACAATGTCTTTCAGACTAAGATTAATCTTGAAACAAAGATTGTATTGGAGAAATATTTATGGAGGCAATGTCATTAAAGGAAATGTGCTTTGGACACAAAAGCAATGTTCATTCATGTATGTTATCACAAATCTTGTAAATATTTCAAGCCAAAAGACCCATCTTGACATACAAAATCTCAATGGGTATCCCTTCACTTGTATAAACAGAAATGTAATTCTACTGTGTACTCTCCTATGAGATAATGTACATTTCTCACACGAAATAAAAATTTAATGTTATTTGCTAGAGCCTCAAGTCTTATGTATCTTGTTTATTGGTATTCCTCTTTTCTTTATTATTCATGTAGAAGTCTCAAATTTGATTACAAATGCAAGTTATTTGAATCATTCTAGTTTATACCAATTCAAGTGTCAAGATCAATAACTATCATGCATGGCCTATTGTTATTTGAATCATTCTAGTTTATACCAATTTAAGTGTCAAGATCAGTATCCATCATGCATGGCGTATCGTTTGTTGGTGTCTCCTTTCACATTATTTTATATTTTCATATTTTTCTCATCTTGCACCACTCCCATTATAAACAATCAGAGGTACAAAATGGTCCTAGGGCCATTTCTCTATTAATACACATTTTTGTTCTTAAATTTAAGGGAGTCTTGTGCAAGCATAATGCCAGATAAGGGAAATAGTTTAAGGGACCTATGTAGCAGCGTCTAGAGTAAAACTTATTCTATTATTTGAACTAGAACTTTACTTATTATTTGAAGGTGCACATTAGCGCTAGAATGGTGGATTGCCCACAAACTCCCATGTAACTTCAATGTGTTGCATATAGGCTTTGTTCTACTTTTATTTCAAAGCACCAAATTACAAGAGTTTCTCTTTACTCTACAGCCTTAGAATGGCCCTAGGACCATTCTTTTATCTTGTTCTTGGACTACACATGGGGCTCCTGATTTCATAGTATATATCATATATTTCTTAACAATTTTGCACAGTCTTTTAATATTTTTTCACACAAAAAGCATACAAAAATGAAAAACACGACCAACCTAGGAATGGGATTTTTCCCACTTTATCTAATATGGTGTTTATATATATATAAGAATTTGGAAAAAAGAAAAAAAAGAAAAAGAGAGCTTATATTTATCTAAAGTTCAAAGTCTTTTATTTAAAAAAAAAGCTTTCTATTAAATCTTCTACTCTTTTCATTTTTGTATATATATATATATGTATGTATGTATGTATGTATGTATGTATGTATGTCTATATATATAACAAGAGTTTTAAAATCTTAAAATTTTATATTACGATCTCTTAAAAACTAAATTCAAAGGCTTTCAAATGTTTTTATCTCCTATATTTTATCTAACTTAAATCTCCCATGATTATATTATTATTATTAATGTTAATTATTTCACAAAATGCCGAAGTTACTCCAAGGCCTTCCTTCTCAAGGCTTAGAAGAGACCCTAAATTCTTTGTTCCAATCTAATTTTTTTTGTGATGTAGAGATTACAATATTTTCAGGATATCTACAACAATGTGCGAAACTTCAAGAGTTTTCATATTTTTATTGTTGTGATATTTGAACACCACTTTTATTGTTTTATTCTCAACTCATCACACCTTGAGGTAAATTTTCTTATCTATGAATAATAATTGCATCAGTCATATCTACATTTGTTTATCTAACACTTTATCATGTAGATGTGCTTCCCCAACATCATATGAGTACGTATTCAACCCATTCATTTATTGCATTATGCGTTTAAAATTGACACTAATTAATTTAAGATATATGAATCCTGGAACTTCTTTTAAATTGTTTGGTACCATGTATGTAGCATGTGCAATAATATTTCTCTTTCAGAATGATTCCATCACTCCCAAGTAAGTTCCTCCATTTTCCATAATTAATGCATTACATATACTTGCGATATTTGTGACCTTTTAATGATGTATTTTGTAGCAAAGCTATTCGACACTTACAAGAAACTTGCTACTATCTATAACTTTGTAAATAATTCTTCCAATATCTTTATGTAAGTTTTATCTTTCAAACAGTGATTCAAATACCATCCAAGTAAGTTTCTCCTTGTTGAAATATACAAGTGAATAGGGTGTGTGTGGGAACAAGCTCTTGGATAGAGGCTATAAAAGAGGAGATGTAATTGTGAAAGAACCTGTGAAAAGGTGAGAAGAATCTACTGGGAGAGAATAAAGGGTAGCATGAGAGAATTTAGGAGTGTGGAGTTATTCTGGGAGATAATCAGGGAAAAGAGAAGAGGTGGAGAGAATCAGGCAAAAGGTGGAGATATTCTAGGAGTGAATCATGGAGAAATCAATGGGATTTGATGCTTGATGTAAACTCTATAAATTGAGGCATAGCCCTAATGAGAATTTGCTGGTTTTTGAGTATCCATGCCTACATTAATCTATTTGCTAATTATTCACTAATTACGTCTTAATCATTTGCTAATCACTTTGTTAATAATGTTGATTCTAGTGTATGATCCACCATAGCTCATCATTATGCTCAAATTTCAACATGTTATCAGAGCCATGCCTAGAATCAATTAGGTTTATGAGTCCATTAGTTAATTAATTAGGATTAGTAGATAATTAGCAAAAAATCAAATTTTTAGTGAGTTTTCACTTCTCCCCTTCACCCCCAGCCAGTGGAGGGTCTCTAGCACCTTGCACACATCAAATTAGGGCAAGCCCTTCTAGCATATGGTAGCCACCTCAAAGCTCTTCAATCCTATCCAAACAAAAGCGCAAACCGTCAAGCGATGGAGAAATCGCAGATTTGCTGGGCACCATTTTTCTGAGGTATTTTTACCATTGCTACTTCATCAAGTCAAATCCTTCTAATTCCTCTTAACCCAAGGTGTAATCAAGCATGCTCTACAAGCTGGTGAAGACAGAATTGAGTTTCATCAAGTCTACAGTGAGATCCAAGCTCTTCATCAAATCTGTAGGTGACTTTGGTAAAACAGAGATTAAGCTTTCATTATTTGGTCAAATCTTGTGTTTCTTGGCTTAATCCTCTACTAGACTCATTGCTATTGATGCCTTTGAAATCATTTGAGCTCATTTGAAGTGGAAGGCACCAGATCTGGACTCCCCGCATACTCTGTTTTTTGCACACAAAACAGAGCATTAATTTACTAATCAGTGATTAATCAGTGCTAATCACTGTGTTTTGGTGCAATTGAGGGTTCAAATTAACCATTAGGTATCTGATACAGATCCCTATAGCTTCAGATTGCAAATCGGAGTTGGTTTGATACTCCAACCATCCCGTACAAATTGGTTACCCTTAATTTAATGTAATTTCTGGGAAAATTGTGCTGATAAAATTGTGAAAATCATCATTTTGCATTTAACCCTTGGTTAATGCCTGTAAATCTCACTCAAATACAAGATTATTCATAGCCAGAGTTGCATTTGGAATGTGCATGAGAATTAATGCTATACGCATTATGTATTGGGCACATTGCATCAGTGTAAAAATGGGAACAGACACTACCCTTGTCCAGATTAAGGCAAGAGGTAAGACCTCCCGCATAAATTTGGGTTTGCATTGCATAATGATAAAAGATAAACATAAAAAGCCCAAAGGAACTGTCAGCAAAACATTGAAACATGTTGCTCACATGGAGCAAAATGACCTGACGGACGAGCTCATGGCCCCAGCCATGAAAGAAGAAGAATATCTCTTCCCAAGAAGAGGATCCACACCGAGAAGAAGATCTGAAGGAAGACATGGACACGAGAAGAGAAGCTGCCCCAAGAAGACTGAAAAAAGAGATGGACGCGTGGAGAGAAGCTGCCACGACAAGAAGACTGAAGACAAGAGAAGATGTGAGGCTCCAAAGAGTGAGGAGCCATGTGAAAATCTCTGAGAGAGAGAGAGAGAGAGAGAGAGAGAGAGAGAGAGAGAGAGACCCCACAACCCAATGTAACCTGCCCCAATAAAGTAAAACCACCTCTGAGCCACCGATGATGTAGGCCAAGTGGTAGATGTATGTGTGAGCACTTTAGTCAAGGTCGCGGGCACTTATAGTAGCCTTGGACACATAGAGAGAGAGTGTGTCAAGGACTAAGGAGTTTAGGGACTTGAGGCACTGGTTGCGGACTGTCAAGTAAGAAAGAAACTTGATACAGGGTCCAGGTGTGCTGAGATAACTTGAGGGGAGGAGTAGACACTGATCGCGGACTTCCAAGTAAGGGGAGGCAAACTTGGTATAGGGTCTAGGTGTACTAGGATTATTCACTTGAGGGGAGGTGTTGAAATATACAAGTGAATAGGGTGTGTGTGGGAACAAGCTCTTGGATAGAGGCTGTAAAAGAGGAGATGTAATTGTGAAAGAACCTGTGAAAAGGTGAGAAGAATCTACTGGGAGAGAATAAAGGGTAGCATGAGAGAATTTAGGAGTGTGGAGTTATTCTGAGAGATAATCAGGGAAAAGAGAAGAGGTGGAGAGAATCAGGCAAAAGGTGGAGATATTCTAGGAGTGAATCATGGAGAAATCAATGGGATTTGATGCTTGATGTAAACTCTATAAATTGAGGCATAGCCCTAATGAGAATTTGCTGGTTTTTGAGTATCCATGCCTACATTAATCTATTTGCTAATTATTCACTAATACGTCTTAATCATTTGCTAATCACTTTGTTAATGATATTGATTCTAGTGTATGATCCACCATAGCTCATCATTATGCTCAAATTTCAACACTCCTTTCCATCCTTACAATAATGATCATGCTTAAATATTTATGCATAGAATTTCAAACCATATTACTATAAGTTTTATTTCTTATAAGGTCATAATTTAATATAAATCTATTTAGGTTTGGAAGAGTAATTATATTTCAATCCATTTGCATTGTTTCTCATTTTTCTCAATGTAGACCATCATTAAAATTGAATATATAAAAGGTACGACTCTCTTACGCTTAAGTTTCATCTTTATTATTCAAGTTTATTTCAACTTCAAATGTAAATTAATCTTTCATCATTTAGACTTGTTCACTTAATCAAGATTGATGGAATTGTACTAGTCATTCACGTTTATATTTGCGCTTAAACTTTTGATGTATTGAAAAATCCATTTTATCTACTCTTCATAATCTCACACTCTCTCTAGCAGCTTTTCAACTCAAGGTTAGTACGCCTTTAGCTTCTGTGGAGATGGAGGGTGAGGCTGAGGCTTTTGTAGAGGTGGGGGGGATCCAAACTTCTTGGGAGTGGACTTGCATTGGTGGTGTTGAGTCCTTTCCCTTCCTCTGTTTTATCATTCTTCTTTTGTTGTTACTACCATTTCCTTCTTTGCATCATCTTTTCCTTGTTTGGGACCCTTGTGCCTTACCTTTCTTTCTCCTTCTATCATTGTTGGGGCTCTTGGATCTTGAACTTATTCCATCCTCTTGAACTTTGGCCTTCTTTGCCTTTGGTTCACCTTCTTGAAAATTATTCCTCTTATTCAAGGAGTTAAAAAACCCCATACACTTACATAGTTTGGTGAATAAAATGACCCCTTTTTCTTCATAAACTTATAGTTTTTTTAAAAAATTGGTTATAAAACCCCCTCCTATAAATGTAATTCTGAAACTTTCTTAAATTAATATACCCCTCTGTTGGATAAATGTACCCAACTCCTTAGTCCAAATTAATATGTGGTTGATAGGCTAGTGGTCAGTGGTGGTTGGTGTGTAAAGCCTACTCTCATGTTCATGAAGAAGATGCTATTGCTATCCTACTTAAAAGCTTACCTTCAAGCTTTAGACAAATTGTGACGGTACTTAAAGAGAAGGAGCCAGTCCCTTCTTTGGAAAGTATCATAAATTCTTTGCAGGAAGAAGACAAGAAGATTACAAAGGATGTGATAGATCCTTATGCATATACTGTTACTACGACATCGGTAAAGAAGAAGTGTACTATTTGTGGTCGTACAAATCATCTTACTAAGGATTGTTTCTCCAAACATCCTTGTGAGTATTGTGGAAAGACGAATCATCCATCCTCAAAATGCTACCAAAAAGATCAAAAGCAAGCAAAGGCACATGTTGAAGAAGTCAACCAACAAGAAGAAACAAATCTTTATTCTAGTCTCAGTATAAAAGATGTAGATGAGGAGTATGCTTTTTAGATTATGTCATGTATGTGGTTGAGTCAAGACTTATGTTGTTCCAACTTGACGAGTTGTAGAGGAGAGTACACTACCCTATGTTGTTGTTAAGGGGGGACTCTTACTCATTATGTCAAGGAGGTTTGTTAGACTTGATTCATGTTTTATAAGAAGTTGGTATTAAGGGGGGATTGTTGGATAAATGTAATCCCAACTCCTTAGTCCAAATTAATATGTGGTTGATAGGCTAGTGGTCAGTGGTTGGTGTGTAAAGCCTACAAATGGTTGGTGCATGTTGTTCATGCAACTCATGCAACTAAAAATAGGGTAGAGGAGTCTCTAAATAAGGTACAAGTCGTGATCAAGTGATTATGTAAGTTTGGTTCATGTCTAATCACAATTAGTGTCTTCATGTGTTAATCTCATATCAATTTTCTGCATATACCAATTTTTGTCTCTCATATTCATGATGTCTTGTACAATCTTTGATCCACCCTGAGTATGTTTTTGATAAATATTCATAGCATAGTTATCATATCCAACATTCCTCCTGATGAACTCATGTGCTACACTTACATATTTTTAGGTGAAGCCACTGGGGCACGTCTGCATCAATTAGTTGTGCTCATACTTGCCATTAAATATAAACATGGATTTATGGTGTCAAACAGATCCACTTATCCTGTACATGCATTTCAAGGATTTGACCCCTCATGTCTTCCTGTCAAGTAGGCCTTATAATGGGCACTTTGCAAGACTGACATGGCAAGGTCTGCAGCAGCAGAAGCTGAAGCAGAGAACAAGCTAACTTGTTGAGCATATCTCAAAGCTGCTTGCATGGATGCATGCTTAGAATCTGAGAGATTAACCATAGGCATAAATGGACCTCCACCCCCTTGTGTTAATACCCATTTTGCCCAGTGAAATCCCCGCACCTCCCACCAAGATAACCATGTCTCTAATGAATGTAGCTTTGTCTCATGCGCATGTCCCAAACTCCAAAATGTAACAAGTTTGTCCTTTGCTGATGCGGCTGACACTTCACTTGGTGCATCTCTCCAGGGTCGACACAAATCCTTATGCTCTTCTTGAAATTGTGGTTTGATACAAATTCGTGTATGTTCCAGCATACTCTTTTCCTAGTGAAAAGAACACGAGCGTTCCTTGAACATCATCACATTCCTTTTACCTTTATTGAAAATAGTACGCACTGCAAGCCAATTTGCTTGTGCCAAGAGTTTGGAAATAAGAGGCTATGAAAGAAAGGGTATCGCCTATTTGTTTTCTCCTTAAGATCCAGTAATGCTTCGAGCCCAAGAACCGATCCCTTCACATTTTGATGGGCAATATCCATGGATCTCTGAATCCTAATCAAATACCAAAAGTCAACCATTGCAACATGTGAGTTTCAAAAAAATGTAAACAAAGTTTAGACCTAACCTTTTTCTTTGTACAGGTGGTAACTCTTTCCAGAAGCTGCTCGACCCCCAAATCTCCCATATCAAGAGTGATATCAGTGTCATCAAAGAGCATGTCCATAATTATATCTTGAGCTACACCTGTCTCAACCTTTTTACACTTTGCATAAAGGTCATGGGAAGCTCTATCTTGCACCAAAGTATGCACAAAAGTCTCATTTGTTTTCAACACCCCAACTGCCACTGGATGCCTGTGACTACCTTGATGTATGACACATCTTGTTGTAGTAGTTCTATCTGTAGAAGGGTAGCAAATAATAAATAGAAGACTCTGTTAAGGCTTTCTTATGTAATTCCTAGACCTTAGTCAAAGGGCTTGGGGGTTAGTTACGTGTGGATGTACCCTTTGGGATCTGAACCGAGTAGTTTTATTACCCTGACAGTCGTATCTAGGGAAAAAAGATTGATGGAACGTTGATTCTGATCGCTAATGAATGAAGGAGAAGTTCTGCTATGTCTTTGCTCAGTGTTTATTATGTCTTTCTTGATGTTTGTGCAATCATTATGCTGTCACGATGAATCAGAGTCTGCGCTTTGATGCGCTCTGAATGGTGTTGAGAGATGTATTATTTACTAATGCCTTGTACAGAACCTTTTAGAGGGCCATGTACACATTGGCGATACTGCGAGTTCGAATACCCTGAGTTCTGGGAGGATATGACATATTCAGAGGCAAAATCAGAGGCGAAATCAGATTCAGGAGGCAAAATCAAAGGCGAAATCAAATTCAAGAGGCGAAATCAGAGGCGAAATCAGATTCAGGAGGCGAAATCAGATTGACATAATCAGTTATGGTTCTTGGAAGTCAGATACTGAATGATTGCTCTGATCTTGGAGAAAGTAGACTACTCTGAATCTGCAGACTGCTCTGATCTTGTAGCAGACTACTTAGAACCTGCGGGTGGAGCAGAATCAAAATCTGCAAGTGCAGCAAAATCACAATCTGTAAGTGCACCAGAATCAGAATCTGCATATCCTTGGTGGAATTCCTCATTAAAAGTGCTACTTCACATTTGAGGTTGACGTGTTCCAAGTAAGCCATCATTCAGATTTTGTATAATAAACACCTCAAATTCTGATTTTAGAAAGTTTTTAGCAATGTTTGAGAACCTATTTGTCATGATTGGGGTGGCTCTCGGTATAGCACCGCAGCTCTCCATTATTCCAAGCATACATATGGGCTCTATTTGGTGTGGTGCATTGAATATGAGAGCTCACATAGCTATCTAATTTCTAACTTCAAATATGGGTAAAAAGAAGAAAAAGAAGTGTTTGATTTGCATGAGTCATAAACATGCCACAAATGAATGCTCATACATGTGTGAGCCATGTTCAAAAGGAGATGATTGCAAGAAGTTTTGCATGATTGATCTATGCACAAAATTTCACAAAATCATCAAGCATTTTCATAAAGCATCATCATGTGAGAAGATGAAGAGAGCTAGAGAGAAGCTAGATGTATTTAAAGGAGTGTTGGAAGATGCATATGAGTATCATAGGGATCATGAGGGTAGAAGATGTAGATCTTGTTCTAGCAAGAAGAGGGTGAAAAAGTTGGAGAAAGCATGTGAGAAATTGAGGGAGAAATATGAGGATGAATTTGAGGGTGAATCAAGTGATGATGATGAATGGTTTAGCTACCAAATGGAGATGCCGGTGATTGGAGTGAAGGGAGTACAAATGGGTGAGAGCCAAGAGAGCCAACAAAACCCAAAAGATACCCCTAGCCCAACATTAAAGCTAGCTCATAGAGTAGTTAAAGATTATCCATCAAAAGAAGTGATGAGAATGATGTCATGGTGTCTTAGAGTTTACATTTCTTGTGCAATTTGTGATGCATTGCAACATAGCAATAAATCCCAAAAAGATTATGTTTACTTGCATAATAAGCATGTTTGTGAGGGAGATGGGATGGAAAGGATGGAGCCTAGAGGCATAATTGAGGACCTAGAGAGCCAAAGAAGCCACATAGAGTCCCAAGATGGCCCTACACTCACATCTAACACTACCCACCACACTAAAATGGTTGATGAAAATTGTGATGAGGTGATTGAGAAATTCTTACTTCTTCTTGATGATGTGGATGATTATGATGTGCATAATTCTTGCATTTTTCATGATGAGCTGATTGATGTTGAGTTATTATTGTATGATGGGGTATGTTTACCTATCCATGCATTTGACATTTATGATGAGCATGACGGGGCTTTAAAGCTTATCCATGCTAAGGAGAGGTGTGAAGATGGTGGAGAATTTAATGGATTTGAATGCCATGATGAAGATAAGTGGTCACATTGTCCATTAATCTTCAAGAACATTGAAGAAATTCAGCAGCAGGGAGCAGTCAGTAAAAGACAGGAATGTTTTCCTGAAAGTCAAGAATTTCACCAAATGGTGCAACTGATATTTGATAACCCATTGGGGATGTTCAAATTGACCATCGACAAATGCAGGAGAGCCAAATTTCTGCACAACCTGAAGTTGGAGCAACTCAGTTTCAATGTTTACTGAATCATATTTTCAGATCTGTGTTTATTTTTGGAGTTCAATTCAAATCTGAATGGTGTGTGACTTTCATTGAAGCAAAATACATACTCAAATTGGATCAGATATGGAAGAAAATGAATCTGATTGAAATAGGAGCAGTCGGGGATTCTCAACAAAGTCAGGAAAATTTACAGCTGCAAAGAGATCACTCTTTGTGTGATCATAATAAAGGTATAGAAGATGAAAGGAATCAGATTTCAGTGCAATATAATGTTGTTGTAATCATATTTCAGGGATCAGAGATTTTCCTTTGTTCAATAACAGTTCAAACAGATCAGAAAATGATCAAATCCAGTCAAGAAGGAGTGAAGATTAATGAAGATGTAAGGATTAGTAAACAGAAAGCAATCAACAAAAGTCAACTAAAACAGGAAATGGAAGAAGTGGTGGAGAATATGATTTCAAAACAGGATCTAATTGCAAAACACTCATTTTCAATAGTTTATGAATCTAAAATCCAAGTTGATAGAAGAGAAGTGTTTATTCAGTTTGTGTTTCATGGAAACAATGATCAGAATACAGTAGAAGCTGTAGATTTGAAGAAAAACTCATTCAAATGCAAGTCAATTTTTCCTGTCAAGAGGGCAGAGCTTCAAACTATTTGGAAATCATGTTTTCCAGCTTTATGGGGATTAGATTATGTCATAGGAGCAATCAAATCAAATCAAAATTCTATCAATAAAGTTTTTGCAAAGACAGGATTGAATCAGATTGTTGGAGATTTTTAATCTGATTATGTCATAGGAGCAATCTGAATTCAGTTTCAGGTTTTGGGAGTGTTATTCCAATTCAGAATATCAGGGATATACAATCAGATTTCAAGAAACAAACTTTTTCAGATTTCAAGGATTCTGACTTATGCAAAAATTCAAAAACTTCAATCTGACATCATGTTAGGAGTGGTCTCTCAGATCAGATCAGATAACAGGAGTATGTGATCAGATTTTGAAAAATCTGAATTTTCAAAAGACAAATGGATTTGCAAATCTAGGAGATTTCCTGATTCCAGATTTTCAGAAAGATTGCAGATTTTCAAGTTGCAGAATCTGAAAAAAAGATTTCAGAGAATCAGATTATTGCAGATTTTCAAATTTCAGAATTTGAATATCAGATTTTAGAGTTACAGGATGCAAATTTTCAGAATTCAGAATTTCGGATTTCAAATCGAAATTTTCAGAATGCAAATTTCCTGAAGCATATTTTTGATTTACTGAATCAGTTTTTGAAGCCAAAGATGTATGCAATGGTTTCAATTAACCAACTGTTCATGATGATCATGATTCTAACTTGTTTGAAGTACATTGGAGTGCCATTTTTTGTACATGTTGAAGATGTTGGAGGATCTTTATCAAGATGAGTCATGCAGATTCTTATGTCCTATTCCATGTTCTGGGAGTATGGATATCCTTATTCATCTATGGTTCTTCATTTTTAGCTTGTATGAAGCCATATGGATGTATTCTAAATTTGCAGAAATCAGATTTTGCTGATCAGGGATTGATGGGTTTAGGTCAAATTTTTGGGAAAAAATTAGCCACCAGGCTGTGCCAAGTGTTAAGGCTTTCTTATGTAATTCCTAGACCTGAGTCAAAGGGCTTGGGGGTTAGTTACGTGTGGATGTACCCTTTGGGATCTGAACCGAGTAGTTATTACCCTGACAGTTGTATCTAGGGAAAAAAGATTGATGGAACGTTAATTCTGATCGCTAATGAATGAAGGAGAAGTTCTGCTATCTCTTTGCTCAGTGTTTATTATGTCTTTCTTGATGTTTGTGCAATCATTATGCTGTCACGATGAATCAGAGTCTGCGCTCTGATGCACTCTGAATGGTGTTGAGAGATGTATTATTTATTAATGCCTTGTATAGAACCTTTTAGAGGGCCACGTACAGACTCACACACAGCCAAGCATTCCGTAAAGTAGAGCAATGTCGACAAACTAAAGTGCCGGTTTCAGAACTTAAAAACCCAATTCTGGGCACCTGTTTAAGTTTTCCCTTCCATTGAGATTGATTGCTTCCCTTCGTCCGCTCATAATAAGGGCACTCCACATTATAACATCTTAGATGCCCCCCACAAGAACTATGCCTAACAACACCATCAAAACATTCCTTTGTACATGTGTTATACTCCACCCACACATGACCATCATATCTTTGCTCCATCCCAGCCATTGGCTTACCTTGTGGTGCAATAGGGAGCTCAAAAACAATATCCCCATCGTACTGTGATGGAAGTTCATCAAAGAAGAGCAAGGGGAAAATGAGGTGGTGGAAATTATGAAAGGTGGAGATGTATTGGCTAAATGCAGGGTTTTAGATGTTTCAAGGTGCCCACCCATTCCCCTTTGTAGGATGTTTCCATACCCTAGGGTTCGAGGTTTGAGAAGCGACACTTCGCTACTCAAAATAGCCTTAGAGGGTGAAACTTACTGTCTAGAGGGGTATTTTCATTGTCTCTGTTGTCTCCCCTTGTGGTGTTGCAATTCCGGTGACAAGTGAGATGAGGGCTTCATGGGATGCCCACTGGTAGGCTATAGATAAAGAGTTTGAGAATGAGTTGAGAACCAAGAAGGGGTTGTCTTTTCTTTCCAATAAAATGTTCTATGTGTGGGAGGGGAACCATCACACAGTGGCTTGGATGGAGCTCATTACAGAGAAATATAAAGATGATAAAGAATGGCATTTGAGGGTCTTTAGCACTGTTGTTGATCCAACTAGACTCGGTGAAGTCTCCTTGCTTGCTGGCTTTCTTTGCATGAATGAGTAAGTTCCTCTCAAAACACAATGCGCATGTGATCCTTCTCATTAAATGCATCTGTATTAAATTTTTATTTTTTTGGAAGCTTGAATGAGCATGCAGTCATAGTCACAAATTTGAAGGATACATTGGTCAATGCTGCAAATATTTGTGAGTGTGACATTAAATCCTATTTGCGAGAGCAACGTGCTAATGTGGCTAAAACCTTGGAAGCCAAAAAGAAGCTTGAATCAAAGACTTCACCCCCATGGTATCCGCTGGCTAGAGAGGATTTGGCCCAGCTTGTTTACCAGGTAGATATATATTTGGGCTCTTTCTTGTTATGAGAGGATTAGAAAGTATGGTATGAAATGATTTCCCCAAAATTTTGTAGGTTGAGTTTCGAAAGGAAGTAAGGACCAAAGTAGTTGAAGTGACAAAGGGTCTAAGTGCAGAGGAGAGGGCTTTAAAAGAAAAGGAGATCTCCACTGGGTTGCGACAAAAGGTCTAAGTGCGGAGAAGAGGGCTTTAAAGGAGATCTCCACTGAGTTGCGACAAAAGTACACTGATCGTATGCAAAAAGTATTGCAATGTTTGATTTGTTTAAAATTAATATTGTTGTGTTTGTCTCCTACTAATATGAAAAGGTTTTGGTATATTTATTAGGTTTTGAATATTATTAATCCATCCCTTGGCAAGGAATGGAGAGAAACTTTGTTTTCTCTTCAATTTGATGGAACGGACACCATTGTGGGTATTGAAAAGTTGAATTTGATAGCAATCTCTTCCGTCAGTGCGGAGAAAAAGATAACTTGGTTGAGATTGCTTGAGAGTTCAAGATCTGTTCGCAATACCCATGGTATGCCATCAACAAACACAAAGTTCAGAGCGTAAGAGTTTTTCACTTTTCTTGCTTTATCTCTATGCTTCATAGAAAAAAATTGTCTTCACTTTGCATGTTTTCGTGCCTTTCATTATTTCTATCATTGTGGGTGGTTGTCTAGGGAACTGTTGTTGGACATGATAGAAAAGAATGCACTTCGTTCTTTGGAGCAAGAGATAAGAATAGCAGCTACCCACAAGGCATCCAATTAATTTGCCCGATGAGCCATCTCTTCATGTTTACTTTGCATCCATATGATATGAGGGTAGAAAATATATTTTTGGCAACATTAAGAAAGTTGGTGCTAAAAAAAAGTCCAAAAAAAAGAGGGTCAACCTATTCAGTCCCATCTTGATGTAGCTGCTTGTCGGTTGCTCTATCGGTTGGTTTTCTATTTTAATGCCTTTTGTTTGACATTACAATGTGTAGTTTGTGTTGGCTTGGATAAATTATCTTTGAATATTCCAGGTATTTTTTGCACTTGAGAGACCTCAAGCTACTTGTTGATTTGCCCAAGGCTTGTAAAACATGGGTGGATATCACTAACAAAGAGTCCACTATGTATGGGGAGAATATGATTGCTCTCTCACCTTTTGAGATTGAGACATGCCCTTGGTGGATTGACATGCCATCGCCCCATGTATTGCCAAGTGAGAAAGCTAAGTTTCAGGAATGGCAAAAATCAAAGGGAAAGGGTGCAAGTGGTGGCTGTCTGAGTCAAGGTAAAGTGGCTTCCACAACTGTCTCCTCTCTTTCCTTAAGCTTTACTTTTCTAACAAAGAAGTGGTTTTGAAGGTGATCAAATAAGGGGCAAGGAAGCGCAAAGGGGTGAGCATGCTCAAAGAGGCAAGCAAGCTCACATTAGTGAGACACAGAGAACATGTGACTTTTACTTATTTCACTTTGCATATTCACGTCTCGTGCAACTTAGAGAAACTCTCCCTCGTGGGTGGAGAAATATGCCCCGCGGTGTGAGCTGGGGAGATTGTGCGTAGATTCATAGTTAAGGACTTAGCCTTCATGGATGAGGTTACGATTGAGGGTATTGTCGTAGAGGTATTTGACATGGTTATTGTACACTTAGTTTTCTTGGTGCTTTGTTGTTCTTGATTAGTTTGTGACATGTCTCTATTTTTAATCATTAGTCCTAAATCAAAAATCAAGAAAACCTATGCAAGTGGAATTAGCCAGTGTGGGAAGATTCTTTTCACTCACCTTGAGACTGACCTTATTCAGTTTAGCCTAGATGGTAACATAACAGAGTGCTAGTTCAGAGTCCTATCCCTGGGAATATATGATGGAATCCTTGGAATGGATTGGCTCCAAAAGAATCAGGCTGACATTCATTGTCACAAAGGAACCATCTCTTTCCTTGACCTTCACGGGAATAAAGTTCAAGGAATTGGAATTTTCAGATCCCCAGTGCTGCAAATTAGACGAGGCTTCCAAATTATTAAAAGGGCTCAGAAAGAGGCAAGCTATGTATGTTGTTAAAATGAATCCACTAGACATAAAATGCAAGGCTAAAGAACCAAAGTGGTTAAGTGAGTATGCAGATGTATTTCCTGAAGAGCTGACTGAGATGCCTTCGTCTCGTGAAGTAGATCATGAGATCGAATTAACCCCCAGAGCTCAGCCACAGTAGCCCAGCGTGCATACAAAATGCCAGTCCCTGAAGGCATAGAACTTAAGGAACAGTTAAAACAACTATTAGAGCAAGGATTCGTCAGACGACCCAGTGTCTCACCTTGGGGTGCGCCCATTCTCTTTCAAAAGAAGAAAGATGGAACGTTAAGACTCTGTATGATTACAGAGGATTGAATCAATTAACAATTAAGAATAAGTATCCTATTCCTAGGATTGATGAACTTCTGGATTGGTTAAGTGGGACCCAAATGTTCACAAAGATAGATCTCAAATTACTACCAGATCAGAATCAAGGATCAAGACATCCCAAAGACAGCATTCAATACTCGCTATGGGCATTATGAGTTCACAGTCATGCCGTTTGGATTAACTAATACCCCAGTGACATTCAATCATCTTATGCAAGATATTCTCAAAGAATACTTGGATGATTTTGTTCTTGTCTTAGTATACTCAAAGAATGCTGCAGACCATGAAGATCATGTGCGCAAAGTCTTGAGAATCCTAAGGAATCACCAACTCTTTGCAAAGAAGAGCAAGCGTTCCTTCTCTCTTGACCAGGTTGAATACTTGGGATTCATAGTGTCAAAGGATGGGATTTCTCCTGACCGCGCAAAGATCCAAGCAGTAGTTGAATCCAAGTCAGTAAAGGAAGTCAAAGGACTCCTAGGATTAACCGGATGGTATAGGATCTTTATACCTAGGTATGCTCAGATAGCATCCCCTTTGACTAACCTTCTCAAGAAAAGTACACTTTTTCAGTGGACTGCAATGTGTCAGAGTGCCTTTGATAAGCCAAAGACAGCCTTAGTAACCAACCCTGTTCTTAAATTGACAAATTTTACCAAACCCTTTAAGGTAGTAACTGATACCACTGGATTTGCCTTAGGCGGTGCTCTAATGCAGGAAGGTCATGGAGTGGCCTATGAATCCAAGAAACTCAGAACACATGAGAGGAATTATGCCGTCCATGACTTGGAGTTACTCTCAGTAGTGTATGCTGTAAAGTTGTGGAGACATTATCTTTTGGGACAAAGGTTCACCTTGTGACAGATCATCAAAGTTTGAAGTGGATCTTTACCCAAAGGGATCTCAACATGCGTCAAAGGAGATGGATGCAGACCCTGCAGGAATTTGATTTTGAAATAAAGTATCGACCGGGGAAAGAAAATGTGGTTGCAGATGCGCTCAGCAGAAAAGCCTCTTTGCTTGCAATTACAGTGGTGTCAAATCCATTGATGAATGAAGCAAAGGAGAAAATCATGCAGGACAAATTCTTTTCCCCTATTGCTACCCTTCTGATGCAGGATAGCAAGACTTCTCAGGAAATGAGTCGAGTTCTTGGGTACATGGATGAAGGATGCATGTATTATAATAATCGGCTGTGTATCCCCAATGATGAGGGAATAAAGGGAAGAATTCTGAGAGAAGCCCATGATAGCCCCCACTTTGCGAGATGAGGACATCTCGCATTTTTCAAGTGGGAGAGGATGTAAGATTCCTCCTTGGGCTGAATATTGATTAAGCCTCTACTTCAATCCCTTGTAATTAATCTATGTTTCTGCATACAAGAAAATATTATTTTTTCTTGTTTTGCCTAGTGAGATAAAAAATTCTAGAGAGTGGTAAATCAATATTGGGATATTTTTAGATAAATAAATTCTACAAATATCAAAACAATGTTTCCCTGAAACAAAAAATCAAAATAGATTTTTCAAGGTGCAATTGGAATTAATAAAAATTGATTTAGAAGACCTCTTAGCCTAAGGGTCAAGATTTTCAAATTTTTTTGATTATGGTCCAATTAAGGTTCCTATGGACCAATAAGATTAATCCAAGTGTTGGGACAAGATAAATCCAAATAATATAAGAAAATACGCAAAAATGAGTAAATGCCCACATAAGATGAAGAGTTGAATAAGTACTAGGTTTATTAGTTAAAAATTATGAAGTATTAATAGAAAAAATGAGATATTTTGGAGTAATCGTTCATTTTTTACACATGGGTAAGGAAAAGGGGGCCCTTCAAGGAGGCGCCTATTTCACATGTGTGGATGAGTTTTAAACTAAAAAATAATAGGATATTTTTATCTCTCCTCTCTCCTAGATCAAACCAAATAAAAAAAGGGAGCCAAACTGGTCCAAAACTTGTCCAAATTCAGCCAAACTGAAACTAAAAAATTCTAGAACTCAGTTGGACTCAATGAGTGGCCTCCCTCATCTATAAATAGACCCTCATTCCTTTGTATTCTCATCTGTGAATTAAACTATGCCGGTATTACTCTAAGTTAAGCTTATTTTCTATTATCCTCTAGAAACCCTCTACAAATTGAAGAGATTGGAGCTTCTCTCTCTCTTCAATCTTCCTTGGAGACTCCAACAACATACCAAACCAATTGATTGGTTGGGGGCCTCTACTGTGATCAAAGAATCAAGTAATTTAGAAGGTAAAGTGTGGATTATTGTCTTCTATTTCTTAAAGCTCCAAATATTTCTCTTCTCAACTCCTCTCAAGCTTGAGAAGCATTAATGTGAATGGCTTTTGAATACTATTGAAGTTATTTAATGTATTGTAATGAAGAAACACATAAAATTTCATTTATGCTTGATTTATAATGGTTTTTAAGCATTTATCTCTCTCTCCCAAAGAATGGTCATTCCTATGACCTATTATCAATTCAAATGAAGCTTCTCATGAAGCATTTCTCTAATCTAAAAGTAATTTCTATGCTTGTCAATTGGAGGCCAAAATAATGGTTTTTTAATACTTTTATGCTATTTAATTTATGGTAAAACTAAGGATCAATCCATAATTGGATAATGATCCAATTTGTGGTTATTCTAATCACATGAATAATACTAAACCTTATTCTTTCAAATTTATTGACATTTATCAGTAATAGCAGCGGAGCTAAGGAAAAATTTTTAAAAAATAAACACATAAATAATTTTTATTTATATTATGAAAAGAGGACTTCCTACCATATTCAAGGATTAATCATTTTAGATTAATTGAATGATTCTCATTGTAATCATGAAAAAAAATTGATTTTTATGTTTATGCATAAATAATAAATTAAGAAAAAGAGAAATTTCTAGTAATTTATTTTTATGTTAAAAGAGTAATCCCCATGACAATGGAAATCCATGTATTTCAATGAATTAAGAGAAAAAATTGGAATGCTAAATTAATGTATATTTTATTTAAAAATTAAGGAAGGATTTTAATTAAATTGATCTTTTTGCATAGATAAATTTTATCTTTTTGCATAGATAAATTTTAAGTGATAAAAGAGGATTCCCCACTATATTGGAATCCAAATATTTAAATGAGAAAAGTGTAATTCCTAGTGTAAAGGAATTAATGAATATTTTTATTTAAATTTTAAGAGAAAATTTAGTTAAAATTATCTTTTTGTATAGATAAATTTAAATGATGAAAGAGAAATTCCCCCACCATATTCGAATTCAAATATTTAGATGAGAAAAGTGGGTTTTTTAGCTTAATGGAATTCATGGATATTTTTATGTAATTTTTTAAGAAGAATTTTACAGAGATTTATTTATGGTAAAAGAGGAATTCCCATGACAATTGGATTACACTCATTGAAATGAGAAAAAGAAGGATTTCAAGTTTATTAAAAAAAATTAGGTATTGATATTTTAGTTAAAAGATGAATTTCCACCATAATTCTACCTAATGAATTAAGGTTGAGAAATTATGTGATAGAAGGAATATCTTTGGATATTTTAATTGGTAAAATCACTAAATTGATATTTACCTAAAACTAGAAGTTTATGTGAAGGGAATCCTTATAGAACTAAACCGAATGAATTTGGTTAGACTACATGAGGGACGGATAGTAAACCTAATTGTCCTCTCAATCTAAATCAGACAAAAACTTCATGACCAATTCCAGTTACTAAATCCAAAGAATAGACTACCGAAACTAATCTAATTTTTTCTTGACCAAACTCACCAAGAATCTAGTTGGACAAATGGACAAAATGATGGGTAGATTACCCTCATGAGAGATCAAGGATCCTCATTATGAAACTGGGAATTATGGAAAAAAGGTTTTTGGAACCGATCTCAAACTGCAATTTTACTTGCATTGGAACCTCTGTTTTTTTCATTCAAAGGATTGTTTTATGCCAGAATGCTAGAGGAAGCATTCGGCTTATGTTTTTCTAAGAGGAAGTTCGTTGGAACAGCTGGCGGGGAGTCATCAAGGGACGTTGGTTGTCGCGGCAAAGCTAGCCAAGGTCTTGACCAGCCTCGGTACGTTTGAAATGGTGCGCTTCCGGTACGATGGGCGAGGACCGACGAAGCGGTCCTTGAGTGAAGTGCTAGGACACCTAAGGAGGATCCTAGAGGGTTCTTACCAGGCGATGCACGGGCTTGCAGTTTCTAGGACACCCATGCATACGTCGAGGAAGATTTCGGATGGACAAAAAGGAAAGACTTTTGAGAACCAAATTTTGATACTGGATCTCGTTGGTTGGCCAGCTGGTCTTCAATGGAGAGTTCAGAGGATACATTTTTGTAATACAATGGACTCGAAATTTTGAAAAATGATGATAAAAAATATTATGATTTCTATTGAAAGATTGTTTTTAAAGCCAGTCGAATCTGTTATATATAAATGGCAATTTCATATTGGGTGTGTACGTGGTATGCCTACCTTGATTTTTGCATAAATCGCCGACTAGGGGGCCTGGGAACTCTTTTCCTCCTCAGTACCTGGGCAAAAACCCAACCAAATCTTTATAAAGTAATCCCACCAATTTTGTGGTCGGGTGGTTGTCTAACCCATGGGCCAGATGGGGTTAGGCTGGATCAAAGGATTTCGGAGAAACAACTAGATACAAATAGTTACGTTTTTTAGTTTTAAATCCTGAGAAGACCTTGTTCTGGGGGATCATCGACTATGCCTCGTAAATGAGAAAAAAAGCGGTGATTCCATGGATCAAGTGCAAGTCTCTTCTTGATCTGACCATGTGACTTTAGGTTTGGTCAGATCAGTTTATTTAGTTGACTTGACTCGATAGAGTAATTTCCTTGGCCCTTAGAAGATTTTTCCCAATTGGCGGAATCGCTCGTGCCTTCCGGGCGCGGGGAGTCTTCCGGGCCCAGTCTCGGAGGGGCCGACTGGGCTAGCCTCTCGTCCTGGACATCCGCAGGGCGAGGCCCCGAGTGTGTGGACCCCGCCCCACCGGGCGGCCGACGCCGCTTCCGCCGCCGGTAGGAGCCTCGGACCTCACAGCTGGTATTAGAGCTTTGTTGAAAGCTAATAAGGATAAACAAATTCTTATCAGAAATTAATAATAAAAACTCAGAAAAAAACCATTTTCATAATGTATTTTCATTTCGTAGGCTTCTTTAATGAAGAATTTTTAATCAAAGAAATTATTTTTATAGATAGAAATTCCGTACTTATCTGGTGTTCCAGACCTCACCCAGTCACAAGACATGACTGCGTTTGCCTTTGAGCATCTCATCTCTTCCACTGCAACTCGAACAAGCTGAGTCAGACTCGCACGCCATTTCAAGTATTTATATTTTCCTGACCTAGCGGAGAGACGACAACATAAGTGGTTTGCAGGGCAGTATGTCCACGCCTCGCGCGGCATGCAATGCTGAGACAAAACCTCTCATTGGCCCCATGATTTTGATAAAGTTGAAAGTGGTACATGGTGTCATTCTATATCATTCAACGCCTTGGAATTTCAGACTCTCATGCTGCCAAATCTATAGACTCCTTAGTCGCTTTATTCCTAAGGAGAAGACAATAGCTCCCTTTTTGGTAGTAAGTGAACGTTTGTATCAGGGCATGGCTATGGCCCAGTTGGCTATGGGCCAATACCGCCGTCTTATGCGTCTCTCTCGAGGAGATTTTGATTTTTAGAGCCAAGCTGCTCTATGTACACCGGCTTACAATGAGCGAAGCAAAATGGCTCTTGCCAGGCTGAAGATAGTGGAAACAGCCAGGGTGGCATATGGAGGAACTATTGTGACACCAACCATCTGTATAGAAATACTTCAGTCCTGGAACGACCTTAAAACTTATTTAAGGAAGAGATTTTGTCCCCCTAGATTTTTGGAAACCAAAATGAACGAATTCTTAGAGCTGAAGCAGGGGAGCAAAACCATCGAGGAATATCACCAGGCCTTCGCTCTTCTACTTAAATATTTTCCACCTCTAGATGAAGAGCAACTCATGGCCAGATTCATTCGGGGAATGAACGAACCCTTGGAAACAATGGTCGAAAATGCCAAGCTAGTGTCCATGGCTGAAGCTGTCAGAATGGCGAAGGACTTTGCCAAAGCCTTCATCTCGTAAAAGTCCTACCAAAGCCAGCTCCCTCATGCTTCAAGAGATTTCAGACTGCGGGAAGTTCTTCCAACTTTCCACCTCCAAAGAGACACCAAGGTCCTAACCAGAATGTGGAGACGAGAAGCTTCATAAATAAAGGAAGACCTTTCCCCTGAAGTACATCCTCAGGAACTCCGGCTCTCTTGAGAATGCAAAGGGAAGAGCTTCGAAGCGAGAACAGATGCTTCGGATATCAGGGACTTGGGCACTAGCTCAAGGATTTCCCATGTCCTTCCGTGGGGGCCAAGGAAGCCACGGTCCTAGAGTTCCAGGACAGACTCCTTCATATCAGTCCAATGAGGGTCCCTTGCGCGAGAATCAGGGTAACCCAAGAAGAGTGCGAGCACAGCCTACAGCCTCCATGCAAAGCAGTCTCCGAACTCCCTCCCAGAATTGGAATAACCAAAGAGAGAGAGTTTCACCTCAGATTGCAGCAGCCAGAGCAGTCACCATAGCTGAGGAAGTGGAGGAAGAGAAAGGACAGATCTATGCAGCAATTGAGCATTACGGGAATAACTGTCAATTCTCAGTCCTCCAGACTCCAGCAGAGTACCAGGGTAAGAAATTCAAGCTTTTCATTGATTTAGGCAGTACTCATTCTTTTATTTCCCCAGGATTTCTGCATAAATTAGTCCTTAATAAAAAATCAGGGAAACCTATGCAAGTGGAATTAGCCAGTGGGAAGATTCTTTTCACTGACCTTATTCAGTTTAGCCTAGATGGTAACATAACAGAGTGCTAGTTCAGAGTCTTATCCCTGGGAATATATGATGGAATCCTTGGAATGGATTGGCTCCAAAAGAATCAGGCAAACATTCATTGTCACGAAGGAACCATCTCTTTCCTTGACCTTCACGGGAATAAAATTCAAGGAATTGGAATTTTTGGATCCCCAGTGCTGCAATTAGTCAAGACTTCCAAATTATTAAAAGGGAAAGAGGCAAGCTGTGTATGTTGTTAAAATGAATCTAGTAGACATAAAATGCAAGGCTAAATAACCAAAGTGGTTAAGTGAGTATGCAGATGTATTTCCTGAAGAGCTGACTGAGATGCCTTTGTCTCGTGAAGTAGATCATGAGATCGAATTGACCCCCGGAGCTCAGCCACCAGTAGCCCAGCGTGCATAAAAAATGCCAGTCCCTGAAGCCATAGAACTTAAGGAACAGTTAAAACAACTATTAGAGCAAGGATTCGTCAGACGACCCAGTGTCTCACCTTGGGGTGCGCCCATTCTCTTTCAAAAGAAGAAAGATGGAACGTTAAGACTCTGTATTAACTATAGAGGATTGAATCAATTAACAATTAAGAATAAGTATCCTATTCCTAGGATTGATGAACTTCTGGATCGGTTAAGTGGGACCCAAATGTTCACAAAGATAGATCTCAAATTACTACTAGATCAGAATCAAGGATCAAGACATCCCATTATGAGTTCACAGTCATGCTGTTTGGATTAACTAATACCCCGGTGACATTCAATCGTCTTATGCAAGATATTCTCAAAGAATACTTGGATGATTTTGTTCTTGTCTTCTTTGACGATATCTTAGTATACTCAAAGAATGCTGTAGACCATGAAGATCATGTGCGCAAAGTCTTGAAAATCCTAAGGAATCACCAACTCTTTGCAAAGAAGAGCAAGCGTTCCTTCTCTCTTGACCAGGTTGAATACTTGGGATTCATAGTGTCAAAGGATGGGATTTCTCCTAACCGCGCAAAGATCCAAGCAGTAGTTGAATCCAAGTCAGTAAAGGAAGTCAAAGGATTCCTAGGATTAACCGGATGGTATAGGATCTTTATACCTAGGTATGCTCAGATAGCATACCCTTTGACTAACCTTCTCAAGAAAAGTACACTTTTTCAGTGGACCGCAATGTGTCAGAGTGCTTTGATAAGCCAAAGATAGCCTTAGTAACCAACCCTGTTCTTAAATTGCCAGATTTTACTAACCCCTTTGAGGTAGTTATTACTGATGCCACTGGATTTGCCTTAGGCAGTGCTCTAATGCAGGAAGGTCATGGAGTGGCCTATGAATCCAAGAAACTCAGAACACATGAGAGGAATTATGCCGTCCATGACTTGGAGTTACTCTCAGTAGTGTATGCTCTAAAGTTGTGGAGACATTATCTTTTGGGACAAAGGTTCACCTTGTTTGAAGTGGATCTTCACCCAAAGGGATCTCAACATGCGTCAAAGGAGATGGATGCAGACCTTGCAGGAATTTGATTTTGAAATAAAGTATCGACCGGGGAAAGAAAATGTGGTTGCAGATGTGCTCAGCAGAAAAGCCTCCTTGCTTTCAATTACAGTGGTGTCAAATCCATTGATCAATGAAGCAAAGGAGAAAATCATGCAGGACAAATTCTTTTCCCCTATTGCTACACTTCTGATGCAGGATAGCAAGACTCCTCAGGAAATGAGTCGAGTTCTTGGATGAAGGATGCATGTATTATAATAATCGGCTATGTATCCCTAATGATGAGGGAATAAAGGGAAGAATTCTGAGAGAAGCCCATGATAGCCTGATAGCTGGACATCCAGGGTTTATGAAAACCTATATGTCTGTGAAGAAAAGCTTCTTCTGGCCAGGACTCAAAAGGGATGTACTTGATCATGTGCGGAAATGCTTAATGTGCCAAAGAGTCAAGGCAGAGAGAGTCAAGATGCCAGGGAAACTGCAGCCTCTAGACATTCCACAGATGAAGTGGGAATGCATCAGTATGGACTTTGTCACTGGATTACCTTCAGTGTGATCAGGTTACAACTCTATTTTTGTGGTAATTGACAGGCTAACCAAAGTTGCCCATCTGATTCCAGTGAAAGAAACATATTCTGTAGTGGATATTGCCAGAGTTTTCCTTAAGGAGATCTTCAGATTGCATGGTTTACCGAGGAGGATAGTAAGTGACAGAGATCCCAAATTCACATCGAAATTCTGGATTGCGTTCTTTGAAGCAAAAGGAACTTTCTTGGATCTCAGCACACCCTATCACCCTGAAACAGATGGCTAGATGGAAAGGGTGAATCAAGTAATTGAAGATATCCTTCGGTCATGCTGCAGAGCAGGGAACCGAAGAAGTGGTTAAGTCATCTACATTTGGTCGAATTCACTTACAATGCTTCTTATCATCGGAGCATTGGGATGAGTCCTTTTCAAAGCTTTGTATATGGAAAAGATTGCCTTACACCATTGATCAGAGTCGAAATGTCCAGACAAATGCTTGATGACATGGACCAGCAGGCAGATGCCTTACACCATTGACTTGGTCTGATCCATTGATCAGAGTCAAAATTTCCAGACAAATGCTTGACGACATGGACCAGCAGATGTAATCAATCCGTAAAGATATAAAGGTAGCCTAAGAGACAGGCAAAAGCAGTATGCAGATAAAAAGAGATCTGAGAGAGAGTTCGAAGAATCAGATATGGTCTTCATTTGAGTACGACCAAAAAGAAGTTCCTTATCCTTAGGGAAGTACAAGAAGCTCTCTCTCCCAAATACTGTGGGCCGTATGCTATCATAAAGAAAGTGGGCGATCTAGCCTACAAACTTCTTTTGCCTCCCCATCTCAAGGTACATGATGTATTCCATGTCAGCTTGCTTAAGAAATATGTACCTAGCCCGAGTCATGTGTTTGATGATGAGCAATTGATCTCTCCGACTCAAGGCCAGATGGTACTCCAACCTGAGGAAATCCTTGACATTTGGGAGAAGAATCTCAGGAGCAGAGTCCTCAAAGAATTCTTCGTAAAGTGGAAGTTCTTCCCTCTAGAAGACGCCACCTGGCAGAAAGAAGAAGAGTTGGCGAAGGATTACCTCCACTTTGCGAGATGAGGACATCTCGCATTTTTCAAGTGGGAGAGGATGTAAGATTCCTCCTCGGGTTGAATATTGATTAAGCCTCTGGTTCAATCCCTTGTAATCATTCTATGTTTCTAAATACAAGAAAATATTATTTTTCCGTGTTTTGCCTAGTGAGATAAAAATTTCTAGAGAGTGGTAAATCAATATTGGGATATTTTTAGATAAATAAATTCTACAAATATCAAAAAAATATTTCCCTGAAACAAAAAATCAAAATAGATTTTCCAAGGTGCAATTGGAATTAATAAAAATTGATTTAGAAGACCTTAGCCTAAGGGTCAAGATTTTCGAATTTTTTTGATTATGGTCCAATTAAGGTTCCTATGGACCAACAAGATTAATCCAAGTGTTGGGACAAGATAAATCCAAATAATATAAAAAAATATACAAAAATGAGTAAATGCCCACATAAGATGAAGAGTTGACTAAGTACTAGGTTTATTAGTTAAAAATTATGAAGTATTAATTAAAAAATGAGATATTTTGGAGTAATCATTCATTTTTTACACATGGGTAAGGAAAAGGGGGCCCTTCAAGGAGGCACCTATTTCACATGTGTGGATGAGTTTTAAACTAAAAAATAATAGGATATTTTTATCTCTCCTCTCTCCTAGATCAAACCAAATAAAAAAGGGAGCCAAACTGGTCCAAAACTTGTCCAAATTCAGCCAAACTGAAACTAGAAAATTTTAGAACTCAGTTGGACTCACTTAGTGGCCTCCTTCACCTATAAAGAGACCCTCATTCCTTTGTATTCTCATCTGTGAATTAAAGTATTCTCTCTCTCTTCAATCTTCCTTGGAGACTCCAACAACATACCAAACCAATTGATTGGTTGGGCGCCTCTACTTGCTTAATTTATAATGGTTTTTAAGCATTTCTCTCTCTCCTCCAAAGAATGGTCATTCCTATGACCTATTCTCAATTCAAATGAAGCTTCTCATGAAGCATTTCTCTAATCTAAGAGTAAACAGTAGCAATTTGACAGCACAATCCACTAATCTCATAGTGATTTGCTGAATCGTTTTCATCATTTATCAGGGACTCGTCCCAATCATCCACATTGTGGTTTTGCTCAGCTTTATTACATTTCAACCCATTTTCAGGGATCATCATTTTTTAATCAGAATCCAAATCAATTCATCAGTTCCCAAAAAGAATTAAAAATCATATCAACCACATTCGAAATCATCATCTGGATAGCATTAACGCTTATAATTTCAAGTCTTAGATTTACTCGTATATACTGTCAGTAAAGAGCTGCAGTTATACTCTTGGTATATACGGGTAGTCATGATACTTGGAACTATAAGATAGATACCATCATGTCTAGGCCTCAAGCAAGTCAGGGTTCCATACAATTGTGGTACTTCCATCTGAAAACCCAATTACTAAATTACGAATTTTTCAGTTTGAATATCAAATTGTATGAATTATATCACACAATTACAACCTTTTTGTGTTTCTTGATAAATTTTTGACATATTTGGCTTCTCAGTTGATCTTTATTAGCAATTGCTCTGATGATTGTATCCTGTGACGTCAAAATACTCTTCCAAGGCTTCCACCCATTTCTCCACAGCCTCGCCCAGGTTCTCCCCTTCTCCTTTGAAGGTTCCTAGTTGAGTCCTATGAAAAGCCTTACGAACATCAAGGTCAAGCTCGTCATCTTGAGAGACAGGGTCTGGCTGACGACCACGGTTTCCTTGTCTCATGATTCTGCCAAAATTTATATATTATTAAATTTTTATTTTGATATTATTCACGAGATCCTAAGACTTAAGAGTTCGGAAAACAATTTCTTATATAAGACAATATCTTAATGGAGATCTATGACATATGTCCGATAACAGATCGTCCGCCATAAACAATCATTTATCCAACAGGAATTTTGTCACCGGAAAACGTTTCTTTATTTATATAAAAGTTGCAATATGTACATAGAGCAACTCGGCTCTGAGTTCAAAATCTCCTCAGAAGACATATAAGAGGACCGTACTGGGCCATAGTCATGCCCTGTTACATAAGTTCTCTAACGACGAAGGGGGCTATTATTTTCTCCTTAGGGATAAATCGACTAAGGAGTCTATAAATTCGACATGAAAGTCTGAAATTTCGAGGCGTCGAATGATATAGAATGACACCACGCACATTTTCAGCTTTAACAGGATCATAGTCAATGAGAGATTCTGCCACAGCATTGTACAGCGGTCGCAAGGGGCGTGGACATATTGCCCTGCAAACCACTTATGTTGTATTCTCTCCGCTGGGGTAGGAAAATATAAATCCGCGAAATGGCGTGCGAGTCTTGCTCGGCTTGTTTGAGTTGAAGCGGAAGAGATGAGATGCTCGAAGGCAAATGCAATCATATCTTGAGACTGGGTGAGGTCGGAAATACCAGATAAATGGGGAACTTCCATCTATAAAAACAATTTCTTTGATTAAAATTTCTTCATTAAAGAAGCTTACGGAATGAAAATACATTATGAAAATGCTGTTTCTGAATTCTTATTACCAATTTCAGATAAGAATTTAATTATCTTTATTAGCTTTCAATTTCGCTCTGATACCAACTGTAAGATCCCGGTCTCCACCGTGCAACAGATTCGGGGTACTAGCAGCGGAAGTAGCACATCGTGCGCGGGTAGGGTCTCACACTCGGGGCCTCGCCCACGGATATCTGGACAAGAGACTAATCCGTCGGTTTGTCCAAAACCGAAACCAAAAAAACTTCCTTTACCTAGAAAGCACGGGCGATTCCACCAGGATAACTCTTTACTCTAACGTAGTCAAGATCATTACTGATCAAACTGATCTGACTGCACCTTTAACGGTACTTGGTCAAATCAAGGAAGAAACTTATACTTGGATCATTGGGATCAATGCTTTTTTCCCCATCAAGAGGCACAGCCGTTGATTCCTATCCATAAAACAATTTCTATCCGGGATTTACTTCATCTATCGTAATAATAGAAATTAAATCTCGATTTACGGATCCATCAGTCTAGCCTAACCCCATCCAGTCCCATAGGTTAGCCAACCGCCCAACCACTGTAGTGATGGGATCCAATTAAGAATTTGGTTAGGTTTTGTCCCGGGTACCAAGGAAAAGAGTTCCAAGGCCCCCTAGCCGGAAGTTCATGCAAACATGAAACTAGTCACACCACTTACACACCCAATATGAAATTGCCTTTTTCTTAGCATCAACTAGCTTTAAAACGATTCTTTAATAAAACCATTATGTCACTGATGACAATCCTCAAAGTCTCAGGTTTCAGGTTGAATCCTTATTTCCAGTCATTCTTTCATCGGTGTACTTATGGCATCATTGGAAACCAAAACGCTCACCACCTGTTCTCTCAGGGGCCTTTTCCATAGTTCCTAGCTCATAGTAACCGGTAATATATTCATATAATAGAATGGAATCTCCATGGAAGATCAGCAAGATCAACCCACAGATCCATATAAAAGAGCCATGGACTCATCCGTTGAGGACCAGCAAGGTCAATCAACCAGATCCATGCCCGGTTTCAGAAAACAGCTCTTACGCCTTGTTCCAATATCTTCCACGACGCACGTGTGGGTATCTTCGGTGACCCAGAGCCCAAGCACCGTATGGTCAGCATACATCTATACATGAAATCCAATTATGCTAAAAGTAACACTTTTGTAATAAAATAATCATCTTTTATGCATACCTCTATGCATGAAATTCAATTATGCTAAAAGTAACACTTTTGTAATAAAATAATCATCTTTTATGCATACCTCTATGCATGAATTTCAATTATGCTAAAAGTAACACTTTTATAATAAAATAATCATCTTTCATGTATACCTCTATACATGAAATTCAAATATGATAAAAGTAACACTTTTACATTAAAATAATAATCTTTTATGCATACCTCTATGCATGAAATCTAATTATGATAAAAGTAACACTTTTTTGTTAAAATAATAATCTTTTATGCATACCTCTGCATGAAAATCAATTATGCATAATATGAAAATCAAATTCTCTATGATTACAATGAATATCTTCAATTAATCTAGGATGATAATTCCTAGAATATGGTAGGAAGTCCTCTTTTCATGCTTGGAATGAAATTATTTTATGCGTAATTTTTTTAAAAATTTTGCCATAGCTTCGCTGCTATGACTGATAAAATCTCAATGTTTCTAAGGGATAAAGCTTAACATTAAGAAATAATTAGAATGATCCCTAATTGGATCAATATTCCATAATGGATTGAATCATCAATATTCATGAAATACATAAACTAAAAGCATAGAAAAAAAAACCATTAATTTGGTCTCAAGCATAGATTAATCTTGGATTAAGGAAAAGCTTTATGAAAAGCTTCATTTGGATTGAGAATGGGTCATGAGTATGACCATTTCTTGAGTGAGAGAGAGAAATTACATAAAAACCATTAGAATTTAAACATAAATGGAAATTTATGTAAGTCTTTACTATCATTAATCAATTAACTTCAATAGCATTCATCAAATTATGTAACTCTTCACTACTATTCCTCAATTAACTTTAATAGCATTTAAAAACCATACCAATTAAGCTTCTCAAGCTTGAGAGGGGTTGAGAAGAGAGAAACATTGTGAAATTACAGAAAAGATCAATATTCACTATTAACCTTACAAATTGCTTGATTCTTTGTTCACGGTAGAGGCCCCCAACCAATCAATTGGTTAAGTATGTTGATGGAGCCACCAATGGGGATTGAAGAAAGAGGGAAGCTCCAAAAACTAGTGAATTATTAATGAATTCATAGTTCTTGGCTTAGGTGGAGTAGAGTAACGATGCATAAACACTATATATTTTTCAACAAGGGGGAGGCTTCTATTTATAGAAAAAATTGAGCTCCTAACCAAACAAACTGATTCTAGAATTTTCTAAATCAGTTTGGTTAATATTTGACCATTTTTAGGTCAGTTAAGCTAACTTTTTGGAACTAGACTTGAATGAGGAGAGAGGAGAGATGAAATATCTCAATTTTTATGAGTTTAAAACTCATTCAAGCATGTGAAATATGCACCTCCTTTAAAGAACTCCCCTTCCTTACATATGTGTCAAAATGGAATCATTATACCCAAAATATCTCATATTTTTAATATTGCTCATAGTTTTTTATTAATAAGCCTTGTACATTTTCAACTCTTCATCTTATGTGAGCATTTACTCATTTTTGGGTATCTTCTTTTACAAATTGGATTTATCTCCTCCCTACACATGGATTGATGCTATTGGCCCATAGGAACCTTAATTGGACCATAATCCAAAAATTTCTGAAAATCTAGACCCTTAGGCTAAGGTCCTTTATACCCATTTCCAATTAATTCCAATTATACATTGGAAAGTTCTTTTTGAATTTTTGTTTTAGGGAAACTTATTTTAATAAGATGAGATAATTTTCTATCCAAAAATATTAAAAATCTGAATATTCTCTCTCTAGGTTAAAACAGTTAGAAACAAGTCTTTTATATTTCTAAAGAGGGATTGATTACAGGGGAAGATGCTGGACATTTTGAGAGACTGGGGAGGAATCTTACATTCTCTCCCACTTGAAAAACGCGAGATGCCCTCATCTCGCAAACTGGGGGTAATTTCGCAAGATGCACAAGTATGAGACTGAGAGAAAATTTTTAATTAAGATTAATCACCAATTAAAAAAGTCTCAAAGAGAGTTAGGGTCAAGACAAGAACAAGATTTAAACTTTATTCATTCTTGGAACATATACAGTAAAGATAGAAGAACTCTTTACACTTCCATAAGCCCGTCCATCATATGATCACAAAAGCAGTACTCACAAGCTGCGCACGTATAAGGTAACTCATCCATGGGAATGACTCTGTTGGTTATTGCCGCACCTATCTCAGTGGTATGAGGTGATCTAACAAAAGGACCTCTGAGAGGCAAGCCAAAAACGGGGTAAAGGCATATCTTCTGATGAGGAAGAAAACATGCCAGTAAGAAGACCCGCTCAGAAAACCCAAGATGTCTTGATCTCATGATGCAGTAGTATCGGGGACCCAAACCCAAAGCTTCAATAACCATGGCCAAGTGGACATTGTTACAAAAGTGCTGCTGACCCCATGGTGTTACCCTAGTTATGTCTTGATAGGTTCGCCATTTGGTTTGAGCTACAGAAGCTCCTAGGTGAGGAAAAAGTGAGCGCTCATACAGTTCTATAAAATCCTTCTTCACAGACTCGCTTGCATCTTGAAGGTGAGAAATCGTCATGGATAAAACTAATTCCTGTTGCCAAGCCATGAAGGAGATTAAGAAGAAGGAGATCGATGGAAGTAAGATTACTGTGAGCGATAAGTAAAAGTTACGACTTATATAAAGGAAGAAGTTAGCGTAACCTAGAAGCCAACGGTATCTTGCCACTGAAGTTTTACCGTCTTTCCGTGATTTGGGTTTGGCACATATTTCTATAGAAGGCGTTAAGAACTTTGAGATGAGGAGATAAAAGAAGTTCGTAGGTTAAGTCACTTACTTCCTTTGGTCCACAATATCTGGGGGATAACTACTTATACTCCCCTAGAGATAAAGAAATTCTTTTGGTCCGTATTCAATTGAAGACTATAACTGCTTCTTTGATTTCTCTGACTGTCCTCTTCTTATCCGTATATTGTCTCTGTCAATCCTGGGCAGCGTTTACATCTTTATGAATTGCCTGTATTTTTTGCTCTAAGTCGCCAAGCATTTGACTGGTCATCTCGACCCTAATCAATGGGTCAGACCTAGTTAATGGAGTTAAGCAATCTTGTCCGAGACGGACCCTGATTAGATTGGTATGAAAGAATTGGTCTCTGAATTTGGGTTCTAGACTTCCCTGTGCCCTTTCCATGGTAGGAGTCGGGCAGTCTTTTTAACTGATGACCAAAACCTTGGTATCCAAAACATCGGTTCTCACTTCTGAACTCATCGTTCTGAATCCTTAAAACAGGTGGGCTCTTGAGAAGATATTCTGGGGAAAGTGTCTTCCCTTTTTAAACAGAATCTTCTTTTATTTTAGAGAGGAAATAATTATATTAATTATAAGATCAGAAAGGGAGATTCTTACTCCTGTATACCTCTAAGGCTAGGGGAGGAATCTTACATTCTACCCCACTTAAAAGGTGCAAGATGTCCTCATCTCGCAAGTAGAGGACAACTCTTTTGCTTAAGATCCAATTTATTATGGGGTTCCTTATATTCCGATCAACCCAACAGAATATGGGGATAAATATCCCTTATATAGAACTCATCATTAAATAACAATTCATTCAGATTATATCATTCATATCTTTAACACGATAATGGTCCATTAGACCGAAAAATTTCCTTCTGAACATTCCTCCACGGGAATTTTAGTAAACAAGTTCTCAATTTGTCATCCCTTAACTTGATCTACCGTCTCAAGTATTAACAGTAGCAATTTGACAGCACAATCCACTAATCTCATAGTGATTTGCTGAATCATTTTCATCATTTATCATTACAGGGACTCGTCCCAATCATCCACATTGTGGTTTCGCTCAGCTTATTACATTTCAACCCATTTTTATGGATCATCATTTTTCAATTAGAATCCAAATCAATTCATCAGTTCCCAAACAGAATTAAAAATCATATCAACCACATTCGAAATCATCATCTGGATAGCATTAACGCTTATAATTTCAAGTCTTAGATTTACTCGTATATACTGTCAGTAAAGAGCTGCAGTTATACTCTTGGTATATACGGGTAGTCATGATACTTGGAACTATAAGATAGATACCATCATGTCTAGGCCTCAAGCAAGTCAGGGTTCCATACAATTGTGGTACTTCCATCTGAAAACCCAATTACTAAATTACGAATTTTTCAGTTTGAATATCAAATTGTATGAATTATATCACACAATTACAACCTTTTTGTGTTTCTTGATAAATTTTTGACATATTTGGCTTCTCAGTTGATCTTTATTAGCCAATTGCTCTGATGATTGTATCCTGTGACGTCAAAATACTCTTCCAAGGCTTCCACCCATTTCTCCACAGCCTCGCCCAGGTTCTCCCCTTCTCCTTTGAAGGTTCCTGGTTGAGTCCTATGAAAAGCCTTGCGAACATCAAGGTCAAGCTCGTCATCTTGAGAGACAGGGTCTGGCTGACGACCACGGTTTCCTTGTCTCATGATTCTGCCAAAATTTATATATTATTAAATTTTTATTTTGATATTATTCACGAGATCCTAAGACTTAAGAGTTCGGAAAACAATTTCTTATACAAGACGAGATCTTAATGGAGATCTATGACATATGTCCGATAACAGATCGTCCGCCATAAACAATCATTTATCCAACAGGAATTTTGTCACCGGAAAACGTTTCTTTATTTATATAAAAGTTGCAATATGTACATAGAGCAACTCGGCTCTGAGTTCAAAATCTCCTCGGAAGACATATAAGAGGACCGTACTGGGCCATAGTCATGCCCTGTTACATAAGTTCTCCAACTGCGAAGGGGGCTATTATTTTCTCTTTAGGGATAAATCGACTAGGTAGTCTATAAATTCGACATGAAAGTCTGAAATTTCGAGGCGTCGAATGATATAGAATGACACCACGTACCATTTTCAGCTTTAATAGGATCATAGTCAATGAGAGATTCTGCCAAAGCATTGTACAGCGCTCGCAAGGGGCGTGGACATATTGCCCTGCAAACCACTTATGTTGTATTCTCTTCGCTGGGGTAGGAAAATATAAATCCGCGAAATGGCGTGCGAGTCTTGCTCGGCTTGTTTGAGTTGAAGCGGAAGAGATGAGATGCTCGAAGGCAAATGCAATCATATCTTGAGACTGGGTGAGGTGGCGAATACCAGATAAATGGGAAACTTCCATCTATAAAAACAATTTCTTTGATTAAAATTTCTTCATTAAAGAAGCTTACGAAATGAAAATACATTATGAAAATGCTGTTTCTGAATTCTTATTACCAATTTCAGATAAGAATTTAATTATCTTTATTAGCTTTCAATTTCGCTCTGATACCAACTGTAAGATCCCGGTCTCCACCGCGCAATGGATTCGGGGTACTAGCAGCGAAAGTAGCACATCGTGCGCGGGTAGGGTCTCACACTCGGGGCCTCGCCCACGGATATCCGGACAAGAGACTAATCCGTCGGTTTGTCCAAAACCGAAACCAGAAAAACTTCCTTTACCCAGAAAGCACAGGCGATTCCACCAGGATAACTCTTTACTCTAACGTAGTCAAGATCATTACTGATCAAACTGATCTGACTGCACCTTTAACGGTACTTGGTCAAATCAAGGAAGAATTGCACTTGGATCATTGGGATCAACGCTTTTTTCCCCATCAAGAGGCACAGCCGTTGATTCCTATCCATAGAATAATTTCTATCCGGGATTTACTTCATCTATCGTAATAATAGAAATTAAATCTTGATTTACGGATCCATCAGTCCAGCCTAACTCCATCCAGTCCCATAGGTTAGCCAACAGCCCAACCACTGAAGTGATGGGATCCAATTAAGATTTGGTTAGGTTTTATCCCGGGTACCAAGGAAAAGAGTTCTAGGGTCCCCTAGCCGGAAGTTCATGCAAACATGAAACTAGTCACACCACTTACACACCCAATATGAAATTGCCTTTTTCTTAGCATCAACTAGCTTTAAAACAATCCTTTAATAAAACCATTATGTCACTGATGACAATCCTCAAAGTCTCTGGTTGAATCCTTATTTCCAGTCATTCTTTCATCGGTGTACTTATGGCATCATTGGCAACCAGAACGCTCACCACCTGTTCTCTCAGGGGTCTTTTCCATAGTTCCTAGCTCATAGTAACCGGCAATATATTCATATAATAGAATGGAATCTCCGTGGAAGATCAGCAAGATCAACCCACAGATCCATATAAAAGAGCCATGGACTCATCCGTTGAGGACCAGCAAGGTCAATCAACCAGATCCATGCCCGGTTTCAGAAAACAGCTCTTATGCCTTGTTCCAATATCTTCCACGACGCACGTGTGGGTATCTTCGGCGACCCAGAACCCGAGCACCGTATGGTCAGCACCCTCTAGGATCCTTCGCAGGTGACCTAGCGCTTCACTCATAGGCCGCTTCCTTGGTCCCTCATCCACCGTACCGGAAGCTCACCATTTAAATCGAACCGAGGCTGGTCAAGACCTCAATCGACCTTGCTACGCGAGACGTCCTCCATTGACTCTCCGTCAGCAGTTGCAACTTTATCAGTTCGGTCTTCATGACCTTAATCCTCAAGACGGTCAAAATGCTTCTCCAGCATTCTTGACATAAAACAGTCATTTACAAATAGTCACAAAATACAGTTTCTATAACGAACTCTTGTCTTTCCATATTATCCACTCTCGGACCACATTACTTATTCCACATTCCATTCAATGTGTACTCGTTCTCATCCATTCACTCATATAGACTACACATTATCTCACATACACCTTCATATTCATTATTCTACATACATATCCATGTTCGTACGTCCACATCATACATCCAATTTCACATTCATACATACGCATCTACATGCATACATCCACATCCACATTCATACATCCATACCTCCATTTCCACATCCACACATCCACATTCATATTCATACTTCCACATTCACATGCATACATCCATTTTCACATCCTCATTCATACATCCACATTCACATACATATATCCACATCCGTATCTACTTCCATACATCCACACCCACCTCTTCATTCACATTCACATCCATACATCCACATCTACATACATACATCCATTTTCATATCCTCATTCATACATACACATCCACATACATACATACACATCCGTATCTACATCCATACATGCACATCCACATCCACATTTACATTCATACATATACATCTACATGTATACATCCACATCACATTCATACAACCATATTACATCCATTCTCGTCCTAACACATCCCATATACATCTTAACACATCCTAACTCATCTTAACACATTCTATCACATCTCATACACATCTTATCACATCTTTTCACATCTCATACACCTCTTATCACATCCTATCACTTCCCATACGCATCTTATCAAATCTTATCAGATCTCATACACCTCTTATCACATCTTATCACATTTCATATCTTTTTTAAAAGAATTCTTATATTTGATATAAGATTTCTCTACACATTTATTTATGCATAAATTCCATTTAAGGAGACTAACACTTTCGAAATAAAAATCAATCTTTTATGCATCTTCTTATGCATAAATTCAATTTGGTAGGAATTACACTTTTAGAATAAAAGAATTTCTCTTATGCATCTAAGTTATGCATAAAATCCATTTCTGATGAAAATCACACTTTTAGTATAAAAAGAATATCTTTTATGCATACCTCTATGCATGAAATCCAAATATAATAAAAGTAACAATTTTATAATAAAATAATCAACTTTTATGCATACCTCTATGCATGAAATCCAAATATGATAAAAGTAACACTTTTATAATAAAATAATCAACTTTTATGCATACCTCTATGCATGAAATCAAAATATGATAAAAGTAACACTTTTATAATAAAATAATCAACTTTTATGCATACCTCTATGCATGAAATCCAAATATGGTAAAAGTAACACTTTTATAATAAAATAATCAACTTTTATGCATACCTCTATGCATGAAATCCAAATATGGTAAAAGTAACACTTTTATAATAAAATAATCATCTTTTATGCATACATCTATGCATGAAATCCAATTATGCTAAAAGTAACACTTTTGTAATAAAATAATCATCTTTTATGCATACCTCTATGCATGAAATTCAATTATGCTAAAAGTAACACTTTTGTAATAAAATAATCATCTTTTATGCATACCTCTATGCATGAATTTCAATTATGCTAAAAGTAACACTTTTATAATAAAATAATCATCTTTCATGTATAATACCTCTATACATGAAATTCAAATATGATAAAAGTAACACTTTTACATTAAAATAATAATCTTTTATGCATACCTCTATGCATGAAATCTAATTATGATAAAAGTAACACTTTTATGTTAAAATAATAATCTTTTATGCATACCTCTGCATGAAAATCAATTATGCATAATATAAAAATCAAATTCTCTATGATTACAATGAATATCTTCAATTAATCTAGGATGATAATTCCTAGAATATGGTAGGAAGTCCTCTTTTCATGCTTTGAATGAAATTATTTTATGCGTAATTTTTATAAAAATTTTTCCATAGCTCCGCTGCTATGACTGATAAAATCTCAATGTTTCTAAGGGATAAAGCTTAACATTAAGAAATAATTAGAATGATCCCTAATTGGATCAATATTCCATAATGGATTGAATCATCAATATTCATGAAATACATAAACTAAAAGCATAGAAAAAAAAACCATTAATTTGGTCTCAAGCATAGATTAATCTTGGATTAAGGAAAAGCTTTATGAAAAGCTTCATTTGGATTGAGAATGGGTCATGAGTATGACCATTTCTTGAGTGAGAGAGGGAAATTACATAAAAACCATTAGAATTTAAACATAAAAGGAAATTTATGTAATTCTTTATTATCATTAATCAATTAACTTCAATAGCATTCATCAAATTATGTAACTCTTCACTACTATTCCTCAATTAACTTTAATAGCATTTAAAAACCATACCAATTAAGCTTCTCAAGCTTGAGAGGGGTTGAGAAGACAGAAACATTGTGAAATTACAGAAAAGATCAATATTCACTATTTACCTTACAAATTGCTTGATTCTTTGTTCACGGTAGAGGCCCCCAACCAATCAATTGGTTAAGTATGTTGATGGAGCCACCAATGGGGATTGAAGAAAGAGGGAAGCTCCAAAAACTAGTGAATTATTAATGAATTCATAGTTCTTGGCTTAGGTGGAGTAGAGTAACGATGCATAAACACTATATATTTTTCAACAAGGGGGAGGCTTCTATTTATAGGAAAAATTGAGCTCCTAACCAAACAAACTGATTCTAGAATTTTCTAAATCAGTTTGGTCAATATTTGACCATTTTTAGGTCAGTTAAGCTAACTTTTTGGAACTAGACTTGAATGAGGAGAGAGGAGAGATGAAATATCTCAATTTTGATGAGTTTAAAACTCATTCAAGCATGTGAAATATGCACCTCCTTTAAAGACCTCCCCTTCCTTACATATGTGTCAAAATGGAATCATTATACCCAAAATATCTCATATTTTTAATATTGCTCATAGTTTTTTACTAATAAGCCTTGTACATTTTCAACTCTTCATCTTATGTGAGCATTTACTCATTTTTGGGTATCTTCTTTTACAAATTGGATTTATCTCCTCCCTACACATGGATTGATGCTATTGGCCCATAAGAACCTTAATTGGACCATAATCCAAAAATTTTTGAAAATCTAGACCCTTAGGCTAAGGTCCTTTATACCCATTTCCAATTAATTCCAATTGTACATTGGAAAGTTCTTTTTGATTTCTGTTTTAGGGGAGCTTCTTTTAATAAGATGAGATAATTTTCTATCCAAAAATATTAAAAATCTGAATATTCTCTCTCTAGAATATTTTCTTTCTCTAGGTTAAAACAGTTAGAAACAAGTCTTTTATATTTCTGAAGAGGGATTGATTACAGGGGAAGATGCTGGACATTTTGAGAGGCTGGGGAGGAATCTTACAGGTTTGCTTTTAGATGGTCCTCCAACATGCTTTATGCTTCCTTGAATAGTATATCTCCTCCATGAGTAATGAGGTAGATTTAAATGGGGAAGGGAATGGGAGGGTCTTACCACTTGCCTTATGCATTGGTCAAGGGCAGTGTCTACTCCACAATTACAATAGCTTTTATGCATGTTAGCTAAATGATACCCTTTAGGGTTTGAAGTTACAAGCTTAATGAGTAATTGGTTGAGGTAAATACTCAAACAAATAAGGATTATCATCTTTGGCTCAAGAAGGAGAGGACATGGCTCATAATGTTGCCAATGCCTCTTACAAAAGTAATGCCAAAAGATGCTTAAAATCATGACAACTAACAAGGTAGAGCATTTAGGGATTCTATGCTCAACCTTACAACTCATCTTATACGATGAAAAATCAGAATATGCAGCGGAATGAAATGCCTTGGGCTTGGGAAACGAGAACATATGGCTTATGGCATGCCTATGCCTCTTACAAACAAGGGCCTCAAGGGTAATATACAATAACATTGTAAATGAACACTTAGTGTACATGTGTTCAAGTTTAAAACCACTCAAAAATCTGAGTTTGATGATGACAGAATTCTTCAACCTCTTAAGCTTATGAGGTGAAGACAATTGGTTCATGGTTGCACCATTGCTTTTTGGAAGAAGCGGTGGATGATGAAGACTTGAATGTGGCACTTATGGTGTGTGCCTGGCCTCCATGTTGATGAAGAAGAGCCTTCTTAATGTAAATGACCTCCTCCTTTGATAGTTAAGACCACCTTAGTGTTGAGCAACACTTTAGTTGATGATTAATATCACCATTAGTGTGTATAAAACACAATTAGTGCTAAAAAGTATATTTTTAGTGTCAAATGACACTTATTTTAGTGATTAACTCACCATTAGTGTTTAATAACACTATTAGTGTTTAAGAGCACTTTCTCTTTGCTGGATTAACAGAGTAATTAGTATTAAACAACATAATTAGTGCTTAGAAGCACACTTAATCACTTTGAAGGCTTAAAAATTGATGTTGATGTTGAAGCTTGATGGGCATGAGGCTTATGGCTACCTCATGTGAATGAGAACTCTTCAAAGACAAAAGAAGAACTCAGCAACAAAACATTCACACCACCATTTGAGTGATTAAAGCAAGGGAGGAGATGATTGAGCAAGAAAAACCTCCAAAAATCAAGCTTTAATGGAAGCTTGAGAGTGAAGATGAAAAAAGGCGCCTGAACTTTTGCTTCCAACCGGCGCGTTCGTGAACTATTGGAGCTCTAGTCAGCTGTAGGGTCTCCAAACAATGGGCTATCAAAGCCCTAACAAGGCTTGCTTTATTGTGGTCTACAGCCAAGCAATGGCTGTACGACCAGCGCAGCAGGCAGAAAACGCAGGCGGGTTACTGCAGTCGAGATTCCGCGGCGCCGTAGGGAGGAAACACAAAATCGCCTGTACGAATTGATGCGCCTACTCCTTCTCTACATCTCCCATGAAGAATTTGTGGAGAGATACGCCCTCTACAAGCTTGTGGAAGGCCTCCAAGTGCTAGGGGTTGAGCTCCACACAAAGAAGATGAGAAAAAAGTGGATATTTTTTACCTAATCTACACCACAAATGGTTCAAATCACCTAGGCTCTGATACCATGTTGAGAAAACATGGTGCTCATGCTAGATCAAGTGTGTGGAGAGGAGAGACTCACAAAATACAAGAATAATATCTTGCTTATTAAGTTGCTTATACATACAACTAGGCCTTGCTCTCATACAAAATGCCTCATGGCCTCACCTTTAAATAGGTGAACAAGTGGACCTCAAGTCCATTCACACTCACACCCTTCTCTCACCCTTCTACAAAACCTTAGTCTCTTAATATACACTACCATCTCTGTAACTAGATGTGGCCACAAGGGTCATAAAAAGCTATCTACCCACATCACAACCTATGACCCGCTGGACAAATTGGTTCCAAGAGGCTGCAACACCATTGCAAAAAATATGATCTACCCAAGGAAAGGGGGAGCATGTACTCACGCTCGACATTCTAATGCTTCCTCCCTAACCTTCTTCCCTGACCATGTAATTGCCAAATTCAAGGGGATGTATATATATAGCTTCATACATAAAAACGAAAAGAAAAGAAAAACAAAAAATAGTAAAAAGAGCAAGAGCACAAAAAGAAAAGAAATATCCGTATACAATCAGGAACTAGATTGACCTGTCATAAACCTACTGATGCTATATCTGTGTTTGCAGATATGGCAAATGCAAGAGCATCACACGCTTCATCCACCTTTGGTGAGAGGTATCATCTGTACCTTTCTCAGATATTTCACATGTGCTATCCTATGATTAAAACTGAATTGGATCATATAGATATACTAGCTAGAGAGGAAAATGTTGAGGAATTAGAATGGCTAATTTGCCTATTGACCATGACTGACCCCTACTCCATAGAGGACATATCCCCGCTAGCCCAAAACTTTCATTTTCCACAAGATGACTATCCTCGCATGGTTGCATTCTTGATGAGTCTATGTGGATGGAAAAACGAAAAAGATATATCTGACAACGATGAATGGACGGATGAAACTCATGGCACTACCGAGGTTGACTTTATTTATTTGGATGATGCGGATAGAGGCTTAGCCTTAGGGCTAGAGCCAGGACTCTACAACATCCTCTTACCATATCCTCAGTAGTAGTGTGGTGACTGGTAGGTAGGTTAGTGTTTTCAAGTTTTTTCTAGTTTGGAGTCATTAAACGAGTCTTTAATTTTTCACACTGATGTGCCTCTTGAGGTATAGTGCTTGTTAGTTGGTTGTACAGGTTGAAACATTTGAGGTGGGTTCACTTTCAAGTCCTGAGATAGCCGCAACGCTCATACATAAATATCTCATTAAATTGCGGGCATTTCTCTCATCAGATCAAGGAGATATCCAAAATACAGATGTAATTCTTCCATGCCCACTCTCTTTCGTTTTTACTGTTCAATTAATTGCATGAACTGAAGGCATGACCACATGGAACTTGTCAAAGTACTACTTAGTTTTTGAAGTTGCCTGACGGGCTAGTGTAAATCATTAATGAGCTTAACCTTATTGGATATATTCCTGAGAATGCATTGAAGTCTTTAGTTAACCTTGGAATACGATTGTCTTAGGTCTAGGGTCAAACCATCTTAATGTTTGACACCTGGCCATGTGTGTGTTGACCTCTAAGACATAGCTTTTACCCCTTGGTTAAAAGGATGTAAGAACACATTATAGTTCAGGAGCGAAGATAAAAAGAAATAAATTATAAAAAAAAGCCTACAATAAATGGCAATGCAAGTCTATTATGTGCCCTAATGTTGGCCTATCGCCTTATTGACACTTGTTGGTAGGCGAGGAGTATTCTACTCCAGACCGATGCCTTGGTTGGTAGGGGGTAGCCTTGCTTAAGGTGAACTAATAGGTTCTTGGATAATGCTTTGTGTTAAACATGGTACCAGGATCGATGTTAGTTTTGCCTTAGGGAGGTCGCCATTGTGTGTAAAAATTATCACGTGCATAAAGAAATAAAGGCAAAAGGCTCCTGTAACTCTGATGTTTCTTGTGTCCCTAGGCTCATGGTATTTACTTGTTCTTAGAGTAGACACATTGTGGTCATCTGTTTATTTATTAAGCTTCGTTATTTCCCTTGACTTAGGCCACTTATAAACCTTGATTAACCTTTGACACCTTGCTAACTCTTGATTTACTTTCAATAATTTTAAACTCTTGTTAATTTGCTACACTAGCTCATTCATGTGACCCCTTAAACTAAGTTCTCATAGCAACATCCATTGTGGTCTAACATGCTTGAATTTATTACACTTTATATCTTTTGAATCCCAGCATACTTTCACTCTACTTCCCTGTTTTGTAGACGGTCTACCACAACAAACCCTATCGAGCTTACTATACCATAGCTTTCGAGGACGGAATCTACATCAGGAAGGGGGGCATGTTAACCTATGACAGACATTGAGACGTACTATGTTTTATGTCATGTGATTAATTTAAATATTCTGAGTCATGGGCCGGGCTTGTCGGCACCATATGTAAAGGATAAAGGGATTGGGTAATCACCGATGAGAGGCGCACCTTGAATATCAGCAAGATAAGGGTTAGGATCGACCGGCCATGTATGGGCGCCCATGTGTGAACGGCTAAGTCACCTATAAGAGTCAAAAGTAAGCCTAAAACTCTCATTCTCATGTGTTGAATACAAGAGTGCTCTTGCCTTATCTTCTTGGTTTCCTTCTCCTGCGTGAGAGAGAGAGAGAGAGAGAGAGAGAGTGAGAGAGCGAGCGAGCACTGTGTAGCGGCACGGCGGCGGCGAGGCGGTAGAGCGGAACGGCGGCTCCTCCTTCACTGCTGCGACACGGGAATCCTTCATGGCGGCGGTTTGAGCGGTGAGTGACACACCTTTGCATTTTGTTTGAGCTTGCTTGCCTGGTTGTATGCTTGCAGCCATTCGTGGCTTGCATATAGTGTTCGGCAAGTCCCCAGCTACGACTCGTGCGGCAAAAGCGCACAATCTACCATAGACCTTAGACATGGCACATGCCTACTTTACGGTAGCCCATCATGACTATCACTACTTACCAAGGTTTACTTATTATAGGTCAATTTGTAATAGGGTTTATCTTTCTATTTACTATAGGAGAACTTATTTGCAATAGGGTTTATCTTTCCGTTTACTATAGGAAAACTTATTTGCAATAGGGTTTATCTTTCTGGTCAATTTGCAATATGGTTTATCTTTCTATTTACTATAGGAGAACTTATTTGCAATAGGGTTTATCTTTCCGCCGTCAATTTGCAATAGGGTTTATCTTTCCATTTACTATAGGAGAACTTATTGGAATAGTATCGACGATTAATTTCGGGATATACATTCTCTATGTGATAGATAAAGAAGAAAACATTTAGAACTTCAATCGAGAATAGAGAGGAAGATGCTTTCACTCGTTCATAAAACCAATAGAGCATTTTTGGTCAAACAAGATATTTGATCCACTCATATAAATATATATATCTATTTACGTATTTGTATGTACATATTCTTTATTCTCTATTTCATAGAATCTTTGTTCTTCATTGTTCAAACCAACTCCATGTTCCCCTATCAAATTATTTCCACATGATACGAGTAATACCATACTAGCATTATCAATGTGTTAATAAGCCATGAAAAATAAAAGATGTATTGGCTCACAAACTAGTTTACAGAAAAGAAAACAGAGCACAGCTTTTAAGATATGCAACTAGAATGTCCTAATGTAAATAAGCTTCAAAAAGAAATAAAAAACAACAAACTAAAAATATATGCACTAGAATGTCCTAATGCAAATAAGCTTCAAAAAGAAATAAAAAAATAAACTAAACACATCCAAAAATCTAAAACGGTATGTTTTTTGGAATGTCACCTCCTAATAAACATCATGTAATATTCAATGATCCCAATAGCTTGGAATAGATAGAAGAATGGACCTAAGCCCTAGGCTGGTCCTCCTTGTAGACGGATGGAGAAAACAAGAGGGAGCAACCTATTCAAGCATAGCATGCAAGAATCCAATAGAACACATGCAAGCAAGAGTAGAGAAGAAGGGATAAGAAGGAAAGCTCACAAGTATTCTATTACAATGTGTCTTTCTTACTGTCAATATTGATTTGTATAAAAGTAGCCCACTAGTTTTCACACTAGGCTAGCTAAAACTTAAAAATGGCCAAGCCACTATTACTGGTCTTATGAAAGTATATGCATAAAGTTCTTCACCATATGCCGAACTACTAATGTGAGGGCAAAATCACATTGATGAAGTCCCTGTTGGCCTAGTGGAAGAGTGAGGACATCCACTCAAATAGCGAAAGAGGTCAAATGATAGCCACATCAATCCATTGCTAGCAATGGAAACCCTAAATTGCATTGGTCTTTTACATGATTTTGACACCCACAAGGGTGTTTTCCATGACTTTGATACACACAAGGCTTTGACCTTGTTACATTAAGCCAAGAAATAGCTTCGCAATTATGATTAGGAGTGGAATCTACTTCAAAAACATAAGTTTTTAGCTCCATTATAAGTGTGTATTAGGGTGGAAAAGTTAATTACATTTTATATAATTTCATGAATTATTGAAATTAGAAACATGCAAAAGTAATAAACATAATTTAAAAAAAAGCACCATAAACTAGGATTAATAACCTTAATCACCCCCATCAAGTCTAAAAAACCTCAAAAAACTCCAAAAACTAGACCAAACCATCTCTCGGTTTGGGAGACATAAGCCAACAATCTTTTGAAAAAAGATTTAAGTCAACATATTTAAGCCTAGAAATGTGAGCCATGAGTCAACATATGTGAGCCTAGAGACATGATCCTAGAGAGTCAGCATATGTGAGCCGTGAGTTAGCATACATGAGCCTGAAGACATGACCATCTCTCAGGTTGGGAGACATAAGCCCACAATCTTGTGAAAAAAGATACAAGTCAACATATGTGAGCCTAGAGATGTGAGCCTGGAGACATGAACGCCATGAGTGTAGAAGCATGAGTCAACAGACATGATTGGAAGGTAAACCTAATAATATACCATGAAATCAAAAAAGAGCCTTGAAGAATTGTAAAGACACATCTACCCGTGTCTTATAAATATTTTCCTATCATACACACAGGTACAATTTTAAAGGAAAATTCTTGTCCTTTGTAATTATTAGGGCATACAAAAAAGGCATAAGCCTTTAGATGTGAGTCTCCAAGCCTGAACCTATATCTATGAGTCTAAATATGTAAGTTTACAACCTGAGCCTGAACGAGTGAGTTTGCCATGCATGACATGAATCTAACTCATCAGACTCATGTGAGCTTATTTCATATAAAAATTATGTAGGTCCGCCAAATGTGAGTCTAGAGGCATGAATCTGCCAGACATGAGTCTAGAGGGATGAGCCTATACACATAAGCCTATAGGCATGAGCCTAAAGGTATGAGTTTATAATTGTGAGCCTAAAGATATGAGCCTAGATTTTTTAACTTAAAAAATTAAGAGGACAAAAGAACCAAAAAAAGCCAAAGTAAAAAAAACATTTATTTTTTTGTAAGAATAAAAGTGTCTGAACTCATTTTTAAACACGCTTCAAGAAGCACACTAGAGGTGATTTCAACATGGTGCAACCCGATTTGGACTAATTGTTAGAAACGAACCCAATCTAGACTAATTGTTAGAATCGATAATACAAAGTTAACTATAGTGCATCAAACCACACCTCTTTATACCCACCTAGCCTTTGGTCCCACCAGTAAAATGACCAACACCACTTATTAATAGAGTGTGCTACACTATTAAGACAAGATACCTTTATATCTACCTCAAGCAAGGAATTTTGGTAAGAAATGAGCTAACTAAATATATACCTGAGAGGAAGGAGGAATAGTGGAACCCTTGGAAATGGGAGCCACCATGGTCCCCCAAGCCTCACATTCAACAAATGGCTAAATAAATAAATAAATAGTGCCATAAACTTTTTAAAAAGGGTATTAAATTGACCTATCCTTGGATATTAAAATGCTCTATCTTTGTGCAAAGCTCCAATGAAGGAGCAAGAGTAGGACCATGAACCAGAGGGTTCTCAAACCATGTCGAACACCACAATGTTTTAAAATATTTAGTTGTGATAATGAGATGGGTTATCCGATGCTATGGCCATGTCTTAGTAGCCCAACAACCACATCTAGCATCACAATCAGGACATCACATTGTCTCTTTTAACATATTATTAGGGATAATCATTCCACAAAACATCTAATATTAAAAAGCACACACAAAGTGCAAGCAAGAATCCCACCTTCTACAAGAGCCCACTTCACCAAAGAACCAAGTTTCACTTCCTCTTTATTCGGATAAGGAACAAGGAACGTGAGGAAGGGTAAGGAGCAAATATCTAGGACTACCTCAAAACTAAGTAAAGAGCCAATGTCTAGGACTACCTCAAACCAAAGATAAAGAGCCTATGTCTAGGACTACCTTAAACCTAAGGGATTCACAAGATTAATCACATAACATTTTCTCAGCTACTACAATAGCAGCAAGCCTGTAGCCACAAAGCAAACCAGTGTAAGGCAAGTGCCATTAGAAAACCACATATCCCTAACTCTATGTGGGATAAGAAATTCTAAACCCTGGGATAGAGGGTTTTACGCAACCTTTCAAATCCTTACGTTCCACTTCAAGTGAATATGTAGAAAATATGCTTAGAATGGTGTTTGAAATGGGAAGGGGGGTTACAATAAACATAGCACCTAGAGGATGAAAAATGGCTAAAACCAAGCCAATACACATCTCAAGGATGATGACCAAAATTGATAAAACTAGAGATCCCATTCATTACCTATAAAATTTTGATCAAGTGTGTGAAGCCATGGGTAGGATTGACAATCCCACCAAAATCTACTCGTTTGGACTTTACCTTGAAGGTAAAGTAGGCTAGTGGTTTAGGTCTCTAAACCCATGTGAAAATGCTAGCTGTGAGGTCTTAAGACACACCTTTATTGTTGTCATCCAATGGAGCTAAATGAGTCCCATTTCATAAATGTATAACCTCAAGAAAGAGGAAGGTGAGATAATTCATGACTTCATTACTAAAACCAAGTATCTACATATGAGATGTAAGCCCCATGAAAAGATTGGATGATTTATTACTCAGTGATCGATTTATGAGATTAAGAGGCTTCATGAACATCTCTATAGGTCTAGACACTACATCTTTGAGGCATTGCACCTTTGATTGGTGTTAAGAGCAAGAGGCTTCATGAACATCTCTATAGGTCTAGACACTACATCTTTGAGGAATTGCACTTTTGATTGGTCTTAAGAGCAAGAGGCTTCATGAACATCTCTATAGGTCTAGACACTACATCTTTGAGGCATTGCACCTTTGATTGGTCTTAAGAGCAAGAGGCTTCATAACCACCTCTAGATATGGTCTAGACCTATAGTAAACACTACAAGTCTACATCTCTATAGGTCTAGACACTATATCTATGATGAGTGATGTCATGAGGCAATACACCTAGTAGACAATCTACAACAAGAAGATAAAGATATAAAATCCGTCCACCTAAAGGGACGCATCATCCAATGCCTCTGTGAGTAAAGGAGTCCGACTAGCACTAGAAAAAGTCTTAGATAAGACATGAGCATAGACAATTGGTAAAAAATTTGCTCAACCAAATAGGCCAATAGTGGGCAAGGCCAACCCCAAGGGTAAACTCAAGGCTAGCCCTAGCCAATTCCTCAAGCCAAACACCTATAATTATTGCCACAAAGAGACATGGTTTAGGGTGCAATTTATCATCAAAACCATACAAGCACGAAGTGTCCCACCGCTCTACTGAGGCCATGATAGCAATAGTTTTGTGCACATTATAAGCACCACAAAACCACGACACATCCTATTATTGGTACCAAGGAAACCCAACAAGGTGGACTTTAGCATCATAGCAGCCCATGTTCTCGGTGCCCCATGTTCTCGGTGCCAAAGTAACCCACTAACCCATTTTTAGCACAACAATACTCTACGACTCTATCAGCCAACTTTAAGAGTCCAAAATAGGAGAGCTTCGAGTAAATTACCCTCAAGGAGTATTGTGGGTCTAATCTTTGTGTGGTCTTATCAATGGCATATAGATTATATCTTTATACCTTAGTCATAGTATATTCTATTCTTTATAATTTTAGATACCAATACTTATACCAAATAATTAATGATGCTTTGTATCATCACAACTATAATCCTTTTAAGCATAAAGCATAAAATCTAGTAGAGATAGATGATCTTAAAGTACAATGAAAGATTGTGTTCATCATGATTCTTTGTCTTTATCTCTCTACTTATAGTGTATGTTGTCTGTTAATGATGTTTGGTAATAATTGATTAGTATGTGTTAATCACTATGTGTTGGTCATCCGCTAAATTGGCTTGCTCTAAGTTACTAAGCTCCGCATCAGTTTTTGTAGCCACTATCTAGGGTGCTTAATCTTGTTTATGTCTATCTCCCTATTATTTACTGTAAGTTTCATCTGAATCAATGGCCTCAATGTAGCAAAGTCAAAGAATGTCCATCTCCATAGGGAGAACACACTTCTTAGACTTCTTGCATGTTTTGCTTTGGGACCCTTGTAGCACAACATAGGGGAGCTCTAGAAAATTTTGTGGACTTTTGGGGGAATGTGTAGCTTATCTACTTTATAATTAGACTCTACTCCAACCCCAAAGCTAGGCTAAAAAGATATAGTCAACTCTCATATTTAGAAATTGTTATTTTTCTTGCTATTTCTTACAATTAAATTGAGTTAAGCAATTGAACAATTAAATTGAGTTGACCAATTGAATAATTAAATTAATAATTCTCATAATAATTTAGGACACTATACCCTAGGAAGTTCTATCTACATCTTAGGGTAAGGTTTCATTAATAATTCTCATATTAATTTACTACACTATACCCTAGGAAGGTCTATATACACCTTAGGATAAGGTCTCATTAATAATTCTCATATTAATTTACTACACTACACCCTAGGAAGGTCTATATACACCTTAGGACAAGGTTTCATTGAGGCTATATAAATCGTAAGGCTTTAATACCATAAATACTCTTTTTTCCATAGAAATATAAATTATATTAAAGTTGATTATATTTTAACTTTTTTGAGAATGATAAGGTTTTGCACTTATCCCAAAACTAGAGAATTAATTGACCCTTATATAGCACATTAGCCTTAGACTTAATTATTGAAATAATTATTTTAGATGTGATACATAAGTATGTGTTTTACACCTATATTAATCTAAGGAAGGGTTAGGCTAAGAGAGTTAATCAAAGATTGCAAAGAGAGAAAATGCCCATGCACATGCAATATTTTAGAGTTCAAAATGGATAAAGTGATTATAAGGGAGATTAGATTTTAAGGTAACTTGAATAATTGATTCTAGGGGTAAATTATGCTATTAATATTGCTAGAGATTAAAGAGACAAAGCCACCAATTACCACATTACCTATGGGAATGTGTGCATAAAATATCACCCCAAAGATCAGTACGCAATGGCAGGAGTTTATGGCTGCAAGCATTTTCAGCCATAGGGAGAAATTGACAAAAAGTTGAAAATGCATCTAATTTGGCTTTCAAACCATACACCCAACAAAAATGGGTGTAATCATCAACGAAAGTCATAAAGTACAGATGTCCTATAGAAGATGGTGCTCTCATAGGGCCACATACAAGCTGCAATGGCTGAGTAGCTCGCACATTGTCATCTTTCGAAAAGGAGTGATGATGCATCTTTCCCAATATTGATGAAATTATGAAACCCTAATCAAAGGCTATGGAAGCTAATCTAATCCTATTTAACAACATAATGAAAATCCTAATGACTTAATCAAGCTTGACTCAAGCACAATTAGGTTACGAGATGGAAATGTATACTCATAGAGAGGCTTGAGAGCTGCTTGTGTTCATTGCTTGGAAATGAACCTTTTAACATAAGGGTACACCTATTACAAATATGCTCATGTGGGATAATGCCCAAGTGTGATGTGGCTGGATGCTCATGATCCTAGTCCTCTACTCATACCTTGCCCTTAATGGCACCACAAATTTCAACACCCCCACTTGGTGCCATGATGTATAGGCTACTACTACAAGGTGGTTGGATGTGAATTATAAAAGATCCAACACCCCCCCTAGTAGGTGCATAAATTTCTACTCTCAGGTGGTCAGGTGTGATTTTTTAAAAAACACAATACAAAGGACTAGGTCTACTTATCAGTGAACTTTTACAATAATGGGCTAAGGTGGTGAGGCTTGTCGATGTAGCTTTGGTTTAGAAGAGATGCTCATCAGAGACCACCTCTTTTCTTGATGAAGCCTCCACATAGTTTGCCTCCTTTTTCTTCAGTTTGCATTCTTCTTCCTTGTGCCTGAGCTTTTTGCAATGTCCACATTTAGGCTTGTGCTTGAGCCCGCATTCACTTTTAAAGTGCCCTTTCCTTCTACAGTGGTAGCATTCTTTTATGCCCTTTTTGGTGTAAAAAGCTTATTCCCTTGATGAACTTTGTATTCCATTGTTCTCTTCTTCAATTAGTGATGAAATATAACCCTCAAATGTTGGTAGCATTCTTTTATGCCCTTGTTGGTGTAGAAAGCTTGTTCCCTTGATGAACATTATATTCCATTGTTCTCTTGTTCAAGTGCTGATGAAATACAACCCTCAAATGTTGGTTCAAGTAAATTCTTTAGAGTGGTTACTAGTGCACCATATTCCTCTAGCATGCTTTTTATGAGTATGGCAGGTGCATCCTTTTCACCAATATTTGCATCAATGCCATCTAACTGGGTTATGATACTTTTCATTTTGCTTATGAATTGTGCACGAAATTCCATCTTTAAGCCAAAAAAATCTATTTTTAAGTGAATTTATTGCTTTTTGGCCTTGGAACCAAATATTAAATTCAACTCACCCCATGATTGTTTTGTCATGGTTTTGGAATCAATGTGATGAATAATATTACTGTCCAAGTACAAAATGGCAGTGCCTGTTCATCTTTTTCAATCCAATCCCTAGTTGGATTTGTAGGTCCATTTTCTTTAATTAGTTTCCATAGCTTCTTGTGCATGAGAAGATACTTCATTTATGTGGCCCAAGTGTAAAATTCTTCCTAGAGAGCTTCTCAACATTTGTGATACTGCTTGACATCATTACAAAGGTCTTCTCAAAGTTTGACTCTCGCTAGTGTGTCTAATTGCGTACAAATTTGGCGTTTAAAAAAACTGCTCAAATTATTTTGAGTGTTAACCCAAGTGACAAAATGATGTGATTTTATGCTCAACTAGGACTAATGCAACCCAAGAAGTTTAATTTTAACCTTCAGTTAAACCAATTTCTACTAATGTGATTAGTGCTATAAATAGTGATTAATATCAATTAATTTTGGAGGATCAAATTGAGCATGTATAAGGTAGATTTGATGGGGGTTTTGGCACACCTATATTACCCTTGGTTGAGCATGTATAAGGTAGATTTGATGGGGGTTTTGGCACACCTATATTACCCTTGGTTGAGAGAGAGTCCCCAAGCCTAGAAACTCCTTCAATGGCACCTTAAATTGGTGCAAATGGGTGACTTAACCCGACTGGTTTTTTGCAGAGTTTGGCTCAACCCTTGGTTGATTTGAGCTCAGATTTGAGATGTAGGTAGCTAAAGCTATGGCTAACCCTGCCCTAAGAAGGATTAAGCTAATTATGATGCTACACAAAGAATGGAGCAAATGTTCAGTTGCTTGGCAAACGACGATTTTTGGTTGTAGTGTGCAAATATGGCGAACTCCCTTCATAAGATGAGGCACCTAGGTGTGGGAAAGATCTTCCAAAATTTTAAGAGGCAATGGTGGCCTGTGGAGTGAGAATTGAGTCTCACAAATTTGAGCCACAAGGGGGATGAGAGGATAAGATTAAGATAAGTGAATGATTAGTGACTTAAACACATTAATGAGTTGAGGTAAACTAAATAGAGTGATTAGAAGAAGCCCAAGGGAGAGAGGGAGGCTCTGATACCATGATGAAATTATGAAACTCTAATCAAAGGCTATGCAAGATAACCCTAATCACACTAATTAAGTTAATATAATCCTATGGAGGATGAACCCTAATTAACAACAGAATGAAAATCCTAATGACTTAATCCCAGGGGATTCACTCTTTGAAAACTAATGATTTCACGTGAGTGTACAAGAGGGGTTTTTTGAAATGAGGCGTAAGCTTATAAGGGAGGGGTAAGGCCATGTATTTAGGTGAGTCCTAAATCTTAAATTTAAGTTAGGGGGAGGGGGCCTTGGTAGTACTTACTTTCACGGTGCATATATGGTAATGATCTAATGATATCAAGAAATGATCACAACATGCTTCAATAATGATTCAAGTAGGTTGTGTGGTGACTTACAATGATGATTTGCTAGTACTTAACATCTATTTCTTGGTAGCATGCATGAAGTACTTATGTTTGCTTAATAAGGTTCAAAGTACTTATGTTATCTTAATAAGGTTCAAAGTAATATACTTTATTATAAGGAGAGGGGGTGTGTAAATGCTAGAGAAAAAACATAGATATAAGGAAGGGGGTGACATAGTCATTTTTAAAGGTATCCTTATAAGCTTAAATAGGGGGTGTTATCATCTTATGAGAATCATATATAGGGGGTTTTCTTGAGGTATGCACGCATGTGATGTCCCTCTTTGTTGTTGCGAGTGAATCCCTTGGGATTGACATATGCAACTAGACTTAGTGAAGGGGGACGAAGCCCACGGTTGTTTCAGCAGTAAATCATGCTTGCTTCTAATTCCTTGATCCACCAAAATTGCTACCCATTAAAGAAACATTAGGAAAGAATGTGTTGATCTTGGAAAGGTTCAACAGATGATAGATGAAATTGCTCTCGTCAAATCACACGTATCCATGCAGTTTTATTCAAAGCTCCATTAGATATTGAAAGAAAGAGCATTACATGTTGTAGGGGCCAAAAGCACAAACTGTAGAAGGGTGGAAACAATTGATTATTGTTGAAAATGAGAACAAGGGAAGCCCGTAGGTGCTTACAAGCATAAGAGATTGTTGCTACAACCAATGACCTCCAGAAGATATGCAAGAATGAGATCAAAAGTGAGGGGAAAGTTGAGAACCCTTATATATCCCTCCAGAGAGATGATTGGCCAGCTATTCTGATAGCTGTCCAGTAGTATAAAATGACTAAAAATGGTAGAAAATGCCTAAATAATATCTACTAAATATGCCAATGTAGGGTGTCATAAAATGACTAGTACAAGCATGAAAAAAAGGTGATGTAGATCCTCTAAAGATGATATATTCCAACACCTCCTCTTCAGCGCTTCCAAAGGGGCAGTCCAACACTAGCACGTTGAAGTAACACCTCCAAAGTAGCTCTTGGAAGTGGTTTGGTGAGGAGAATAGCCACATTGTCCTTGGTAGAACAATAGGCCAACCAAAGAAGTCCCAACTCGATCCATTCACGTACAAAATGATAATGCACCAAAGACCAAATGTAACTCCTCTCAATAGAGGACATCTCTACTTCCATGGCTTGCCGCCACACTGTGGCTGTGAAAGATCCTCCTCTGGACTCTCACGCTCATCGATCTCCTAGAGAGAAGTCATGAGATCATAATTCATTATGTGATGAGATGTGGAAGCCTGAGATGAACGGTGAGGTCCAAGGGTGGTGGTAGAGATCTGATTATGGAGCTATGCATGTGAGACTAGAATCTCTAAAGAGTTGTTAAACCCACCGAGGTAGGCCACTCTTCCTCTCAAAGCATGAAGAAGAAGATCCAATTGCAGTAGAGGACTCATCCGATGCTATTGGGAGAGGTGATGAAGTAAGCACTGGTGGGGGTAATCCTGAAGTCAAAGAAGGACTCGTAGAGGGAGTGGGAACTGTAGAAGTTGTTGCAACATGAACTCGTGGCTGTAAAGTAGTAGCTAGCATTGAGGTTGTTGCAACATAAACTCGTGGCTGTAAAGCAGTAGCTAGCACCGGAGTTGGAGGAGAAGCTCGATGTGGAAGAGGTATAAGATAACTAACATCGACCGGGAATGGATCATCCAGAAAGTTGGAAGATGCATTAGGTGGAGAGGAATCAATACCAAACAAGCTCTCATCAAACCGAGCATCACGGGAAATGATGATGTCATTAACCACCGGATCCTAGAAGTGGTACCCTTTTGATCTCAGACTGTAGCTTGTGAAGATCATCCTCTTTGACTTTGGTGCAAGTATGGTCCTCTTCTAATCTGGGACATGCACATAAGCGACACAACCGAAAACTCATAGATGAGAAACAAAAAGCTTTGTGTCCTATAAAAGCCTCCTTTAGAGTCATCCCCTCAACTGCTTTTGTGAGAGAGCAGTTAATGAGATAAAGTGAGGTAGCCACAGCTTCACCCCAAAATGCAAGAGGGAGACCTGCATGATGCAACAAAGAATGAGCCATCTCTTTTACGGTTCAATTCTTCCATTCCACAACTCCATTCTGTTGAGGAGTGTAAGGAACTGTGGTCTATCGGTGAATGCCTTTTGATGCAAGGAGGTTATCAAATGATATAATCTCGCTACCATTATTAGTCTAGAGAAAAGAAAATGCACCCCCATATTGATTTTCCACCATTGCAATCCAAGTCTTGAAACTAAAAAAAGCATCTGACTTGCGAGCCAAAAAACATACCCAGAATTTACGAGTGAAATCATCCACAAGAAGAAGAAAATATCAAGCCCCTCTAATAGATTCAACCTCCATGGGTCCAACAAGATCTACATGTATAAGCTCCAGTCTTTGGGTTGCTCGATGAGTGGCCTTCTCTAGAAATGCATCTCGATGATGCTTGCCCAGCATGCAGGGGATGAGAAAATGTGTGAAAGAGACTTGAGCTAAGGTAGTCCGCTCACAACCTAAGAATGGAACTTCTGTAAGGCAGCAATAGGGACATGACCGAAGTGAGAATGCCACAAAGAAGTATCTGCCTCACAAACCAAACTTTAAGCCATCAAGGGGGAGAAAGCTGATGAATATGTGAGTTAGTGTGAGGGATTTGGGAAGAAAAGTTTGTGATCTTGTAGAGACACCCTTCATGGACTCCATTGGCAACAACTGAGAGAATCTTCCTGTTGATCACTTCAATTACCTCATCATCAAAGTACACACCAAGTCCCTTTGAGAAGCTTTGTATACAGAAAATAGATTTTTGGAAATCCGTGAAACATGTAAAACATCAAGTAAGGTGGCAAAGGAACCTAAAGAAACATTACCAACACCGGTGTGACAGGAAGTGAAGAGCTGTCACGCGATACGAACTGAAGAAGAGAGAGTCTAGTAGTCCTCTAAGATATGGGCTTGATTGGTCATGTGGGCTTGACAGGAAGTGAAGAGTTGTCACGCGATACGAACTGAAGAAGAGAGAGTCTAGTAGTCCTCTAAGATATGGGCTTGATTGGTCATGTGGGTAGAAGCACCACTATCTGGAGAAGTCATCTCACTTGTGATCACAAGGAGTGAATCTTGTGAAGAAGTAGATGAATCTGTGATGACTGCCATGTATGCAATTTTGGCAGATCTCTCCTCTAAA